>NC_133771.1:194323999-194338652 GCF_003597395.2 Chelonoidis abingdonii | reverse complement strand
AATCAACGCTAGCCTCGGTACATGGACGCACACCACTGAATTAATGTGCTTAGTGTGGCCACATGCACTCGACTTTATACAATCTGTTTTACAAAACCGGTTTATGTAAAATCGGAATAATCCCATAGTGTAGACATACCCTAGGTTACGGCAAGGCGAGGAAATGGTGATTCATAATATACAACTATCTAAAAAAGAGGAACTACAAGACTTCACTGACTCCCTGGATGAGGCAGCCAGAGCCTGGAGCTAACAAACTAGAACTGAAAAGGTATCAAACAAACCCAAGAAAACAATAGTGTTTTAGGGAAATATTGAATGAAATAAAGGTTTTGCATCAGAATATAACTGAGGGAAAAATAATTAGGAATTAATATTAAATGAAGGCACTCCTTATGTCCGAGAAAAAGCAGGGAAAGCCTAAAGCTAGTTAAATCTAAATGGAGCAAATGAAAGATAAACCAGTTTTTAGTTCATTTCAGTTTCACTGAGAAATAGTCCTAAAGGGTAAAAAGCTGACACTGTTTTCAAGCAACACTGAAGGGCAAGGAAAATGGTAACATTATGAAACTAAATTTTGGTAATAATAAACTAGGAGTTGGGAAGGTTCATCTACATCCAAAAGGAAAATGGGTCTGATTAACCTCATGTTTACACCTGTGTGACACCATTGGCTTCAGTGGAGTTACTCCTGATTTTCAGTGACATAGATAAGAGAAGAATTGCACCCAATGTCCATAAGAAAAACTGAGACAATAAAAAGAGTTCAGATCAATACAACAGCCAGCCACTGATGAATGAGAACTGCGGAGAAGTGGTCTCAGTTGTGATTGTTGGTAAACACTTTTTGCTTCCCTGTTTAGCGTTTAGGTTATTCCTGGGAATGTGAAAACAGTAAAGCATCCATGTAGTTGCAAAAGAGGCACCTGCAAACCCTGTTGGGAAAAAAGGCAATAATGTTTTCTTGCAGGGAGGTGGTATTATTCCAAAACTGGCTGGAGAAAGAGGTGTGAGATGCAAAATAGCTCCATCCCTTTAACCTGTTTGGGTTTGGTTGGTCCAGTGAAAGGTGTCCTTTAGAAAACTCACCACTGAGTTTTCTTGGACTATATTAAACTTTGCTTTAATTGTCTGGTTGCTGATACAGGCACTTTCTTACCTTCATTATCGCTTTGATTCTTTTGGTAAATAACTCTGTGCACCGTGAACCTTGTCACAAATCTTTGATGTTGGGATTCCACTTGATTTCAGTGAGCTGGAGAATCTGCCCTCTGATACTTTTTCCAACCACCTTTTGGGGTGGGTCCAAAATAGGAATGTTTTTTAATTACCCGACCAAAGACAGAAGGTCTGTTACGGCATTTCAATGAGAGAGTGCTTGAAACTCCAACATATGAAAATTACTAAGCTGACCGATAATTTAAAAGTAAAATAAATAAATTGGATCTGACAATGAACCAAAACAATCTCAGGCTAAGTAAGAGTACCTGGCAAGTAAGAAATGTAAAACATCTATCAATGAGGCCAAGAGGGCAACTTATTGTTGAGCTTTCAACCTTAACTCTGCATTTCTTGACATATGTGCTTGATTACATTTTAATCATATTACATTTATCATTAGCTGGGTTTTTTAAAGATAAATTTCTATAAACCTTTAATTCCTATAATATAGAATCTAGTTATTCTTCAGTGAGTGCCACTAGAATTTTAAATGATGCTATTGGGCAAGTGATGGGTGAATACAATACCACTTGGTTGTCATGGTTATTAATAGTTATGGTAAAGTTCAGTCAGTAGGTTTTAATTCTGAGTCTGTAAATTTTAGTGACATTTTGCAAAGCTCTCTAAGGGCAAGATTATAGGCTCATATATTTTAAGGCTGGAAGAGAGGACTGTGATAGAGCAAAGTGACGGGTGCAAGATGACACAATAGGCCAGCGGCAGAACCAGGGATAGAACATACTGACTATGAGATGGTAGCTCCAGACTAAGCCACCTCTCTAAAACAAGGCAGACATGTCCTTCCTGAACTCAAAGTACTGTCCTTCTAGTTAACAGCCAAATGCAATGATTCATTGCTCCACAGTCACCCTTTACTTGTGAATCCCCCTTATTCCTCTGGATGATTTACTGGTAGCAGTATGGAGAAGGTAGAGGAGCTTTCATGGGGCCACTACTCCTCCCTTCCCACCATCAGCACAGGTCTGTGCAGCTGAGCCAGCATGGAGACAGATAAGGGAACTGCATCAAGAGTAGGGCTGGCACAGATTACCACCACATGGAACAAGGAGGTAACCAGCAGCAAACAAGTGCATGGTGTGTCCGTGATTCCCTTACTCATGTTCTAGTGCTTAATCTTTGTTAGCAACTTTTTTATTAAAAGAAATGGAGCACTTGGTTAAACACTATTTGATTTCTGGGCATCATTTTCTGAAGCTATCAATGGAGTCTGCATAGATCAGGCGGTGCAGGGAAAAGTGCAGCCAGAACCTCAGTAAGAGTTTCTGGAGAAGCTGAAAGAGGGGATGCAACCTGGCCCATCCTACATACATGTGTGAAACACAGCATGGAAAATAAAAGAAGGATGAAAGGCGGGCAAAACTTGATTGGAATGTGTTGGAGGACTCCACAGAGGGAAATCTGCAAGTGCTGGCCTGAAAGAAAGGTTAACATACAAAGGCTGTGAAGCTTGGGAAGACAGAGAAATCATAGATCCTGATAAGACTATAGCTATATATTTAGCCCAGGACAAGACTGTGGGAACGGCTGTTGCTGATAGGCTGAGGTAGGAAGTGCCCAGGGAGGTACCAGGGGTAGGTCTGAATAGATAGTCTTGGCCTATTCACTACAGAGTCCTTGGGCTATTGGCTGGAACCCAGAGGAGAGAGAGGGCCTGGGTTTATCTACCAGCTATCAGGGATGTGGTGTGAAGCCCCTGATAAAAGGGATGATTACTCTGAAGGGTCTGAGACAAGAAAACATAAATACTAGGGGACAGAGGCTTGATGCAAGGACATGGGACTCTGTTACCCTGGATGGAATGGGATTATAAATAAACTGGCTGGAGGGAGAAAAGGTAGACCACTGCAGGGTCAGAGCAGCTGTCAAAAAGGGGTGCCTGTTATGCAACGCCCAGCTATGAGTGGGGTGCCAAGCATGAATCCACTCTTCTGGACAAAGTACCATCTCTCTCTCTGGGGTTAGTAGTCATAAAACAATTGCAGGAAACAGTACTTCCTTTAGCTGTGCATATTAACCTCACCCTCTAGTTCAAGAAATATTTTGATTTTTGCAGGCAATATTTTACTTCTGCTCTTGGAAATGGTAATATAAAAATAGTAATATGCACATATGAACTTTTACTGACATTGACTAGTATTAAAAATAACTTAGGCAGTGGTGACAAAACTAGATTCACCACACCTCAATGAGACATTGGCTTCAGGTGAAGCCATAGGTTAAAACTTTATTAATTATTATTATTATTATTATTATTATTATTATTATTATTTATTAAGATAAAATAGCTTCACAAAATTGAGGTTTATCTTCTCTATCAATTCAAATTAAGATCTACAGCAAAGCATATAATTATCCTATGCATGAGTGGAATCAGAAATTCAGACAGATTCCATTGTACATACAGAAACATTATTTCCACAGCGTATAATTTTCAGATTAGCCACATCAATGATATAACTGGGTTATGGATGCAGAGGGTAATTTTTATTTACCTACTTTTAACTCACCAAAGATCTAGAATTTCCTCTTTCTTCAGTAAATATTTTTCTCACAGAGCCTGCATCATTTCAGAGGAATGATGTTGTGGTTCAAGTTTGTTTTTAATGAACAATTAAAGGCTGTGCATCTCCAGTAGGATAAAAATGTGTTAGTTTTGTAAATTAACTTTAATCATAGATGTATTGCTTGTGAACTGTGCTGGATCAGCAGCTCTGGAGACTGAAATCTTTTATTGAATAATAGAAAAGCTATATTTCCAACCCCAAGCATTCAAATAGGCCTCAGAAAACCACGAGTATTCATTAGGCCTCAGAAAATTATAAAATTGGTCTAAAAATTACAAAAATATTTTTGAAAAAATATGTTTTGGTTTTTCTTTGCCTTCTGATTTCTCAGCCCGTAGGGTGCTCTTGGGTCATGTTTGTAAGCTTGCAGAGCTGGGCGGCCGGAAAGTGGCAGCTACTGGCTGGGTACCAAGCTCTGAAGGCAGTGCCATCAGCAGCACAGAAGAAAGGTTGGCATGGTATTGACTATTCATTGCTGTGGATACGTGTGCAGTAATTTTTCCCCCAAAAGCTTCACACACCCCAGAATACATTCTGTGGCCCCCTACCCTGAAAGAGGCCTGTGCCTCAGTTTGGGAACCTTTGTTCTAAACCATGATAACTAGAAACTTTGTTTTTTGAATGAAAGCTGTGATTCTCACTTAATTACACCTCTACAAGCTGGGGCTTTAAGAAAAACATCAAATACTCTGGACGCCTGATAAAATCTTGAGAATTGACAGCACTGGAACAGGTGATATAATGTTAGCTTGACAACATGGAATTCCGCTGATGCCATTTGTAGTTTTGGTGAGGTGGACATGTGTATGGTGAGAGCTAGACCAAGACCATTAAACTTACAAAGGCTCCAAAACAACTTATGTTAGCAAAAGTAGTCAAAAAAGAGACAAATGTGGAGTTGAGCAGGTGTGTAAGACTCAAGCCTTGATCTTCAAAGGTATTTAGGCATCTAATTCCCAATAAAATCAATTTCAGGTGAACCTTCCGTGAAGTTAGGCATCAAAATATGCTTAAGTATCTGGGCCACAGCTCCTTGGTAATGTAAACTGGGAGAATTTACCGATGATTAACTTCATATAAGGTTATTTTTATAGGGTTGGCCTAATGTTTTCATGATGACAATAGGCATGTGTTGGGACCATACATTTTTGATATTGCAGTTTACATTCTAAGCACTGGTGTGCTATTTGTGATAGAGTCACTTCTGAATGAATAGGTTGTGGGAAAGTTCTCTATTGCTTCAACTATGCTGTTGGATTTTCAGCAATGTGTACTTAACTGAAGGAGCCACTGAAGAGCTGACAGTAAAATTGCTTTAGAAAGCCTTACTCAATAAAGCATGTAGCACCATTTTATGTTCACTTTTACTCCCAAGCCAGGTGCTTCTCTCTACTGACAACCTTCAGATTGCAGCCTCACATTAGTCGTCATTTCCCATATCCTCTTCTTCTGTACCCTTATTGTCTGTATTCATGTCTGTGGACTTACATTACCTCTGTCCTTGACATAATATACATCTTTCACAGCAGAGTTGATTGCTGTAGTAATTGCCATTTGGTGGATCTCTAAAGTCAGTACATTCAAGTCTTTTTAAAATATAATTGAGCTAAATCTCACTTTTCCTGATATAAAACATCCCTGTTCCCTGGGGCCAAGCCCACTGCTTGTTTCTTATACTGTAAATGCAGGGTTTCGATGGAATAAGGTGCAGGATAATATGGAGGAAGTTTGAAGAATCTATTCCCCCCAGTTTTGTTTGTATGTGTAAGGAGAGAATCTGACCCATATGTGTGATCACTAGCTTCCCCTAATGTCTTATAATACCTAGTCACAACAGGATTCAATGGGGAAAGATAAGCTCTGTCAAAATATATCACAAGTACAGTACAGCCCCTATCTAAGGGTACATCTATACTTCAATAAATAAATAACAAAAGCACAATATCAAGTCTTCAAGCCTGGGCCAACTGACTTGGGCCTTCCGGGTTCACAGTACAGGGCTAAAACTGCAATGTAGATGTTCCTGCTTGGGTGGGAGCCTGGGCTCTGAGACCCATCCCGCTACTGGTTTTCAGACCTTGGGCTCCACCCTGAGCAGGAACATCTACACTGCTATTTTTAGCCCTGGAGCCCAAGCCCCTCAGAGTCTGAATCAGTCAATTCGATTCTGAGACTCATTGCTGCGGGTATTTTTTTGGCAGCATAGACATACCCTAAGTCTCTTTTGCATGCTAACATCTGGTGAAATCCTACAGTCTTCTCTCAATATCTACGGTGAAATCAATAGCAGTTTTACTTGGCTAAGACTTCAGGAATCATCCAATGTTGAACATGTCTTTTTATTATAGCAGAGTGATTGTTCTGTTACTATTAAGGTTAAGAACAATTTTCTGTTAAAAGCTTGATTCCTCTAAAATCTGCACAGTTACTCTGATTCACTTGAAGTTTGGTGTTCCCCATGGAGGTATGTGGTTCAGTTAGTGACCCTAATTTGGGGCCATTTCACGCAAGACTGTCCCTGGGAGTAAATAGTTTCTTAAAGTTAACAGTTTCTGGCAATCTCTTTGTGCTCACAGATAGGGATCAAGCAGGACTCAGATCATCACACCATGGTCTCAGATGCTCAAGGGTTACCCCGCCAAAGTGCATGACACCCAGCAACGCTTTTGGGGGAATCGAATGTGAATGTTATTTCAAAAAGAGTTTGCTTCTCCAGTTAGATGGTTGAGAATGCCTGTGTGCTGAACGGCTTATACTGAGCATGTGCAGACAGAAAGGCTAACTATCTGGAAACTTACCTTTCCACTACAGGAGCTGGCTAGCTCTGAGGCTACATTGTGGTCATTAAATGTGAGCTGCAACCCAAGCCCTGTGTGTTCCAATCCATGGCAGAAATTTGAAGTAAATAGAGTAGGCCTATTGCTCTAATCTGCCTCTGCTAAAGAGGGATTTTCATTCTGGGGAAATGTAATCTGAGTACAGCAGAAGATGCTGAACCTATTTCTTAAAAAGAAAATGCTTGCTGAAAGGGGAGGGTGATTGGGGGTGAAAGAGTAGGTGGGAATGTGGGGGGAAGGTTTGGGACACTGGAAAGGGGGACATGAGTGACAGGGGAAGTGGGGGAGAATGAGGCAGGGGTGCCTGTCAGCCCCACATTTCCTCCCATGTGTGCGCCATGATCTGAAGACTACCAGGGGTTTGACTACTCCTTCCCTGTTCTTCATTATATAAACCAAGTTCTGGAGGAGCTTGTTTCTCTGGGAGAGGTCTGAGCTCTTCACCCTACCAGTTTCACCCAAAGCCTGTTGAAGTCATTGAGAATCTTTTCATTGTCTTGAATGGACTGTATATAGAAACAAAGGAACTCATTCTAGACTCTAGGAGTACAGTGCATTCTAAAACTATTCTGCACTGGTTTACTATTGTTCACATTACCTATTGAAAAATCAACACCTCCTGCAGCACTTAACTTTTTCTTAGAGGCCTCCCACCCAATTACTAAATGTAAACCTGCTGAGTTTAAAAGGACTGAAAATATCAGGTGGTATGGTTACAAAAGCAAGGCTCTTCTGAATTCAGTAGGAATTTTGGATGTGCACAGAACACAGGACTGGTTCCTGCATGGTTACAGAACTGCAGTAAAGTGGAACAATTTTCAGTTTGTGTGATTAGAGGATATCTGGATCCATATTGTAAGAGTGTCCCACATAATGAGGAAAAGTTGAGGTGCCTTTGCTTTTCTTTTGTTCCACTCTTGGTTTCTGTGGGGAACTTGCCAATGCAATATTACTGTCATCTTCTTTTTAAACACACAAAACTAAAAAAAACAAGTGCTAATGGTTGTTGAAAATAGCAATTCCAATCCTAGTTATCATTGGGAAGATGCCAATGGTTGTTGCTCAATTTTATCCTACTTTTTCTACAATAAACTACAGTGGATCAATATTTGATTTGGGAGAAATGAAGTAACAGAGAGCAGCCCAAACTGTACTTGAGCGCTCCTGAACTTTGAGGATGTTCAGATCTGGTTATACATGGGGTACTCCACTGTCTTCATAGGGTCCCACAGCAGAGGTGGGTAGTTCAAATCTGGAAGGGAGGTGCTAGATTCCCTTTCTGAATATTAGATAAATCTGAAAAGGAAAAGCTAATTTCTGCTTCCATATCTCAGAAATGGAAATTGAGTCACATCCTCCTGCATGCTTAGTACTGTACCTAAAGCTGCCCAGGTCCTCTAGTAGAGCCTTCCCTCTCTTACTTATCATTTTAACTTCTCCTGGTGAGGTCCACATACCTCCCTTGCTAGGCTTCAGATAGAGGTGCATTGTCCATTCATTCCACCCAATTCCTTCTTTGGGGGCTGCCAGCCGAGGCCACCAGCATCCCTAATCCAGTCTGGGGAAGTCTTCTGAGGGTGATATCTGGGCCAAAGCCTTCTATTCCTTGTGCATACATGTTCCCCATTCACAATACCACCCTATTCTAGCAGCCAGCTCCCCATTCACCACAAGTGTGTCACATAGGGTCTCACCAGCCCTGGCAGCTTCCCCACTCCCTCTCCCTCCCCCAACCCCTCCTGTTGATAGCAACCAAGGGGATGCTGGGAAATGTCATTTCTTCCCTGCTCCAGGGACGACTGACCAGGCAGGGAGCTGGCCAAGGAACTATAGCTCCCAGGGCCCCTAGGGTTCTCGGCTCTTGGGCTGGATCTCTGCAGGCAGAGGATGAGAGTTTTGTTGCCTATCTCTGGGCACGACATGAGGTATACAATGTAGCAGGGCCCTGGTACAGTGTATCGCACAGGAGGGTGGGGGGGTGGCGGTCTGCCCACCCTAGGGGCTGGCTGGCCTGTGTAGGGGTAGGTGTTCTCTGGGGCTGAAGGCTGGGTGCCATGGTAACCAGGGTGCGGCTCCCAGCTCTCTCTCAGGACCTCTCACAGCATTGCGGGAGGGAAGGAAGGGGGTGTTAGGGGCCCCTTCTGAGTGTGGGCCCAGCCTCATGGAACCATTGGTGCCATGGTAAACCCAGTACTGCTCTGAGCCTGCAACTTTGCTGCTTGAAACACACTCTGGGCAGAAATCTAAGAATGAATTGTAAACATCTGGGAGAAAAATCTGCTTCTGTCAAAATGTCTAAAAAATGTAATCAGAGATTATGGGCTTGTGTACACTACAAACCAGTGGTCCCTAATCTTTTTCGTCTGGCAGGTGCCAGACAACGAGCCATGGAGGACCGTGGCAGCAGATGAGCATCTGCCAAAATGCCACCGACAAGTGGCAATATCAATAGGCATCGCCGCTGAAATACCACCGACAAGCAGTGTCATCCAGAGGTGTCACCGCTGAAAATCGGTGGCATTTCGGCTGCGACGCCTCTGGATGACACTGCTTGTTGTCGGTATTTCAGCAGATGCTCA
The DNA here is from genome assembly GCF_003597395.2 of Chelonoidis abingdonii. Classification (NCBI taxonomy): domain Eukaryota; kingdom Metazoa; phylum Chordata; order Testudines; family Testudinidae; genus Chelonoidis; species Chelonoidis abingdonii. The sequence continues at coordinate 194,329,430 of NC_133771.1, read as the reverse complement.
TCCGCCAGCCAGTACGCTTGCACACTTAGACGCCCCGTTGGGCACCACGTTGGGGACCCCTGCTTGAAACACTGCAGCAATATCACTATAGAACTTCAATGAAGACACTATCTATGCCAAACAAGAGATGTTCTCCGATCAGCATAGGTACTGCACTTCCCCAAGAGGTTGTAGTTAGGTCAGTGAAAGAATTCTTCCATCGACCTAGCACTGTCTATGCCGGGGATTAGGTCAGCAAAGCTGTGTCTCTCAGGGGTGTGCATTTTTCACACCACTGAGTTGTAGCCAGGCTTATTTAAGTTCCCAGGGTAGACTAGCCCTAAATACAGCAGAACATTCAGAAGGCACTGAAACTATTTTTAAAAAGAAAAAAAATTACACATGTGAATGCTCACTAGCCGGGAAGCGGGGAGGGCATGCATCTGCAGCAAGAGATGAGGGTATAATGTGAGGGGTGGGTAGGTGGGTGATAGGTGATAGGTGAGGGAAGAGGTTTGCAGGAGGTATGAAAGGGCATGGGAGGAAAGAAGACATGAAGAAGAATTTGGAGAACATGAGGGACAGCAAAGGCCATTGAAGGGTTAGGGAGTGGGCAAGGCCTGTCAGCCCTGAATTCTCTCCTTCCATATGTGTGCTGGGATATGAGGGAGACCTACCTCTCTACAGGGATCTGAGCCTCTCTCCCTGTCCACATTAAGTTCTGGGATCTGTGGGACCCTGCTCCTCTTGAGGGGTCTGAGCCCCACTCCTTGCCATCCATGTGAGCTGGGATCTGGTGTGGGGGGAATGAAGGTAACAGAAATAGAAACATCTGAAATCCAGACAATGAATAGTTAACATACATGCAGGAGGAATGGGCACTGGTCAGAGTGTGGGGGGGAGGGGCCTTGTTTGGAAGAGGGCAGATTGGATGAACCTGGGGCATGGCTGAGGAAGTCTGGCTGCAACAGGGGCAGGAATCCCAGCTAACAGTGGTTAGTAGGAGTGAGGGCCCAGGCCAGTGTTGTTGGGTTCAGGCTATATAACCAAGGTCACATGTGGCCTTCTTGTAAACTGCTGCCTGCGATAAATGTACACCGCAGCATAGAACAGGAGACAACAAGGAGCAACATCTTACATTTTAATGAATTTAATGGGCCAATCAGTGGCTTAATGGGATGAGAAAGGGAGGAAGAGTTGGAAATGTTGATGAGAGAGGGTGATATGTGAGAGGGTGATAGGATGTTGCGAGGAATGGTGGAGCACTGGTGGAGAAGAAGAGAGACATGAGTCTTCTCTCACGTGCTTAAAATTACTGTAACAACCATGTTATAAAACTACCCAGGTTTTGGAGACATAGGCTCCAACACTAAGCCTACTCCACCAACAGACTGCAACACTTGTAAAATTTTACAACTACTTCACGCTTGCACTCAGGGTACCATCTCAGCCTATACTTTCCCCTATCCTTCATTAAATCCACAGTCTACTTTCATGCTGGCAATATCTATGGTGAAAAGGCCCTGCTATTGACACAACGTACACAATTGTATATTGAAAGAATGTAGCGTAGAACGTCAATGTACGCATGCAGCACTCTCTTTTGATTACACTCAGGCCTGGGTCTTCTCATATCACAATTACAGTTCAATGATGCTCCTCAACCTAATTCGTTTTCTTCATATTACAATGGACACAAAATACCTGGACTTTCAAGCTGCTCCAACTTATTCCAACCATTCATTACAGCTACCACTAATACAATGAATACAGCTGGAGTGCATGCAGATAATTCCCAGGGGCTCTCGCCATCTCCAAGGGGCAGAGTTAAGGTTGCTTTTACCTTCACTCTGTATTTCCTGGTTTTCACAAGTTTGAGTTTTGCTGAAGTAGACATTCTGGAAAGGCAGAGCTATCACCAGGAACCCTAACTCTGCATTAACAATGTTTTTCTTGCCATTTAATATGTCTAGATATCTTACTTGAAATATTACATATTAATATGCAAAGGCTAACAAATGCATTAGAGTGAATTTTTAATCTTTACTGGACCTTTGGAAGCATATATTTAAATTCACACTGTGATAAAACATTTTAATTTGCATTCTCATTGTTATTCTGAAAATCTGGACTAGTACAGACATTTCAGAATCTTCCAGGAGAAGTCTATGATCACTAGACTGAAGTGATAGATTGCTCTAATTAACTTTTAAACCAAGGTGAGTCAGATTTTCTATGATATCCTTCTACATGGGTTTTTAAAACCCAGTTTAATAGAAGTGGGAAAGAAACTATGAAAAAGTACTTACTATAAAAAAGTACCTGAAATACAGCAGGCTAGTTTCATGTCATTTAACACCAAAATACTAGAGTCTTTGTTAATAACAAATCCAATTAAAATAACAAAACAGGCAGATTCACTACACAAGGAGTAACTTTGTCTTAGAGAAAGAAATATGCTACAACAGGAATGGGAAGAGGGTTTTTTTGTGATTTTTCCATTTTTAAATCTGTTTATATAAAAAAGTGCAAACTTTTAGTTAAAATGGAGTTCTAAGGCCCATGTGACCCCCACCTAAATCAATGGAGTTGAAGCTGTGTTTAATTGAGAGCAGAAGTTGACCATCTGTGTTCAGATTAAAGTTAGTAACTCTGCAGAGGTCACTTGGGGCCAAATTGTCCTTTACTGGGTATGTATAAAAGACAATGAATCAGGCTGCTCTAGTACAGCCTAGATTAGAGCTTTTAGCCCAGGGGTTAGCACACAAATCTGGGCAGTAAAAAACCCAACTGCAATTCCCTCTTCCCTCCTAAGCAGGAAGGGAGGATTTGAATGGGGGGGGGGTATGCTGTCTTTCAAGGGAGAGCTTTCTAAGGACTGAGCTATGGGATATTCTGATGTAGAAGTCTTTCTGTTTCTCCTGTTGCACCTGTTCCACTGTGGCTAGCTAAAGAAAAAGTGATTGGAGTAGGACAATTTGACACATGGTCTCCTGCCCCCTGCCAAGGTGGGTGCCAACAGAGTCATTCTCTCACTCTCTCTCTCTTCCCCACCCCCTATCATTTTTTTTCTATAGCTAGTTTCATTCTGAGTTCTTATACACTGATGACTCATAACATGCTTGATAATAGCATCCAATGCTACAAAGAAGCACCTCTTTGGCAACTGCCGGGAGCATTGCTAAAAGCCCCCAGGGAAGTCATGTCTAAGTCATGTCCAGCTGGCTTAGCACAGAAGGAAGATTGTTGTGAAATGCAAGGCTGGAAGATTGGAGGGAGGGGGAGATAATTGGAAGAAAAATGGAAAATCCCAGAAGATCCCATCCAAAAATACAGAGAGAAAAAGAATATTGATGCACTAGGTCAGACAGCAAGATCAGGAACTTTGCTTTGTATAAAATACTGACAAGACCAGAAAAGGGGGTTTATTTTTAGTTTCAAGTACAAATAGACTGAAGCCACAGAGTTTAAATGTGGACCTGGATTCATACTTCCACAAAGTTCAGGGAGGTTCAAATCCAGGATTTTGAATTGGTCTCATCTTTAGTTTCAAGTAGAACACTGAGTTTTCGTGGTGTGGGGCGGAACTATGGTAGGACACCTGCTGTGTTATCCTATGTTCTCTAGTTATTAGGCTGTGTTCACTTATATGGAACACTTCCAAAGCAGTTGTGATAAACAGTGAATCATAGAATCATAGGATTAGAAGAGACCACAAGGGTCATCGAGTCTAACCCCATGCTAAGATGCAGGATTAGTTGTGTCTAAACCATCCAAGACAGATGGCTCTCCAGTCTCTTTGAAAACCCCAGTGAAGGAACTTCCACAACGTCCCTAGGCCATCTGTTACATTGTCCTGCTATTCTTACAGGTAGAAAGTTTTTCCTGAGATTTAATCTAAATGTCCTATGCTGTAGTTTGAACTCATTGCCTCTTGTCCTGCCCTTTGTGGAAAAGAGAACAATTTTTCTCCATCTCTTTTATATCAGCCTTTGACACATTTGAAAACTGCTGTCACATCCCCCCTTAATCTCCTCTTTTCCAAACTAAACATACCCCATTCCTTCAGCTTTTGCATTCTATCCCCTTGATAGTCGTTGTGGTTCACTTTTGGGTCCTTTCTGCTTTCTCTACATCCTTTCTGTACGTTGTGACCAGAACAGGACATGATATTCCAGCTAAGGCCCAATCAGTGCCAAAAAGAGCAAGTACTATCACCTCCCGTGATTTGCAAGCTATTCCTCTGTTAATGCAAACTAAAATTGCATTTCCTTTTTTTTTTTTTTTTTGCAACAGCACTACATTGTTAACTCATGTTGTGGTGGATCACAACATCAACTCTTAGATCCTTCAGCAGTGCTGCTGCAAAACCAGTTATCTCCCATTCTGTATTTGTGGATTTCTTTTTAATTCCTTGTGTGTAGCATATTACATTTGTCTTTGTTAAATTTCATTTTGTTGTCTATAGTCCACTTCTCCAATTTATCAAGATCCCTTTGAATTTTAGCTCTATCCTCCAAAGTATTGACACACATATACTCAGCTTTGTGTCATCTGCAAATTTGATCTCTATATTCCTATACTCAGGTCATTAATAAAGACGTTAAACAACACAGGATCAAGAACAGATCTTTGTGGAACACCATTTGATACCTCCCTCCAATCTGACATCATTCCATTGATAGTTACTTATTGGTTGTGATTCTTTAATTCTGATTCCACTTAATGGTAGTTCTGCCAAGCCCGCATTTCTCCAGTTTTCTGAAAAGAATATCATGTAGTCCAAACCGCTGCTCAAAGGACCAACACCAACTAAACATCCCAGCCAGGGCTTTCTCAAGCCAGGCATTAAAAACCTCTAAGGATAGAGATTCCACCACCTTCCTAGGTTACCCATTCCAGTGTTTCATCACTCTCCTAGTGAAATAGTGTTTCCTAATATTCAACCTAGACCTCCCCCACTGCAACTTGAGACCATTGCTCCATGTTCTGTCATCTGCCACCACTGGCACTGTTGAGGCCACATCTGGAGTATTGCATTCAGTTTTGGGCCCCCTACTACAGAAAGGATGTGAACAAATTGGAGTGTCCAGCGGAGGGCAACGAAAAAGCTCAGGGGGCCAGGGCACATGTATCATAAGCCTTTCTCCCAAATCTGGACCTTAGCGTCCAAAATCTGGGTGCTTGTATGAAACTCCCCAAGCTTATTACCAGCTTGGATCTGATCTTGCTGCCACCATCCAAAATTTCCAGGGTTTTGGCCCCCTCTGGTCTCCCCAAAACCTTCCCTGGAGGGACCCCAAGACTCAGAAACCCTGAGCCTACAACAAAGGGAAATAACCCACTTCCCTTCCCTCTCTCTCTCCCACCCAGACTTTCCTCTCTGGGCTAACCTGGGAGTATTGATGCAATCTCTTTACATCACAATACCAAGAAGCATATCTCCTCTATT
>NC_133771.1:194299877-194323477 GCF_003597395.2 Chelonoidis abingdonii | reverse complement strand
AAAGAAACATTAACCCTTAGCTATCTATTTATGACAACATGACTTACGAGGAGAGGCTGAGGGAACTGGGCTTGTTTAGTTTGCAGAAGAGAAGAATGAGGGGGATTTGATAGCAGCCTTCAACTACCTGAAGGGGGGTTCCAAAGAGGATGGAGCTTGGCCTAACTTGCTGGCAAGAATACTGTGGGAGATTGTGTCAAAAGCTTGTAATGCCATTTAAGTTGTATTTTTCTTCATATGCCATGACTTCCAGTTCATCCTGCTTGTTCCCCTATTCCTTTCATTGGTATACAAGTATCCCAGATATTTTGAAGTCTGTGCTATATCTTTTCTTCTTGCTTCCTTCATGCAGTTCTGGCTGCTTTCCAGGTTTACTGGTAAGGTTGCTTAACTTGGAGCAGGTACCTGTGATGAATCCTGATAACAGGGCAGGAGCTGAGCTTCCGGGGACCATGTGCTAGGGAACAGAGCAGAGAGAAGTTCAGGGACATGTAAGATTATAGCCAAGGAAGGTTTGGGAGTTTCTTAGAAAATTCTGGGGGAGGGACCTTAGAGTCTTGGCCCTGAGAGAAAGATGAACTTAGAAAAGCTGTGGCAGGGGCCTGCTGACAGGCTGAAGTAGGAAGAAGTGCAAGGAGGCATCAGCACAGAGTCTGAAGGAGCAGACCTTGGCTGCTGGTTATAGCATCCCTGCACTGGAACACCACGTAGTGGGACAGCTTGGGTCCTCCTAGCCAAAGTTGGATCTGAGGATCCTTTTTGTAAGAACACCTGGACTCTTATTTCTAGGACTCCTACCCTGAAAGCGTAGGGCTTAATTGTGACCTGGTCAGAACGCTGCTGTATTTTGGGAAAAGAGACCATCACCACACTGGAGCACCATCAGCAAAATGCCAGATGGGGCAGAGAACTTGCTATGCCAATCCCAGCTACAAGGCTGTGCTCCACTGGTCAGTGAACACTCTGACAGACTCAGTAACATTATATTCAGGAATTGCCTGGTGATTAAGGCACTAGACTGGGCTCAGGAGATCTGGATTCAGTTCCCAGCTCTACCACAGGCTCCCTCTGTGACCTGGGGCAAGTCATTTGAGGAGCTGAGGCAGAGAGAGATTATCTGTAAAATGGGGATAACAATTCTTCCTTTGTTTTATCTGATTGGATTGTGATCTCTGGAGCATGGACTGTCTTAGCCTGGGTGCGTACCAAATGGGGCTATGATCTGAACTTGTTCGTCTTGGTGCTAGTGTAATAATAGCATTATGCGGCTATGCTTTGAGTCAACTGTATCTATAGAGTGGCTGAGATTTTGACTATAGAAAGTCTTACACTTCTGACTATTTTCCATCAAAATCTTTGACATTCTGAATGTATTAGATCATTTTACGCGTTTGTCTTGGGTAGCAGAAATCCTAATGTTATGAACCAACCTGTAATATGAATGAGTTATCTCTTTGTTAGAAAGACTTAATTCATCTTAATTAGATTACACTTCAGCTTCTCAACACCAGCCTTGTGAAAAAAGTGTTTTGAATGTCATTAAGAAATGTTCTTGTAATTATAATGGGTGTGAGGAGGTTAATATACTTGGGAGCCAGGTGTAGTAACTGCGCATCAGAAAGTATTTATAATAAGAATTAAGTTTAACCTCGAGGTGAAGTAGTCTATGTGAAGTGTTCATTTGGGGTTAGATTGGCACCTTGTAATGTGCCCAGAATGCATTGTAGGGACTAGGTTGTGACTTGGGACCATGCCCCAGGGGAAAAGTTGCACCAGGCCTTTCTTTCCCCAGTGCACCAAATCAGCTGTGCTGGCCAGCACTTAGAGGAGGCAGTGCCAAGACTCTGCCCACTCCCACCCTGGCCCACCTAGTTCCCAAGTATATGCACCAGTGGCCTAATAGTGAATGTTCTCTCTTCCCTGTCACTATTGTGACCTGGATGTGGGCCCACCCAGAAAAGTAAGGGAACATCCTCTGCACTAGCTTGTATACCAGCTAATGACAGAGTCTTTGATGGTAATGATGACACCTGCCACTGACTGCAGCCGACAGTAATATGTGGAAAGGTTAGTATCAGCTAGCATCCGTTCATTTATCTCTTGTTTCAGAAAACATCATAGCAAGCCAACCATCATATCCCAGTAAGCATTGTATTTAAACTGTAACTCTAAAACTAGTAAACTGCTATGTCCTGGTTTAGTGATGAATATGTATTCTGACAGTACAACTCTCAAGAGATCTGCAGGCACCTGGCAAATGCTCAGTCAGCTGGAATATTCCTGATAAAGATCTGGTTAGACTGGACTATTTCAGAAAATACAAAGGTTGGGATTCACTAGGATTTGACTTAATCAATAGTCCCTTCTGATGTACAGAAAACGTATGTCCAGCAAGATGAAGCTTTAACAGACCCAGCATTATAAGCTGCACTATTCAGATGTTGCTTTGTAGAGTGGGAATGAGACGTGGGAATGCTTTCTTTGAGTTATTCAGACTGTGCACTGCATTTTTTCTAATGCTGTTTTACTTTGGGAAACCTGGGCAAAAGCTATAAGGAGCCTCTTTGTACTGTACTGAGAAAACCAAAAGAAAATGTATTCCATCAGCTAAGAAATGAGAGAACCATTAGTAGCAAGTAAAACTTCCTCCAACTATAAGATTTCTCAGAATTGCTTTTTCCATCTTCTGCATTTAGATACTTCTCTCTTGAGTTGCTTATTAAAGTAAACTGCCCAGTTTTAGAGGGTTGGTTGACATGAATAATAATATCCTACATTTTAATCATAAAGAGTCCCAGAGCACTGTTAAACCTACAGATTCAATCCTCAGCTGCATCAAGCTCATGCTTGTCCCACCTGAACTGAGTGGAAAGCAAAGGTGGTTCTAATTTACCTTTCTGCCTTCCCTGATCCTGAGTATAGCCGGTAACATTAGCAGGGCCAAGCCTCTAGCCCCAAATGTAGGATGACCATATTTCCCTAAAGTGAAAATGGGACACGCGGGGCTGGCCTGAGCTGCCTGGTGTCCCCGCACGTCCTCCATACCCCCACAAACATTCCTCCATGCTCCCAGTTGAGCCAAGTAGAAGAGATGGGGGAAGAGGAATGAATGGGTATGGACTGGTATGTGGGTAGCAAAGCAGGGTGTGAGTGTGCAAGTATGAGTACTTTGGGGCACAGATCCAAGAAGTGAAGCCATTAGACTATTATTCAGTTAGTAGGGGAAGGCCCCTTTGGGGGCTGGGATAGCAGAGGGGCAGAAAGGAGGCTCCAGGTACCAGGAGGGACCAAGAAGACTCCAGAGAGCAGCCCTGGGAGATGGGGGAAGGCCAGGATGCAGGGCCATCATTTTAGATTTCGGTATTGTGGAAAAATGGAGGTTCACTCCCAGCTAGTGGAACAAAACTTGGGGGACAGATGGCCCCCTCTGCCCTCTCTTAATGGCACACTTGCTGGAATGTTTCAGAAGTGAGTGACTGGAGGCAGACTGGCGAGAGAAAGAAGCTGGTTGGGGTGGAGATGGCTGAAAAGGGCTCCAGGAACTGGCCCCATGAGTGTGAATTAGGGCTCTGCCTGCTCTGCCCTCTGATTGGGCTGCAGAGTGAGCACATGACAGCCCATCACTCCCAGAGCATAGCAGAGACACATAGGCCAGGCTTCTGTCCCCAGCAAACACCACTGCTTGCCCCTAAAGGTGTGCATCCCACTTTTTTGGCAAAACTAGGCAATTGACCCATTTATTCTTGTCAAGCTGACAAAAGCAAATGGGACAAATGCCTAGTTTTGCCAAAAAAGTGGGGACATCAGGGACAGGGCTTAAAAAGGACTGTCCTGACCAAAACAGGATGTATGATCACCCTACCTAAATATGTATAGCATCAGCTCAATGCAGACAGATATGGAGTAGAAGATCAGGGTTGGAAGGGACCTCAGAAGGTCATCTAGTCCAACCTTCTGCTCAAAGCAGGACCAATCCCCAGACAGATTTTTACCCCAGTTCTCTAAATGGCCCCCTCAAGCATTGAACTCAGAACTGTGGGTTTAGCAGGCCAATGCTCAAACTACTGAGATATCCCTCCCTCCTGTAGAGTAGAGGATAGCAAGCGGATTGTGCAAAGCCTGATAATGTAGGTGTGGAAAGTACGTGTGAATGGCATGCTGCAGCACCTATGGGTTTTATGTGGGGCTGCTGGCCCCACGCCGGAGGCTGCACTTCCCAGCTTGGGTCCCAGTCCCACAACCCGTTTTCCAACTGCTGGCTTCATACCTGGGGCCTTGCTCCCATCCGTCCACCTGGGACTCCACTCCCTGGCCCTGCTCCCAGGGCTTGGCCACTGGCCCTGCCCCCCGGCCACTGGCCCCGTGCCCCACATTCTGCTACCCAACCCTGCACCTGGGGCTCAGGTCCCAGCTGCCGACCACACTCCCTAGCCACTGGTCCTGACTTGTGCCCAGGGTCCATGCTCAGGGCCCCACTTCCAGACCCACACCCACTCCTGGGATCCTGGCCACTGGTCCTATGCCTGGAGCCCTGCACCCAACCCCCGCTTTTAGGTCTCTGCTCCTCGGGCCCTGCACCTGGCCCCCTCCGCTCCCAGGGCTCCAATCCTGGGGCCCCGTGCCCAGCCCCACAGTGGGGCTCTGCTACTGGCCCTGCACATTGGGTCCCAGCTGCGTCTTGGCCCCCTTACCACTGTCTGAGTCCCCCCCTTCCTGGAGATACAACCCTGCTTCCAGCCTCAGCTTGGGAGGATGGAGGGGTGGATGGGGTAAGGTGGCTGCCTTTCAGCACCCCCCCCCTACTAAAAATGTTCCAGTGCCACAGCCCAGTAAGCAAGGCTGGTGGGAGGGAACTAAGCACTTGTGTAAGGATAAGAGTTTGTCCATGGGAGTTCAGAGCTTTTCGGTATCATCAGAAATAGACATGCTTGGTTAATTGCCAGAAGCCCAGTTTACCCACATTGGAGTTGACCATGTGGTCTCCAGGATTCGGGTTCCGTCACATCTGAAACTCATACTTTTTGAGTGGCAGTTGTGTGGTGAGATTTCCATGCCTTAGGATTTCTCCAAGGAAACAATTACTTTACTGACCCCTTCAATTCTGATTCTATGGGACTTGCTATGTTTCTGAAAACCAACTTCCATTTTACATCAGTGCACCATTCCTGTCTTTCTCTCATACCCATCTTTGTGTCTCTTTCTTGCCACAGCCAGTGTGTGAAATACCTTCCCCATCATGGTTCACTGAGCCACTGTCCTTTCTGCATTCAAGTCCCCCTTAAATAATCTCTTATTCCCTCATGCCCACCCCTCTTTTATGCTTGGTGAGCCAATCACAAAACAAGCAACACAAATCCACTGTCCTTGTTAATCCTCTGAATTTCCCAGTGTGTCCTGCCATCTATGCCAGTCTTTTAGACTCTAAGCTCTTAGAAGATTAAGATCGCTCATTCTGCAATCTTGAATAGTACCAAAAACATGGTCAGCCACTAATGATCATGTACTTGTTATTAACAGCAGACAGTAATTGCTGGTTTTTCAGAACTGAACTGGCACCTGCAGGGGCCAGGCTGAATAAATAGCAGTCCTTTTGGAATCCTCACTGAAGCAAAGTGGTCTGGGACTGGCTGTGATAAATATTTGATAAAGGAAAGAGGGAAGCAGAAGAGGCAAAAAAGTAGAGCTTAGTAGAGAAAGCAGAAGGAGGAAGAAGGCTCCCAAGTTGCAACTTGTCTTCATCTAATTTCTGGGAAGCAGTGTCTTCCTACAGTTTTGAGTGGGAAAGTAGTATGACTTCTGTATGGGTGAGCTAAATGCCTTTGAATAACATGCTTGCACTGCTATATCTGTACCTTGCTATTCCATGAAGTAGCACACGAGTTTTACAGAAAGTAAAAATGATATTTCTCAGAATGGATTTGGTATAAATCACTCGTCAGGAAGACTCAATTTAATCATGGATTTCTACATAAAAGTGCATTCTTGTTGGTTGTTATAAACTTAATACATATTCTTCACAACTCAGAGGTAGATGTAGGTTTCATTTTCAGAAGGTACACCCTATACATTTTTAAAGTAATTTATTTTGAAAACTTTTCAGATTAGTTTTACAGCTATATCAGAAAATGAATGATTGCTTGGTTATTTCATTTACCAAAGGTAATTGAAACAGATATTTATGAAGTCTTTGAGAGGTGAACTCTCTCCAATTCAACAGGTTAATCATTAATATTTGAAAGATTTTCTTGCCATGCTGTATTAGGAGGAGAACATCACCAGACAGACATTTAAATTGTTTTATTTAACTAAAACAAAAATGTTATGGATTCTGGATTTTTTCTTCAACAGCAAACATAGTATTTTAACAAAACAAGCATATGAAATTTTGAATTTGGTTAAACATTCAAGTTTTTTTAAAAATCAGGTTCGTTTTTGTTAAAATTATTTTTAACTAAAAATAGTTAAATGAAATATTTTAAAAAAACAATCATTAAATCGACTATGTCAGCCAGGTCAAAATGAAAAATTTAAAATATTGGATTCTGCAGCTAATTCATTCATCTTCAACTTAATTTTCCTGTTTGTTCATAACCTGGAAAAGAAAAAGAAACTTTCCTGCTTTTTCAGGTCCCAAATGATTTCTCAATTTGGAATGAATTAGTCAAAAGGAAGAAAATATTCTTTCTACACCGGCAGAAGAAGCTACTGCTGTTAAAAGTGAAATTATCATTTCAACAGTCTCTGAATCCAAGTGCTTCAGTGACTTCCACCAGTTCACTGGTGTGACTTTCTCTAAAACATCCTTAGCAAACATATATTTCTTGAATGGTTCACCCTTAGCTTTGAAATTTAATATAGTTGGCATTATGGACGGATATTTGCTGGATGTCCATGTCATAGCCAACTCCTCCTCTTTAGCAGTTAAGGGTTGATTCTGGTATTGAGTATTGAAAATATTTGCAAGAAAATGAGCTGGAAATAGTGCTTGTCCCATTCGTGTTTTTCATGCTTATAATTTAACTCTGTCATTGCATATTTCTATTTTTAAGATCTCACTCAGTACCTTCCAAACTTCAACAGCATCAGCAATAAAACAGCTATTTCCTTGCATTTTGTTCAAGGCTACAGAAATAGGCTTCATGGTATTTAGCATGTGTTCAACATTTCTCTTAAGCCCAATGTTGAGAACTTTGGCTGTGACAATGCCATCTATTTTTTCATGATTTTGTTCACAAACTGTCATCAGATTAGACCAGTTCTTCATATAGTGCTCAAAACAGTCCACTACTGAGTTCCATCACACATCTTCTGGGAGAGTTAGCTTGGTTCCTCCCATGTTTTTCAGAGCAGCTGCTGCAAAGTGGTTGTTACAGAAGTATGTTGCAATTTCAACATAAGCCTTTATTTCTGGAAAACTGAATTAGCACTGCAACTGTATATTATTAGCTTGGGACTCTCTTCACTCTCTTCTAAATAATTTCTTCTAACCTTGGATACATTTACAGCATTGTCTGTGACCAAGCTGCATACTAGACATTTGAATTTTTTTCACACTTTGTTATAGCTTTTACTGCTACTTCTTGTAAGTATTCTGCCATGTGTGCATTTTCTGATGCATGAATTGTTTCTGTAAGGAAGACATTCCATTTTTCTGTTGTAACACAAGCACATACAACAGGATCATTGTGGACATTGCTCCACCCATCAAGATTTAAGTTAACAATTTTACCCACTAGACCTTTTGCACACTGCTCAATTTCTCTTTCATACATTTTATCCAGCAATTTGCCTGCGACATCTGCTCTGTTGGGTGGATTGTATCCTGGTCTTAATGACTGAACCATGTTAATGAAGTGTGGGTTCTCAATTATACGGCAAGGGGAGTTTCTTACATAAACAAACCGGGCAATTTTTTCATCAATTATCTCTTTTTGTAATCTGCTGATTCTTATCACAAATGTATCTAGATGATGGAGATTTTTTTTCTTTTTGCTACAGGAGTTATACTGTGGCTGTGTGAAATACATGATGTGACTGAAACACTAACATTGGCAGATAACTCTGAAACTATAGAAAATGATGGTGATCTTGAAGGTGGATAGTCTTCAGAATCCTGTATGTTGAGGATGGATTCTCCTAAACAAAATAAGTCCCTGCAGTTATTTAATTATTATTACCGTACTGCTCATTTAGTATTACTCATTGCATTCACTGACACTCTGTACCACTTTAAAAGTGAAATTGTAAAAGGAAGATCTGCCTATTTCCACTCTGTATATTTTATCACAACTGGATCTACAGTGTTAGTACCAGAGAGTAACAACTATATTTTTTGCTCAAACATGAGAATTGAAGAATAGTCCAGAAGGAAGACAGGCAGTCCTTAAGAAAGGAGTATGAAATAAAAAAGTTCACCAACCTGAAGATCCTGCATGTTCAGACATGTTCCTTTCATGATCTTCAAGGCAGCCTCCTCCTGAGAAGGAACACCTCTCATGATGTTGTTTCATTTGAGTAACCAGGCCTTGCATTTCTTTGTTGCACTGTTTGCATTTTGCACACATGCCTGTCTCACCCACAGGTAGAGGAACTTCATTAAAATATTCTCAAACTTAGGTTTTTTTTCCGCTGTGCCAATATAGTTTGCCCTTCTAGGTGAGAGAATGTATGGTTAATCTCAATCAATGAAGGTTACACTTCGAAAGACCTCAAGACTTCCTGGAATTATGCTGCTCAGTTTCACTTGTTTCTACTTGCCTGTCGCCATCCCTTCTCACATTTATCTCTGAGTTTCTTGTTCCTTGTCCAGAGCTATCCTCGCCCAACAGATCGTTTATTCATTGAATTTTTTTGAAACTTGGGCATTTTTTAGAGAGAGGTAAGCGGATTGTTCACAAATGTTGCAGAGGGGACAATAGGGTTAAAGTCTGTTATGTTCTCACCTCTATACTTATTTATATTATTGTATTTTAAAAATATTTGCTTGTTAACAAATCCACAGGTTTGAGAAAGGCAAACTAAGCATCTTTAATGGTAATCTAGCGAGCACTGCGGTCCATTGGGTAATAGAAAGGTTTAACCTAAATAATCTATACAAAAGTCCCTGGAGCCCCATTTAAATGGGGTCCCTAATCCGATGAACTATTGGAACTCTTTACAGGGCTGCCCGGGGTGGGGGCGGGGGCGGAGGGGCAAGTGGGACATCCCCAGGCCACCGGTTTGCAGGGGCCCCATGAGACTATAGTATTCTATTTTAGTATTGCAACTTTTTATTTATGGAAGGGGCCCCGAATTGCTTGCCCCAGACCTCCTGAATCCTCTGGTTGGCCCTGCTCATTTACAAAACTTTTCTTAACATTGCATGAATATTTTGTCTCATGCCTAAAATTAGAATTTATGAATCCCTATTCCATGCATGATGATTCTTTTGAGCTTATACTGATCTTAATTAAAACTAGATAGTTTTTCCTCAAAAAGCATTTTATCCAAAAAAATCTGATTTAAAATTTTAAAAACCTATTTTATTTATTTTATTTGATTTTAATCATGATTTTTATCCACCCTGTGTCATTAAGGTATATTCCCAAATCTAACCTGCCTCCCGAATTGGGTACCGCCATGAAACCTCTAGGTGTATTTACCAGCCTAGATCTGATAGCTGCACACCAAAAATATAGTGTTTTGGGGCACTCTGAGCTCCCCAACCTTCCCTGGAGACCCCAAGAATCCAAATCCCTGGATTCTTAAAAACAAGGAGAAATAAACCATTTCCCCCTCCCCCACCCCCAAGACTTTCCCTGAGAGAGACAGTAATCCTGGTACAAGGGGGAGGAAAAATGTTAGCCCTCTTCTTTTCTCCCCCCCCCTTTTTTTCCCTTTTTTCCCCCCCCACCAGTCCTGGTGTTTACACCCATCTCCTGGGATTAAACAAGGGAAACAAGGAAAGATAATCAGGTTCTCTAAAGAATCTTTTATAAAAGAAAGGAAAAATAAAGAGTTATCTCTGTAACTTCAGATGAAATATTACAGGGGTCCTTATAGTTTACAGCAAGGAAGAAACCCTTCCTCCAGATACCATAATCAAAATTATTCCCAGCAGACTACACGTAATAAAAGTTAACCATCCAGATCCACAATGTGCAAATAGAGTAAACAACAATTAAAAAGCCTAAATTGCCCTTTTTACTTACTCACTATTCTGATCGATAAGAGACTGTAAGCAGGGAGTGTTGGCAGAGACCTGATTTCTTTCATAGTCCTGTCCAGACCCGAGAGAACAAAGCCAACCCCAAAACCACAAACAAAGGCTTCTCTCCCTTTGAGAGTTGAAAGTATCTTGTTTCCTGATTGGTCCTCTGGTCAGGTGTTGTTTGTTAACCCTTTCCAGGTGAAAGAGACATTAACCCTTAGCTATCTGTTTATGACACCCTGCTCAACAGGAGCTGCTAGGTGCTTTTGAAAATCCTAGTTTGGTGCCTAAAAGAGAACTGAGTTCCTATGAAAATATGGCCCTAACGTGAATGCTGAGCACCTAAAAAATCTATCCCCCACACAATGTGAGGGATCCTGTTCACCCATTGAAGAGTTAAGTCCAGTTTGATTTGCAGTCTTAAATTTTGATAGGGTTCCTTGGAATTGCTCTAAGCTTCTTCCCCACCCCTTGCCATTGTACTGCACATAATTGTTAAAAGAGGATTTAGAGCAAGGTATATATTTACTATAGAATGTAACTGTCAAGACACCATTAATTCTCTCTTTGGTTGGGAGGTATGCTAAAAAGTATCTTGATTTATGAAGGTTATCTTTGAAGAGCTTATTTAACAGATAATGAAGCACATCCATTTTATCCATATTTAATAAATATGAGACAAACTGCATCAAATCCCTTGATTCCATACTTGGATAACATTAAAGGTAATGGTGATTTATGAATATTTTACCTTATGTTTCTTCTGCATATTGTAGGGAATTGCTTAAGGGCAGGTCTACACTACAGCTGGATTGACGCTCTGAGATCGATCCACTGACGGTCTATTTAGTGGGTCTAGTAAAGACCCACCAAATTGACTGCAGATTGCTCTCCAGTCAACTCTTGTACTCTACCCTCAAGGGGAAGAGTAAGGTAAGTCGACAGGAGATTTTCTCCTGTCGACCCCTGTGGTGTAGACCCCACAGTAACTTGACCTAAGGTATGTCGACTGTAGCTGGAGTAGCATAGCATAGGTCGACTTACCGCGGTAGTGTAGACATAACCTAAGATGAAGAAAGAAACAAATATATCATACTTTAACAAAGGAACACATAAAATCCAGTTTAAAGAATTGCAAACAAGATGCTTTTAAAATACGTTTATTCAAATGAATCAGAAATAGACATTTACCCAATTGCCTTGATCTGTTTGGTTTTTTTATTATTCTTATTACCACATTTATGAGTTCCGGGTCAATGCTGCATTAGTGGCTAGTCAGATTAAACAGACATAGATATTCTAGTGGGTTAGAGTATATGGGGCTGATCCAAAGCACCCTGAACTCAACAGAAGTTCACTCATTTACTTCTGTGGGCTTTGGCTCTAAATTAGTAGTCATTTGACATTACTATAGTATTTGCTGTGCTAAGTACAGAAAATACCACTGCAATGGGAAATGCTGAATATTTCAGGGTAGTCTCTGTACTATATACATACATTATCCTTTTATCACTTAAAGAAAGTGTTCTGCATTTGAGCTGAATAGCATCTTTCTACTACAAGCTGTATATTTGATGTGCGGTATAAAGGAATGCTCTTGAATGCTTCTGGGCACTCAGGCACCATGCATCTCCTGTCTCAGTGGTTCTGCATTAAATGTAATCACTTTGCAAGTGAAAGGATGATTTTTCGAATACAGCCCTGCAAACATCTTAGACTTGCCCTGGGCTGGCTGCATGTGCTCCCACAGATGGGTTGCTCTAACAGCTGGCTGCTTAGCAGCTGCCATAGAACCGGGATGAAATGGATAGTAAGCAGATATTTACACAACATGACTTGAAATGAATTGCTGACTGCAGCCTCCCTCTTCTTCCTGATACTCAGCATCAGCCGTGATGATTGGGGTTGGACAGTTTCCCCCTAATTTGGTAGTCTTCTGCCCTCTGGCACCCACACTTCCACAGGCTGAGAACAGTCTTTGGTCCTACGTAGCAGCAACCACTCCTGTAGCAAGGTCAGCTGGGGAAAGCTTGGTACAACTAGCTCCCCTGGCTGGCAAGCATCTGCTTTTAAAACACATAGTGTTTTTTTGCAAATTACATATTCATTAGTTCTCTTCCAATCACCTTTAAGTATAGTATGCATGTGTGAACTTTAATTGGCTTAACTTTTGTTGTCCTTCCTGCTTTTGTGTTAGCATTTCTCTTTTCTAATTGGCTTGTTATCACTGATTACATGCTAATTGTGTATATTTGTCCAGGTCAAAGTGACTGTTTCTCTGCTTAGGAGCTTTGGACTTTCCAGTCTTTTTCCACCTGCCTTTTCCCTAATTGCCTTTTGCCAGCACATTTTGTAGATGTTGTCTATCATTTTAAGCACATCCTGTGTTAAACATCCCCTTTTGTCCTATATAGGAGTTAGGAAACTAGTTTACTCAACGAGGTCATTTAAGGCAAAATTTCACTCATGTCAAGCAAACTAGATCAGAGCCAGCCTTACTATCCAAACTAATGCATCAGATATGACTATTTTAACAACTCTCAATACTATATATATTGATAGATTAACATAGGTGCAGAAGTACAAGCTTCCCCACATCCTTGCACTAATGTGCCTCTACCCTGACCTGAAGGCACAGTGCCATTATTCTGGGTGAGGAGTTGGTCCATGCTTCATAGCCATTCAACCCTTTGTCCTTTCTGCAGAATGGAGACCTTGATGGTGGGAGTTTCTGTATGTATGATATAACATCCTATCAGAGAACCAGGGTGGATGAGGTAATGTCTTTTATTGGACCAGCTTCTGTTGCTGAAGGAAACAAGCTTTCAAGCTTACACAAGCTCTTCTTCCTGGGACCAACATGGCCACAACAACACTGCATACTATCCTATCCACAGGACCCAGACCATGAACTCATTACAGAAAATCCACTTGGTAATCTTCTAGATGGTTGGTTTGCTGGCTGATAAGTCACTCTAAAGAAATGCTGTTACCTTTTACTTAACAAAAACTTGGAAGCAAATAAGACTTCTATTAGAATTAAGAAAGTTAGTAAAGTGATCAACTCTATGATATAGGTATAGCATGACCCTGAATCTTTATCCTTGGTTTAAATACTTCACATCAAGACAGATTGGACATAGTTTTCAGATAAGAGATGTGGCAAAGTAGATGCAAAGAAATGCTGCAGGACTGTGGTATCAGTTTATTGCACTCAGTTGTGAGCCAGCCAGTATTCCCCTGGCAAGGGATTGAGGCTTTCACTGTTCTGTGTGGGCTACCTGACCTGTGGGTCACAATCCAGGGAGAGTAGTCTTCCCAAGCCATCTACTCCCACTTCCAATATAAATTAGACCCTAGCCTGTGGTATGCTGGCTGCAGATTGAGTGCAAGGTACTCTGGTCACTCAGCCTTCTGCCCCCTATTTAAGGGAAGTTTGTTTTAGAATCCTGGCTATAGTGACTCAAAAGCCAAGGATATGCTATGCTAGGAGAATGTCTAGCTGCCCCTTAGGGGCAATTCTTCTACCCTATTATTTTGTTCTGCAGTTCAAACCATTGTGTTGGCCAGGGGCTGGCCCTGTATATTATTGACAGACCTGTTTGTAAACTGACTTCAGCTTATATGCAGTTCTGATAGGCATTGTCATTACATCATGATCTTAAAAGTTTTAAAGAGTTATTATTTTGCATGAAACTTTTATTATGGTATTTACTTCTTCAAAAATAGCTGTCTTCACTGCTAGTTAATATGGACTACTCCTAAGACTCAAGATATTCTCATCAGGTCTGAAATCATGCTATATCTCAATTAGTATTTGTCTCTTTTTTCCCAACTTGGTTAAACCCTATGTGTTGCTGCTCTGTAGGCAACATTCACAAAGGGCTATTTACAGCTATATAAGTTCTTTTGCAATTTATGCAAATACATTTTTAGAATTTACAAGAACAAAGGAAGTCACTGATTCACTCCTCAGGCAAATGCTACATCCTGTAAAACATAACCTTGCAAGTGAAAGATCATCCAATACACAGTGATATAGTCTATCCTCCAAGTATATCATAAGAGTAAACCCTACACAGTTGACTCCATATAACTATCTGGCTTTGCTCATACAGCAGGCACGTACCAGAAAAAACTACAAGAGCAGGAACACGGAGGGGAGGCTGTCTGATTCCTTTTGTGCTGTCTACAGACCCTCTCTGGAGCTTTGGCTGGGCATTTGTCAACCCTTTATGCAGGTGCACATCCTGACCCAACAGTGGCTTTGGTGCACAGCCCCTGAGCAAATTATTCCTACTATCAGTATGCACAGAGTAGAAGGATGCCATGTATGGGTGTTCTCCACAAGAATATGGATACATTAATTTTTGCAGAGTATGGTTCTGTCCCAGTCAGGGTATTTCGGTACTTTTCCAGCTACCTGCCTAAATTCGTTAATGAAAAATAATAAACATTCATGCATTGCAATTTTTGAATTAAAAACATGTAAGTATGAACAGTGAACTATACGTAGTGGTAACAGACGTGACACTACCTCCAGGCTCAGCACTGCAAATCACAGGACTACATCCTCAGATGGTACATGTCAGCATAGCTCCATTAATTTACATAAATTGAGGATCCAGCCCATAGATTTTTGCCTGGGTCATGTCTTATGTCTCATATTTCCTGGGTTGCCTTTTTTCTGTCAAAATGGAATTTTATACTGTGTTTTATTCCTGACTTTTTTATTGGTGACTGTTTTCTGGACTCAGTGATCCTGCAATATATTAGCAGGATCTAATTCTTATGTTATCAATAAACAAATTAATAAGGCACTAAATATATTTGTACTGAATTCATTTGATTTGAGCTTCTGCTTATGACTGAATGCAGTACTGAAGAGTGCAAGGGCGGTAGAATAATGAGATTAATTTTGCACTTAAAGTGAATACTGTATGTCATCCTAGTTCACATCAGAGGCAAGACAGAAAATAAGCTGTAACTATTGAAGCAGTTGAGTTTATAAGCAGTAGGGAAAGTCTGGATCACTTGGGGTTTTATGAGATCACTTAAGGTATGGTTGGTTTTAGAATCCTCTTTAATCTGTAATTGACAGTGCTTTATATAGTTTTTCTTTATAGTTTCTATAGTTTTATTCTTCTTTCTAACCAGCGTGTTCCCAAACAAGACTTCCATTAATCAAGTAGGTTACTAATAACTCTTCTAAACTGAGATTAGGTAAAAAAAATTGATAAGGGCTGAAACAAACCCTCAGGTTTTAAGACCTTTCAAATGTGTTGGGATCTAGTATCCAAACCCACACACATATTTTGCACGTCTATGATTGGCTAAACCAAAGTCTTGGATCCAAGTTCTGTTGAATTTAGGAACATGGTTAGATTTTCAAAGTTTTATAGTTCATGACCATTTTTGGTTAATTAAAGAATGAGGTTTATGAGTTAGAACTTAGTCTTTGGGGTAAAGAAAGAAAAAACACCTTAACTGCAATTCACTGAAATTCTCATTGATCTCTATTGATTCTGAACATTCAGCTGAAAAGCAAGGAGGGCGCAATAATGAATGGCAGCTGGCTCTTACCTCAACAATAATCATCATTAAAACAAAACCACTCAGAATTGACAGTACATTACAACTGTTAGCTCTCTTCCTTCCCTAGAATGCTCATACTTTTTACAAAAATGCTATCTGTTTAGAAGCAACTTATTCTTAAATTATTTTTTTTAAATGTAAAAACTGTAGAGATTTAAGCATACATCTTTTTTAGCATTCACTAATATAATTGTATACGCAACAGGACTGAAAAGTGTTTTTAAACTAGAACATATAAAGTTCTCCTGATGCTATTTGAGACAGAAAAATAACTGAATAGCTATGAGACTACAGTGTTTCTACCTGATTGTGCAGTAACTGTAATATGATATGCACACAAAGAATTGTGATTGAGTGGGAAGATTGGCTGAGGCCTGGTAGACATAATATTGTAGTGACTCTTGTGTAAAGAATAATTACAAGCACAGTAGAATCTGTTCCAGCTTCTGTGCTAGTGTACAAATCATCAGAATCTAGGCAAACATTAAATCCTAATAAGCATCGCAACTAAGAAGAGGTGGTCCTGGAGCAGATGGATTGCTTCCATTATATTGTCTATAAGACAGATCTGTGTCAGTTCTCTGGAGAATTTTGGGAAGCTGGTAAATTGTCAATCAAATATGACATCAATCAAAAGGACCTGGCAAGCTTCAAGCACTTTACAAACTACAAAGTTTAGGGTTTAGATTACATCATATTGTTTCTGGCCATTAAAGAACATGATCGGGGATACATTTTAGGAAAAGCAATTCTAGCAGCATAACAAGAATTTGTATGAAATAGTAGAGGTGATTCAACAACCACAAAATTGCTTTAGGCAACTGTACAGAGGGATCTAAAAGTGATGGATTAGGGGTCCATAGCTAGGCAGACATCAAACTAGAAAGAAAAAATGTATAATAGAAGATGGACAGGTGAGCTGTATGATAAGGAACAAAGCCAAAAAGTGGGAAAACACAAGAAGAATACTGTATGTGATGCTTTTATACCATGGTACTAATAGTCAGTAACAGTAATTACTCCTGGAGGAATTCTGTGCAAAAAAATTTAAAATCCTGCAATTTTTTGTCAAAATAATACTATATAATCATACCAGTTTCAATTATTTTGGTAATTTATTTTAAAATACCTGTCAGCAACTATGTCTGTAACAATACAGACAACAAAAAAGATTCCCTCAAGAGCACATAGTTAAAGAAACCCCTATGATAACAGAGTTCCTGTTTTCTGCACTTGTCCCCATAGAGCCCCTCTAGCCTAGACAGCTACACCTTCTCCCCTTTACCCCCAGAGCCCAGCTGCAGGGCCAGACAGCCATACCCCCTACTGCCAGAGCCCAGCTGTGGGGCACCCCCCACCCAGCACAAACACTCCTGCCCAAAACAAACACTCTTGGTAGAGAGTCTTAGAGCCTGGGTCAACTTATGTCTACAGCTGATCAAGAGGTCTAATGTTTTGCCTTTTTGTTTTTGCTGTTATGCAGCCTGCTTATAGAGCTAATTAAAAAAATTTTAACAAATGAAAATTCAACACCATTTCCCATAATTTTTTTTTTACTATTTTTCAACCTGCTCTGGTTATATCAAGGCAGAACCATCTCTGTCACCAAAATTGCCTATTTATATTCAACAGTTTAAATAAGGTTAGGAGATATTCTAGTGGAAATACTTTTGACTCACCTGCTGTTTACCTTTACTATACTGTCAATTTCATTTTGTTTGGCAGGGAGTGTTCAGGGACCTCTCAAGACCTGACACACAAACCAGGTTTGTGAAGATAGCCACTGCAGCATGAAGGAAGCATAAAGTTGTTCAGTTCTTGCCTGAAAACTAGTAAGAGTAGTGAACCCAAGTTGTGAGGTGTCAGGATTCCCTCCTCACTCTGAACTCTGGAGTACAGATGTGGGGACCTGCATGAAAGACTCTATAAACTTATTTCTACCAGCTTAGGTTAAAAACTTCCCCAAGGCATAAATCCTTCCTTGTCCTTGGATGAGTACTGCTGCCACCACCAAGTGAGTTAGACAAAGATTTAAGGAAAAGAACCACTTGGAGTTCCTGTTCCCCCAAAATCCCCCCAAGCCCCTTCACCCCCTTTCCTAGGGAGGCTTGAGAATAATATACCAACCAAATAGGTTAACAAAGTGGGCACAGACCAGCCCTTGGGTTTTTAGGACATTAAAGACCGATCAGGTTCTTAAAAGCAGAACTTTATTATAAAGAAAAAAGTAAAAGAAGCACCTCTGTAAAATCAGGATGGAAGGTAATTTTACAGGGTAATAAGATTTATAACACAGAGGATTCCCCTCTAGGCAAAACTTTAAAGTCACGAGAAAAATCAGGAATAAACCTCCCTCTTAGCATAGGGAAAATTCACAAGCTACAACAAAAGATAATCTAACGCAATTCCTTCCTATTACTTACCATTTGTAATCTTAGATGCTTAGTTCAGATATGGCTTTGGGAAATGTATTTTCCCTGTCCTGATTCCTCGCTGACCTGGAGAGAACAAACACAAAGAGAGACAAAACAAAAACCTTCCCCCACAGATTTGAAAGTATCTTCTACCCTCATTGGTCCTTTTGTTCAGGTGCCAACCAGGTTATTTGAGCTTCTTAACACTTTACAGGTAAAGGAGGGATTTTATGCTACTCTTTGTTAGAGAGCTTATTACTTCACTCTCACCCTTCCCTGGTCCTTCTCGCATGAATAGAGAGCAACAATACCTGAAGTCCGAAGGTGCAAACAATTTGATGTTTATTGAACTTCCAGCACCCTTAAATTCAAGTTCCTTTTCCTTATTTTTCGAATCCCAATTTATTTCCTGTTTGCCCCTAATTTATATAGTAATATTTTCAGCTATACCTTAACCAATCATTCTCCTAAAATTTACCTAACCAATCCTAACGTATTGTAACATGATTAGCTAACCAATTATATCCCACTACCTTCATTAGTTTATACCTAGCAAAATTAATTATACAGCAGACAGAAACAATTACAGAACCAGACAGAGACCATGCAAATAAACATACAAAACAATACAGAAGTTAGGATTTCACAACTACATCTATACAGACATAAGGGTTCTCCAGCTGTGTCTATTGATAAGTGAGTTCTTGCCAGACAGGATGCAATCAAACTAAGTTTCCTTTTACATCTTCTAGGCTCTTCCCTTTCTCTGGAGGTGATAGATCAAATCACCTTCCTAACAGTCCCAGGTTGCCTTATTTTAATATGACTAGTTTGGAATGTGAGGACGTGACCATACATTTCTCAGTTTATGGCTGCTAAAGAACCAGGCATCAGACTGTCACAGTAAGAGAAGGCCACTACACAGACAGTGATTTTTGATTCTTTCTTTTATACCTCTATAACTAGCGAAGTGATAAGAATACACCTAAAGTCTTAAAGTATAGGCCTTTGCAGACAGGCCTGAATATCTATATCCTAACACTCTTAGCTGTATGTTTAGGACATGGGACATGTGATCTAATTTAATTCTTGGACATATAACCAAATTCTCTTGATATTTAGCACATATTGCTCCCATCCTCTGACATTAAAAGTTTAGACATCTTGCTTTCCTTCTCCATCACTATCTGCATAGTTTTATTTTAGTTCTTTGCTGAACAGGAAGATGTTGAAAGGAAGTGTTTTAGGATGATATGGGTAGGTCTAGCTTTCTTGACATAATTAGTTGGATGTGGGTAAAGCTTCATTTCTTGGGGGACATGGTTGGGGAGGGAAGTGAATAAGCAGGTTGGAAACAGAATGTCTGTACTAGATAAGACCAGGGGAAACACCCAGGAAACATTTACGGTGGACAAGATAATGGATACAATAGGCCTGGAACATAAGATGAGGTAAATAGTAAGATATGCACGGGCAGTGCATATTGTACAGGGATTGGTTCCTACAAAGTGACCATGCCAATCCCAAAACATGAGATGCAATGTAATGTCTAAATGTATATAAAGGAAGAGGCTTGCTGTTTAACTTTGGATGTGTGGTATACTCTATGCCATGGTAGGCAACCTGTGGGCTGCACGCAGCCCATCAGGGTAATCCGCTGGTGGACCATGAGATAGTTTGTTTGCACTTACCGTCCGCAGGCATGGCCACTTGCAGTTCCCCTTGGCCAGGATTCACTGTTCCTGGCCAATGGGAGCTACAGGAAGTGATGCGGGCTGCAGGCACGTGCTGACTGCCACTTCCCACAGATCCCATTGGCTCGGAATGGCAAACCATGGCCACTGGGAGCTACGGATGGTCAATGTAAACAAACTGTCTCACAGCCTGCCAGCTGATTACCCTGATGGGATGCATGCAGCCTGCAGGCCACAGGTTGCCCACCACTGCCCTATGCCCACCTCCTACATTTGAGTCGGAGCAACTCAGTGTATGCCAAATAAAGGAACCTGAGTGATGAGACTGGAGTCAAACTAAGTGGAATAGTATTTTGGGGAACCCCAACATAGTGGTGTTGTGACTTATATCTGCTTGTCTGTAGCAGGTAATGTATTCAGTCATCAGTGTGAACTTGTGTTAAGGGAAATAGCATTGGAAGGGTTTAAATATGAGGAAGTTAGTACTACTCCAGGAACATCAGCATCATTATGCTATAGTTAGGGAGAGTAGAGATGAACCTGTTGGCTCCTGCCATATGTGTTGTTAAATCTTGGACCAAAGAGTATTGGAGCCTATAGGAATAGCGTTGGTAAAAATTTCTCTAGTGGAACAGATTTTGGTAGGAAAATGCTGATTCATCTAAATCAAAAATTTCATGGAGAATGTATTGATTTCACTGAAGTTTCTGATGAAAAGTTATCAAAATATTTAATTTTGATAAGGCTGAAGCACTGTAGTTTGACATTTATATTCTATGTTAATAGATAGAAGTTTTCTATATATATGTTTTATATTCTATATTATTTGTACTATTTAGGTAATGCTACTTAAAAACTGGATTCCCTCTATTTAGCACACTTTTCACAGTCTGCTTTTTATTTATATCCTAAATTTGTTTTCCTTTCACTTTTCAAACTGAATGCATTTTGTTGTTCTTAGTTTTGCTTTGTGCTGGACAATCTGGGCAGCATGAATGTATCTGTGGGTATTTCTCATGAAGCTTAATGTGTGTGTTGTGTTGTGCTTTCAGATATAGATTAGGTTAAATTCGTTAGACTTGCATTAACAGTGCTGCACAGTGGTGTAGTTCAGGGCTGCCTTTACGCTTAAGAGCTGTGAGGAACCAAAAACAAATGAGAATTTTCAAGAGGCGGTTAAAGCAGAGATCAGGTGTTTTATTGTTTAACAGAAAGAGACACTGACTGATTGTAAAATTGGTATTAGAATATAAAATACAAATAACACTATGTGAAACATACTAAACACCTGTTCTGTTTTCTAAACAGCATGTAGCAGTATCTTTCTATGTATACTGCAATAACATATCCTATAACACTAGTTATCTGAAAAACCTGAATTACTACTTCAAAGTGGCCTTTCTTTGTAGCATGGGATGTGGGTCACTTAGCAGGATCATCTGGGTATATCTCAGACAATTTTCTGCCATTG
Source organism: Chelonoidis abingdonii (assembly GCF_003597395.2). Classification (NCBI taxonomy): domain Eukaryota; kingdom Metazoa; phylum Chordata; order Testudines; family Testudinidae; genus Chelonoidis; species Chelonoidis abingdonii. Next base: position 194,302,114 of record NC_133771.1, on the reverse strand, counting down.
CAGAGGTTTGGGGAACCTTTGTGCACCTTGGTCCCTCCTGTTTATTCCTTGCATCACATATTAGTTTAGTCTCTTGATGACTGTAGTATTTTTGTCTAACTTTAGTTTTTGGTGGCCTGTGGTACACAGGAGGTCACACTAGAGAATCTGGTGATCCTTTCTGGCTTTAAATTATATGATTATGACACAATCCTACTAAGTCAACAATAGGACTGCTTATGAGTAAGGACTATTCATAAGAAAGGGTTGCAAGACCACTCAAATTACAAACTGAAGATCTGCAGTGTCTAATAAATATAGCCATTCCACAGGGACAAAACAGAAATAGTGAAACAGTTTAAATATGACTGAAAAGGCAAAAGACACCCCAAACTCTTACCATTATCCACCTCAGTGGTGTAATCAAAGATAAACCCACTTCTCATTTGGAGAATATACAGTTTAAGTAAGTTTCCTACTTCTATCACTGTACCTCCTTCCAATGTGTATTATTGAGGGATCCACACAGAACACCCAATAAAATCCTATATCCTGTCACTTCGGGATCAAAACTGTGCAGCATCACGTACCTCAGTCAACCCCAAAAAGGGCTAGCAAAGCAGTAACAGCAGAGAATGTGGGAGAGGTGAATTTGTAGCAATTGGTGATTTATTTTAAATAATTAGCAATATAATAGAAAGAAACATACTCTGCACATATAAGGCCAGTTTACGCAGCTATTAACCCATTGCAGTTTGTATTTAACTTGTGGGCATTGCAAAGTCATTGTAATGATGTCTTAACCTAGTTACACTCTATGGGAGGTTCCACTAAGGCAGGCTGAAGAAGTCTTTCTGAATTTCTTGAGGAGTGGCTAGGGGGCAAGGACGCCTTTTACAGCCTTGAATCTTAACTGCCATGTGTCATATTATGCTAATAATGAGCAATCAAAAGCAATTGTTTTCTGGGGATTCACCTGTTGCCATATGTACAGCCATAGTGGGAGCCCCATTGCAATGAGGCTGGCAAAGAGATGGTGTTGTTTTTGCTAACCTGTGATCTGGTTTACTCAACAGGACCAGAGAGCTGGCCCTCAGTGAGGTCCCCTTCATGCTGTTTCAGCAGCACATAGGAACCTTAAAGCTGGCAGCAGCTGAGGATTCTTGTAAATGGGGGAGGAATTCCTTAATCAACATAAAGTTGACTAGCCAGCCCTACACTAGGCCATCTGGGTCCCCTACTTGCCTGGCAGAGGGGGCGTTCCAGGATGTGTTGATGGGGGTGAGGTATGTCAGAGATGAGACTGGAATATTATGTACTCCAGTAATCCTGGGGTTCCCTGTTAGCTATCAGCACAAGTCACAGGAGCTTTGGGGATTGGGGAGGGATTGTGTTTCCTCCTTGCCCCTCCCATAGCTCCATTTCCATGAGCAGCAGATCCACAATCATCCATGGCCTCTTAGACCCTTCTTTCATAGAGAGGCACAGGAAAATCTAGCCCTATGATAACTGACTACAGCCAAGTCCACCCCACTGGCATAGAGATTAATGGCATGCCCTGGAAACTGACTTTGCTTTTCTATGGTTGTCTATCATGGATTAGTGGCCAGTTAAATTTAAGAAAGTCCTGTGAAATGACGTAGTTAGCAAGGCTTTTAATAGGGTACTAAGCATAACATGTAGGAAGTTTAAACCTCACTGCATTTCCTCACACAGGGTTCTGCTTTGCTTCTCTCACCTGCTCAGTGACAGTATGAGAACAGATAGTTTCTTTAATAAACATAAAATCCTCATCATCATTAATAGTCACAACTGAACAACATATTGAGGAGTCAATCTACAGCCTGCTTTCATTTTGTGCCAAGTGCCACATATTTCAATGTACTTCTGTTAAACTGAGACAATTGCCTTAATTGCACCTCTTAATTTCCACCAGAGCTGTCAAGGTTCCTTCCCCACTCTGAACTTTAGGGTACAGATGTGGGGACCTGCATGGACACTTCTAAGCTTAATTACCAGCTTAGATCTGGTATCGCTGCCACTATCCCCCAAGCACTACTTTTTTCCCTGGGTAGTTTTGAGGGACTTCACCAATTCCCTGGGAACACAGATCCAAACCCCTTGGATCTTAAAACAAGGAGAAATTAACCATCCCCCCTCCTTTCCCCCACCAATCCCTGGTGAGTCCAGATCCAATCCCCTTGGATCTAAAAACAAGGAAAAATCAATCAGGTATTAAGAAAAAGGCTTTTAATTAA
>NC_133771.1:194264296-194299569 GCF_003597395.2 Chelonoidis abingdonii | reverse complement strand
ACAAAGGAAAAACTTCCCTCCTTCCTTTTGAAACATCTTGTTCCCCCATTGGTTCCTCTGGTCAGGTGTTAGCTAGGCTAGGTGAACTTTTTAACCCTTTACAGGTAAAAGAGGCATTAACCCTTAACCATCTGTTTATGATAAGAGCTGTGCCAGTTAAGTGGATTCTCTTATATTTTTTATGGAGGAGTTGGTTATGCATTGTGATATTTCTGGTGACTGATCTTAAAAATCTTTCTGCTTTAGAGTCAGCAACTGCTTCTTAAAGTGAAGCAGGACTCTTGATATCCTTTTGAAAAAGCATTGAATAAAATATGGTGCCTTGGTTAAATATAACACGTATGGTATACAAGGAAGAGAGATTGAAGTGGAGAAAAGGTAAAGCATCTTTAAATTTAATACACTGGTCAGAGTTTGTTCTGCATTTTTTATGGTTACAAGTCATTAATGGTACAGCCCACCAGGACTTACTTGTAAGAGTAACCAGTCTTGAAAGAGAGACAAACACTGGCAAACTGAAGTCAAATACAAATAAGGCAGAAAGCATAGAAGAGGCTTCTTTATTTTTCTCATCACCCCCCCCCCCCCGGCACACACACACACACAAGTTTTTGGGAAGAAGAAATGTATTATCTTTAAAAAATCTCCATAGCCTTTGCTGGGAGTCTGACAAGATCAAGAGTCATCAGGCTATCCTGCCAGTCACATAGCAGTTAGAAGCCAATGTCATGTGGACTGCAAAAGCTTTACTAGCAAGCTTTCAGGAAGAGATGCTTCTCTAGTTTTGGAGGGTTGGTGTATGGGTAAACTCTGTCCTGTTTCAAATCAATAAAGCAGAGTACTTCATCTTCAGAATGCTGTACAAATGCTAATTAATCCCCATAGCACTCTAGTGATTTAGCTAAGTAACTATTATCCCCATTTTATAGCTGAAGAAATGGAGGGAGAGAGGTTAATGGGTTGATTTTTCAGAGGAGGTAGGAGTACTCAGCACCTCTGGGGGACGGGTTAAGGGAGGGAGTCAGTCCTTATGTGACCTGCTCAAGTTCACACAGCAAGTCTGCATTATAAATAGGAGTAGAAATCAAATTCCTGAGCCCCACTCCAATGGCCAGTCCACTAGATTTCAATGGCTCCCTGAAGGAATCTAACTCAGTCAGAGAAGGCAATAACTGCAGTATTAGATGCTGCTATAAGAATTGCAGCAGATTCTCTTGAACACCAGCCTCACAAACGACACGTTGAGTGTTTTAAGGAAATGCTATAAATATGGGGATTATAGCTCTGACGTGCTGAATTTCAGAAGGTTCAGTTCCGTTTAGATGCTTTTATGCAAAACCAGACCATAAATCTAGTGAAAACAGGTTCCCTCTTGAGATTCCTTTTATTTACTGCTTCTAGTTTGGCTATAAATCCAGACAAACCCTGGATTTATGAACGTCTAGGGGGATATTAAAAAACATTGATAAAATCAGAGGCATATAAGAATCTGTTATCTGGCTAGAGGACACAAAGGCTTTTCCAATTATAAACAGTTTTGTTAAGGATGAGTTCATAAAAGTCTGGTGTCAGCTGTATCACAACAACAACCTCCTCCATCATGGAATTTTTGCAGTTCTGTTTGAACTTTGTTAGGGGAAAAAATCATGTCCTAAACTTAGAAACAGCAAAAGATGTTTCACTTTGATTTTTGGGTGAAGGATCATGGTAGTTTCTATCCTATTCCAATTGGTTTGCACTTCCTTCATTCCAATGGTGCATTTAGGATCTTATCTAGTGATTTGGCTGTTCAACATTCTTTGTAGAAGAGGTTTATATAACGTTCAATGGGTATGATTCTAATCACATACTTGTTACACTCTACTATCAAGTCTACTCATTTTTTATTGACTTATACCTGAGTAAATCCACTGAAACCATGGCAAGTGAGATCAGAATTATGCTCTTTATCTGAGAGACTGGTGCTAGAGTAGATAATTTTATTTCAAAGTGAAAGACACCAGACCTAAAAATTAGATCAGTTTTCTAAGTTTCCATTGAAACTGTCATAGTGAATGGCTACCACTGGGACAGACTGCAGAAAATTTGATTAATTGCTTAGGCAATCTGCTTAGATGCAATGGGCCAGATTCTCAACTGCATCTAGAATCTGTCATGCACATTTAAGGTGGGGGAACTGAAGGAAGGAACAGGTTGAAAATCCCTGATTCATGACCTGGTTTTGCACTGGCCCCAGCATTAGCTAGAACAGTGGCTCTCAATGATTCCAGACATCTGTATCTCTTTCAGGAATCTGCTTTGTCTTGCATACCCCCAAGTTTCGCCTCACTTAAAAACCACTTGCTGACAAAATCAGATATAAAAATACAAAACTATCATAGCACACTATTACTGAAATATTGCTTGCTTTCTCATATTTACCATATCATTATAAAATAAGTCAATTGGAATATAAATAGTGTACTTACATTTCAGTGTATAGTATATAGAGCAGTATAAACAAGTCATTGTATGAAATGTTAGTGTGTACTGACTTCACTAGTGCTTTTTATGTAGCCTGTTGTAAAACTAGGCAAATATCTAGATAAGTTGATGTTCCCCTTGGAAGACCTCTTGTACCTCCCAGGGTATGTGCACCCCTGGTTGAAAACCACTGAGCTAGAACACTCAGATTACTCTAATCTACAGTTGGCTATGGCCCTGAGTATCCATTGATCATCCAAGAATAGCTAGAGCACATAGTATTTCAGCTATAAGCCCCTTTGAGCCTGACCTGAATATGACCTTATACGATGCGCTGCAGGAGTGGGATTAGCATGGGCTCAGATTATGCTGTTTCTGAACTAGCTGGGGAGTTGGACTGCACCACACGGGGGTCCATCCTCTTGGGAAGAGCCAGCTGCTTTCTGACCCCTTTACACCAACAGAATGGATCAGAGGGGCCAGATCACAGAGAAGACAATAAGTGGAAGCACAGACAAAACAAAATGATGGGTAGACTTGAATAATGTAGTTAGAAGGGCCACACTTGTCTAACTGTTTATCTGTAAAGCACCCCCATCCCTACAGGAGAAGTGGTATGTCATTATGCTTCTGGCTTTAGTTCTCGTTCCCACTACTGAGAATGAACTCAGTATCTTGGATGATGGTGCTTCCAGTTGGTATTTTCCTAAAAGTCTGCACAGCTCCTTGCAAATACAACACAAATTAAAAGGCAGCACTATGTAAACTCAGTGGGATTGCAGTAGAAACTGGCTTGCTGTTTGATTGCAACACACTTTAAACTGATGCACCAATAACATACAGTTGAGCAGTTTATGCCATATTAGAAAGACAAGGTAGATGAGATAATATCCAGAGCCATCTCTTGAATATGGTGAATCGAGATGATCACCCCAAGCCCTGCGCTTTGTGGGGTCCCGCGCTTCAATAAAATTGTGAGGAGGTGGACATGGAGGTGAGGTGGGAGGCAGTTGGATGAGTGGGGTGAAGAGGTGAATGGGGAGGCGAGTAGTAGGTGGGCAGGTGGGAGGGAGTGAGGAGGTAGGTGGGCGGGCGGATGGCAAGGAGGAGAGCTGTGGTCAGGTAGGTGGGAGGGGTGAGGAGGCAAGCGGCGGCCACTGGCAGTTCCCCTACCAGAACCTCCCCCTTCCCCTCAGCGCCTCTTGCCCCACCGATCAGCATCTTCCCCTCCCTCTCAGTGCCTACCACCTGCCGTGGATCAGATGTTTCGCAGCACCAGGAGGCACTGGCAGAGGGGAGAGAGGAGTGAGGGCAGAGCTCGCTATGGGGAGGGGGCAGAATGGGGGTAGGAAGAAGCAGGGGCGGGGCCTTGGAAGAAGTGGTGGACTGGAGCTGGGGCCTGGGAGACCCAGGCTGGGAGCGCTGTCCAGCAGAATAGAAACTCGGTGAACTATGTCCCAGACCCCACATCCCCCTAGGGACAGCCCTGGCAATATCTTTTATTGGACCCACTTCTGTTGGTGAAAGACATGCTTTTTGAGCTACACAGATCTCTTCTTCACCTCTAAGTACAGAAGTTGATGCAATAGGAGATATTACCTCGTCCACCTTGTCTCTAATATCCTGGGACCAACATTACAACAAAACATCTGTTTTGTTTAGTAATTGCAGTTTCCTAAAGAAGGAGTTATTGCATTCATGACACTACATTTCAGTGGACAGCAGACCTGATAACATTAAGTATTTTAAATTATGCATGGAGAACTTAGCTCTATCGATCAATTTGCTATTTCAATATTTCTATTTAATTTGCTCTACATGAAAGACAGACAAGGCTGCAGCCTGATTTTTATTGATCAGGCAATGCTGGCAAACTTGCTGATTATATAACATCCCAGCCCGACTCCACCCACAAAGGTGGTTCATTATTTTCTCAGTGGCAGGAACTACTGATGTCTCCTCAAACAGTTTAAGATTTTCATGCTCTGTTAGAAGAGTGAACTTGTCTTGTTTTAAACCTACTTGAAAACTGAGGGTTAAGATTTACTTGCAGTTTACTGGCACAAAAAATAGATCCAAGTCTTTAGGCACTACTGCAATGTTAATCTTTAACAACAACAACAACAACAACAACAACAACAACAAGATAGATATAGATGGAGGATAAATTTTTCCAAAGATTAGCACTTAAGTTGCACTTGGAAAATGTGTTTGTATATCCACTGGACCTGGCATGTGCAAATAAGAACATAACTACAGCCATAGTGGGTCAGACCAATGGTCTGTCTAGACAGGTATCCTGTCTTCTGACAATGGCTGGTGCCAGATGCTTCAGAAGGAATGAACAGAACAGGGCAACATTCAAGTGATCCATTCTTTATTATCTACTCCCAGCTTCCAGCAGTCAGAGGATTAGGAACACCCAGAGCATAGGGTTGCATTCCTGACCATTTTGGCTAATAGCCATAGCTGGACCAATTCTACATTGACTTATCCAGTTCTTTTTATAACACAGTTATAGTTTGGCCTTCACAACATCTCCCTGTGGTGAGTTCCACAAGTTGACTGTGCATTATGTGAAATACTTATGTTTGTTGTAAATAGGCAGCAGATTTAATTCATTGGGTGACCCACGATTCTTGAGTTATGCCAAGGGGTGTTCACTGTCTCCACACTATTCATGATTTTATAGACCTCTATCTTATCTCCCCTTAACTGTCTTTTCTAAACTGAAAAATCCCCATCTTTTAAATCTCTTCCCAAGTGGAAGCTATTCCATACCCCTAATCATTTTTGTTGCCCTTCTCTGTATTTTTTCCACTTCTAACATTTGTTTTTGAGATGGGGTGACCAAAATTACCTGCAGCATTTAAGCTGTGGGTTTACCATGGATTTATGTAGCGGCATTATGATATTTTTGATCTTATCTGTCCCTCTCCTAATGGTTCCTAACATTGTTACCTTTTTTGATTGCTGCTATACACTGAATAAATGTTTTCAGAGAGCTATCCATGATGATTCCAAAGATATTTCTTGAGTGGAGACAGCTAATTTAGACCCCATCATTTTGAATGTATTGTTGGGATTATGCTTTCCAGTGGGCATTACTTTGTATTTATCAAATAGTCCTCTGCATGCACAAAATGAGTAATTGCACACTAAAGTACCTACTTCTACAGACAATTAATTTAATGTGCATATGTGTGAATGTGACTTGGATTCAGAGCTTTTCCCTGGTTTGCCTTAGGACATGTAGAGATTATTGGTTCATTTATTTCAGGCTCTGTGCATATGCACTAATTTTATTTTCACATATTTTCTATGCAGCAGGATAAGTGCATTTGCTGAATAGGATAGTTATGTTTTAAATAGATTGGGCTAATCCTCATTTACACCAATGCTCTTTAGACTCACTTTAAGGCACTGTCACATGCCAGACCCTGGCATAACTGAGAAGCAAAACTGTAAGGCTACACTGGAGAGATACAAGATTGAAAAACACTAAAATATTCATTGTGGAAGAGCTGCAAAAGGTTCGCTTATTTTAAACTCTTGAGTCTGGATGCTGGAACTATGGGGATCTAAAGTCTGGCATTTCCAAAATTCCCTGATTTCAGCTGGCTTGGTGATTCAGTATATACAGTGTCTTAATTCAGTGTTCTCATCCTGAAGCATACTAAGCAGCTTAGGCATGTGCAAAAAAATGGTCATTTACAAATTATTAAAGAACTCCTTGTCTGAGGCAGAGACTCGGTTCGGTTTTAGTTCTGATGGAACTGTGTTAGTGTATAAGCATATACCAGTTCTTATTTTACCAGTACTAGCAATGGTAGATGTGCACTTCGCTGTGGATTTCATACAGTCCTTTGGCAAAGGGACACACTTTTGGTATTATGAAATCCGCATAACTCCAACTGTAAAAGGTGATTCACCCCAGCAGGCTTAGGCTCCATGTAAATTGTGCTCCTGTGTCAGCACGGATAACTCTGTACCAAATGACACTGAGCAAGATGAAAGAAAGGAGGCAACTGGGAGAGAAACACACCTGTCTCCACTCTAGTCAAGGGGATATTAACATGGCTTTTGGTCACTCAGAAGTATTGAGGCAAAACATGAAGGCTACATCCCCCGCAACCCAGTTACTATGGTGTAGCTGAGGTCTGGCCTGTCAGAAGTAATTAACACATGGAGGGAGGCCTCGTTGCTTGGAGGATAGAATTAGGGAGATGAACAGATTAGGCTGAAGTAAATATGTCTGAGTCAGCTAAGATAAGCGGGAGAACACCCTGGAACCATTTACCAACAATAGATAAGATACGTTAGGAATGTAAAGAAGAGATCAAGCAGGAACAATGCATGGATAGAGTATGCCACACACAGACTGGTTCCTGCAAAGTGAGCAAGCCAGACCAAAAGTGTGTGACATAATGGATAGTAAATGCAATGAGATGTGTAAATGTGTATGAAAGGAGAGGGTTTCACTGTAACTTTGGATGTGTGATACCCTCTCCACTTGAGTCTGATCAATTCAGCATAGCTTTGCTGTATGCCATATAAAGGAACTTGTGAGACAAAAATCAGTATTCAAGCTACGTGTTTTGAATCGCAGAGAACTGGACAAGGTGTTCTGGATAAGCCAAGTGGAAAAGGTCTCGGAAGGGATCCCAACATATTGTCTCAAACAAAGAGGTGGAAAATATGTTGCACAATTAAAGTAATCGTATTCAAATTAAAGCTACATAAAGGAATAAAATGAGAAATGTCAATTTGAATGTTAAGTCGGACAGCTAAGGCACAGAGAAATACCAGGGTTGATAAAAATCAATGATTTAAAAAAATAAATTAAAAAAAACTGATTTTTTTCTTTTAAATCAGATTCTTTTGATAAAATGCTTTTTGAAGTTTAATAGTTTTAACAGTTTAATTAAGATACATTATAGCTCAAAGATATCTCATCATGGACTAGGGATTATAAATTCTAATTCTATAGCATGAGACAATATACTCACGTAATGTGTAAGAAAAGTTTTGTAAATGAATTCCAATAGTTCATCGATTAGACACCCAATTTTATGGGCTTCCAGGGGCTTCTGTATAGATTATTTAGGTTAATCTTTCTATCTACCCAATGGGACTCAGTGTTCAATCTAGAAGATGCCATCAGAGATGCTTAGTTTTGCAGTTCTCAAACTGTGGATTTGTGCCTCCAGAGATAACATGCTTGTTAATGGCAAAAATGTTTTAAAATAAATTAATAATATAGAGAGGTGAGAAATAACAGACCTTAACCCTATTGTTCCTCTGCAAATTTGTGTACACAAAGTCAATCCCTTACCTCTCTCTAAAAATGCCAAGTTTCAAAAATTTCAATGAATAGAAGATTATTGGGGGTGGAATAGATCTGGACATTGAGAAGAAATCTGGAGATAAATGTGAGAAGGGATGGACAGGCAGTAGAAACAAAAGTGAAACTGAGCAGTTTTGAGGTCTTTCGGAGTGTAGCCTTCATTGATTTGAGATTTACCATACCATTCTCTCACTAGAAGGGAAAACCTAGAATGGCAGCAGGCTGTAAAAGAGACCTAGTTTTAGAATATTTTAATGAAGTTCCTCTACCTGTGGGTGAGACAGGCATGTGTGCAAAATGCAAACAGTGCAACAAAGAAATGCAAGGCCTGGTTACTCAAATGAAACAACATCATAAGAAGTGGAGGAAGCTGCATTGAAGATGCTGAAAGGAACATGTCTGAACATGCAGGATCTTCAGGTTGGTGAACTTTTTTATTTCATACTTCTTTCTTAAGGACTGCCTGTCTTCCTTCTGGACTATTCTTCAATTCTCATGTTTGAGCAAAAAATATAGCTGTTACTCTCTAGTACTATCATTGTAGATCCAGTTGTGATAAAATATACAGAGAAGAAATAAGCAGATCTTCCTTTTACAGTTTCACCTTTAAAGTAGTACTGAGTGTCAGTGAATGCAATGAGTAATACTAAATGAGCAGTACGGTAACAATAATTAAATAACTGCACTGATTTATTTTGTTTAGGAGAATCCATCCTCAACATACAGGATTCTGAAGACTATGCACCTTCAAGATCACCATAATTTTCTATAGTTTCCAAGTTATCTGCCAATGCTAGTGTTTCAGTCACATCATGTATGTCACATAGCCACAGTAAAAAAAAGAAAAAAAAAATCTCCGTCATCCAGAAACAACCATAGATACGTTTGTGATAAGAATCAGCAGATTACAAAAAGAGGTAATTGATGAAAAATTGCCCAGTTTGTTTATTAGAGCAACCTCTCCTTTCTGTGAGATTGAGAACCCACAATTCATTAACATGGTTCAGTCATTAAGACAGGATACAGTCCACTCAACAGAGCAGATGTTGCAGGCAAATTGCTGGATAAAGTGTATGAAAGAGAAATTTAGCAGTGTGCAAATGGTCTAGAGGGTAAAATGGTTACCAGAGTCTTGATTAGTTGAGCAATGTCCACAATGATCCTGTTGTATGTGCTTGTGTGACAACAGAAGGCGGCAATGTCTTCCTTACAGAAACAATTGATACATCAAGAAATGCGCACACAGCAGAATACTTACAAGAAGTAGGAGTAAAAGCTATAACAAAGTGCGAAAAAAAATTCAAATGTCTAGTATGCAGCTACATCTATCTCTAAGTTGTGAAGAATATGTACTAAGGTTATAACAACCAACACGAATGCACTTTTATGTAGAAATCCATGATTCAATCGAGTCTTCCTGACTCATGATTTAAATCACAGATCCACCCTGCTGTTAAGACACTTATCTATCACAGATATTTTCAGAACTTAGCACAAGGGGTGCAGAGCTCTTGCAAACATCTGGACATTTTTATCAGTGCCTAAATGGGAGCTGAGCACTCTTGAAAGTCTAGCCTGTAAGAGTGAGGCACATTTGCAGTCCCTCTGTGATCCTCTAGTGATACACAGCACCCTAAAGGGTTAAATCAATGCACATTTTAAAAAACCTCTACGCATGCACAACTCCTTGTGTTAGTGACAAAAGGATCAAAGGTAAATAGGGCTGCCTGTTTGCTAGGATAAGGGGACACCCAATGAAATTAAAGCATCACATTTACTACAGCAAAAGAAAATATTTATTTTACACAGCATAACTAACCTGTGGAACTCATCGTTACAAGATGTTACAGTCAAGAGCTTAAACTTAAAACCATTAAGAAACGTAAACTGATGCAGGCGAGTCTGCCTGCTTACTCTGCAGAGCATCTCACCTGAGTGAATCACACTGGGATCTACATTCGTTGCCTGTTGGCTTGCAGATAGAGTTTAAGTTATTAAATTAAGCCTATACAGCAGGGGTGCTGGAACAATTTTTATAGTGGGGGTTCTGAGAGCAATTGAACCAAACTGTAAACACTGTACATAATGGAAGCCACTTCAAGCCAGGAGGTGCAGCAGCACCCGCAGCACCCCTAGTTCCAGTGCCTAAACTATACAGCTCTCCACTTTGGATTTCATTTTTTCTCCTCTCCTACCCACTCAACCCCAGTTCAAGAACGCCTATATTTAGAACATGCTGCAAGCTTATCTATTTGCAAGTGGGGGAATGGTCCTGATATTGTGGGGAACTTTCCTGGCTTGTACACTACCCTGGTGAAATGGGCTAGCGAAAGGTTCTGAGTCCTTGCTCCCACTTCCTTTCCCATTCCACTCTCGTGTCTGGCAGAGTCCTCGTAACCCCAACAAGGCTGGGCCCAGGATTCCTGGGGGGCTCAACTCCCAACCTTATTGTGGTCACTTAGGGCAGGGGCTAGGATGTCCCCACTCCAGGGTGCTTGCTCTGCACTGGATGCTTCCCTAACCCACTGATCATTACATACAGTTCAAAGCAAATACAATTTATTAAACAGCAATCAATTAAAATAGGGAAAAAATGGGAAAGGTTAAAGGAAAACACATAACCCCACTCCGTGGCAGGAAGACATCACAACCAGTGTTTCTGGAATGTAAGGGAAGTTCAGTTTGTTCCTCGCAAGTCCCAGGCCTCCTTCTCAGACCCTGGCTGTGCTGCAGGGATGCTGCAGGTCGGACGCTTGCTATCAGGCTTTAGGTGGCAGGACCCTTCTTCCCAGTGTTGCGCCCGCCCCACTGGGGTTACGATCCCCCTCCAAGTCTGGCCTGAAAGGCATCTTGGCTGGGGGCGTCTCCCTGCACTGGGCCCACTGCCCAGTGTCCCTCTCGCTCTCCCCAGCTGCTCCCCGCACTCGGCTCCAGACTGCACCAGCTACAGCTCCACTCTGCCAACCAGAACACCCCCACTGAGTTTTTGTAAGGGGATATATTTTCCCAGTCATTAGTGAATGGAGGGGGAATGGGACTGAGACATAAAGGGAGATGTTTATTGATTGTTGTTGCTCTGTTTGTATGGCTAGATCTTATGTGGCTGCCCTGACTTGCTGTAATGTAAGACTGGTGTGTGTTGGTTTAATTGCTGTAAGGGCACCTAAGGCATGCCTTTGCATCTTTGTCTTTTGGAAGTTTAATAAGAACAGGCACTTCACTAGGCAAGATATCTGCCTGAGCTTAAGAAGAAAATTCCCTTCTGGATAGGTTATTATTTAGATGTGCAAAAGGGGGTTTCATGGACTTTCCTCTGAAACATCTGGTAGTGACTGCTATTAGAGACAAGGCGATGGACTTGGTGGACCTCAGCTCTGATCTAGTATGGTGGGTCCCGTGATTGTGGGGGGAGACAAGTGAGGTTTTTCTGAGAAGCCTTTAAAAAAACAACAACTGACATTCTCCCCTCTTCCCTGCATTCTGACTAACCTGAGTAACATATTTCAGGCTTATGTAAGTTTTCAGGCTACGATGACCAAGCACAGGTAAGAAATTCCTGGAAAGATGGTTCACTGAAAGAAGTTATGCCAGGAGATAATTCTAATGAGTGAACTCATTCCTTTCTTTCAGTGCACTTTCTACTGGTGTTAGCCTCAAGAACACCTGAATAAAGGAAAGCTTGTTGCAGGGAAAAGTACTACATGTACCTCAGGAAATAATGAGCTATGAACTTCTCACTAGGTTACAGAACTAAAGGCACCTTGCATCAGAATAATCCAAGGAGTAAGCAATGCTGCTGTTAGCACCATGGGATACTAAATAAACAGTGTGCAGGTTTGTAGATTAACACACATATCAGTCACCTCTCTGGAGAGGAAGAGTAGACTAGAGGGACAGACCTGAATTAGAAAATGCAGTGGTGCATTTCCACCTGAGAAATGTGCCTTCCAGCTAATCACAAAATTAACCTTGAATGCAGAAAAAGAAATCAATGCTGTAAATAAAGGGTTTAAGCACTGCAGGTTAAATATAATTGCTATTTAAAGGGGAAAGAAGTGAGTAAAGTCCACTTTCTCTCTCCCTGGGGCACTGTTAGGGCATACACACTTCCCACCCATGCAACCTCTTTTGTCAACTAGCAAGTCCAGGTTCAACTACAACTGAATATTTTTTTATCCTGAAATGAGAGTCCCAGATAATCACCCTATCATCTGGGGCCTGTGCTCAAACCTTTCCTGGGGTTCCACTACCTTTCGCTAGCTTTGATATCAGGCAATGTCCTGTCTAACGTAAGTCTTCCTAGAACCTCTCACCTCCAACAATCTCTAACCCTTCACAGAAGCCTGCCTTCTCACTATCTCTCAGCCTGTTTAGAAGGTCCAGATACCTTGTAACTAGTGGTTCTACCAAATTAATGGCTATGAAAAATGCATCATGGACCGTGAAATCTGGTCTCCCCCTGTGAAATCTGGTCTTTTGTGTGCTTTTACCCTATACTATACAGAATTCACGGGGGAAACCCGTGTTTCTCAAATTGGGAGTCCTGACGCAAAAGGGAGTTGCAGAGTCGTCACAGTATTGCCACGCTTACTTCTGCCCTGCCTTCAGAGCTGGGCAGCCAGAGAGTGGGGGCTGCTGACTGAGGGCCAAACTCTGCAGGCAGCAGCTCAGAAGTAAGCGTGGCAATACCATACCATGTCATCCTTACTTCTGAGCTGCTGCTGGCAGCGGCTCTGCCTTCAGAGCTGGGCTCCCAGCCAGCAGCCACCGGTCTCTGGCAGCCCAGCTCTGAAGGCAGCTCCGCCACCTGCAACAGCACAGACGTAAGGATTGCAGTAGTGCAACACCCCTCTACAATAATTTTGTGCCCCCCAACTCCTTTTTGGGTCAGGATCCCTACAATTACAACATCATGAAATTTCAGATTTAAATAGCTGAAATCATGAAATTTATTATTTTTAAAATCCTATGATCATGAAATTGACCAAAATGGACCATGAATTTGGTAAGGCCCTACTTATCACTGATTCTTTAATCCCACCTTTTCTGGCTGCCAAGTAATGATCTAATTACTGCTCAGGTGTAGTGAATGTGTTACCTGGCTGTCATAAACAGATAGTTAAGGGTTATTGTCTCTTTTACTTATAAAGGGTTAAGAAGCTCAGTAAACCCTGGCTGACACCTGACCAGAGGACCAATGGGGTGACAAGATACTTTCAAATCTTGGTGGAGGGAAGTCTTTGTTTGTGCTCTTTGTTTTGGGGGTTGTTCGCTCTCGGGATTAAGAGGGACCAGATGTCAATCCAGGCTCTCCAAATCTTTCTGAATCAGTCTCTCATGTTTCAAACTTGTAAGTAACAGCCAGGCAACACGTGTCAGTCTTATTTTTGTTTTCTCGACTTGTAAATGTTCCTTTTTTGCTGAGAGGATTTTACCTCTGATTGCTGTAACTTTGGACCTAAGTCTAGAGGGGGTTCCTCTGGGCTATATGAATCTGATTACCCTGTAAAGTATTTTCCATCCTGATTTTACAGAGATGATTTTTACTTTTCTTTCTTTAATTAAAAGCTTTCTTTTTAAGAACCTGATGGATTTTTCCTTGTTTAGGGGATTGGATCTGGATTCCCAGGGATATGTGTAGAAGTCCTCAGGCAACCGGAGGGGAAAGTTTGTGGGGGCTAGACACTGGAATTCTGGATGGTGGCAGTGTACCAGATCTAAGCTAGTAATTAAGCTTAGAAGTGTCCATGCAGGTCCCCACATCTGTCCCCTAAAGTTCAGAGTGGGGAAGGAACCTTGATACTGGGGTTCTTTCAACCCAAAGATCTTGGTAACTTTTGCTCTGTGATAGGTGGTGTCAGGAAATAAATCAGGAGACACGGCCATCCAACTGATAGATGGCTTGCACAAACAGAACGCAAGAGTGCTTTCACTTAAAGCTAAACTTTACTTAGTCTCAAGCACTTACACATGTCCGCAACAGGTTAGTAAAACACCTCCAACCCTTGATAATTACCAAAGCTGAGTGTGGCTCTCGGGTGACACAGCGACAGGCTTCTGCTGGCCAAATCTTCTGTCTACCGGTGTGGACCGCAAGATGTATCCAGAGGGAGAGTCCAAACAAGTCCAATTACCTCCAACTTTTTCCCCCTTATTTATACATTAGTAATAGAATAAAATGTCCCTTAAAGAAAACTTGTAAAGTAAGTAGTTTCAATGGTCAAGTAACGGTGGCAATTCCTTCTGATTATTGATTAACCAGGTGTGGGTTTTTCCGGAGTTTGCAGCCTTGAGGCCCTAATAGACATTCCTGGTGCACATCCTGCTCTTCTAAAACGCATGTATCAGCAACTTCAACACAATTCTTATCAGGAAGGAAGTGGGGTCAAGCTGCCTTTCTGTGGCACCCAAAACCCTCTACCCTCCGGCCTTGGTTAAGCTAAGCCTGCTGACTAGGTTGCTTTTAGCAATAAGCCATAATGGTTTCAGGCACTTTACTGGTTTGCCAAAATCTCCCCGTACAAATGTGCCTAACTGGCATTTAACATTTTCCTGTCCTTGAGGGAGGTTCACCTCATCACAGGCACACAATGGAGAATACTCATGTGTCTTTAGTATGCTGTAACTCTACAAAGGGCACCACATTTTGCCCTGCCTAATTCCAGATGCAAGTACGAGTCTTTCTTTATAATTACTCTTCAAGATAGAAATGTAGGGCCAGATTGCATGCATGCCAAGAAATGAGGAGGGAGTGTGTAAAGCACTATCTCTTCTCTTTCCCTCATGCTCACCCTGCTTTCACATATGGGCCTTCCACAGTTGTAGTTCTAGCACTCTAAGCATAGAAAATGCTCCCAGCAAGTGCCTCCATGGACTCCAGCCACCTTTGGAAGAGGTATTGTGCAGCCAACGCCATGTTTTAATGATCCCAAAATATTTGGGAGGGTAGGGAGTTATTGGCTAATAGTGAAGGGCAAATCTCAGAAGATTCATACATTGTCAGCTATCTGAACCCCTGAACTGGGAGGATGAGAATCCCCTCAGACTGACAAGACCATAACTACCTTTATTACTTGCAGCAGGAGTCATTTTTCGGGGCTATTTTAAGGCCCTCCTTTCACCAGCAACAAGTTTTAGAGCTCGGGCTCTGTGTCCCAGGGTGCATGACATTTGAATGTAGTTGAAGTGGGAGCTGATAGAGGTTGCCAGATCTCCACATGCCTGAGAGCACTAATTAGAGTTGGTTAAAATTTTTCAGTGATGGGAGCTGGGAACGTTTTGACTAAAAAAGCCTTTAAAAAAAGTTGGGGAAGACTTTCATTTAATAGGCAATTTTCCTGTTTTTGAGACACACACCCCAAAAAAGAACCTGAACATCTTTATTGTAATCCAAAAACTTTAGTCTCTGCAAAAGAAAAAAAAAAAGTTTTAGTAAAAAATTGGAAAATTTCCATAAACTCTTTTTTTCAAAAATGTTACATTTTCTGACCAACACTGGTGATAATGTACACAGCTGATAATTTTCACAGAGAAAAGGCAGAGAGTTTTATGAAAGTATACTCTACTTTCCCCCATACTGATCTTTACTTAGATGTTGCCTCAAAAGCCCTACTTGAATTTCCTCTGATGGAAGTTGTCTTTGGAACTACACAAAGCTTCACGTGGTTGCTAATCCCAATGTGTGTACTAAAGCAGAGAGTATATACAACTGGCTGCCTGCTCAGGAAAACCCCAAAAGTGACCAAGAAATTTAAAAGATGATCTTTTCACGGTCCAAACTGTCCATTAATAAAATGCATTTTTTTTTTACTAAATGAGTGTTTCTATGCATATAAATGTGCTTTGACTTGTGACAAAGAAAAATGAAATAGCTAGAGCTTTGAGAATGCATTAAAAAGAACAAACACTCTTAAAGGGAGGTTTATTTTCATTACTCTCACTGTAATTGAATCAATGACTTCAGCTTACTGTAATATCCCTAAATGCTGCTGTAATAATAAGTCATAATAATAATGCAAGTCAGAAAGACATTAAAGTTACATTAAGAGTTGAACATAAAGCCACTGAATAATGGCAATCCGTATATAAGGCTCAAATTTCATTAACATGCATGATCATGCCCATCTGTTGCAATATCAGACAGACTTCCATGAAAACCATGAGGAATAGCACCTGCACTACTAAGACACAATGATGCATCTTAAAAATAAAGATTCATCCTTACATTTGAAATTCCTTGCTTTCTGTGGGTTTAGACAATGGTTATCTTAATGCATATTTTAGTATTTGAACATTAGAGAGACTCTTATAAGTGCAGCATAATTGACTTAATTTCCTAATGCTCATCTGCACACAATCTATTTATAATCTCTTCACAATATAGCATCTTTCAATGGGTATTCATTTCCTACTTGCTGCCATGCTTAAAATAATAGTGTGTCAAGAAATTAGAACAAATAAAGCCAACATTTTTCTTGGTGTTCACATCAGTGGCATTTCAAATGTGGTCTTGTATGAGAAAACGATAAAGTCTGACTGGGGCATAGATTCGAGCTAAGAGGCAGGCATAGATCAAAGTGATTACAGAGTGACAGCTGAGTGCAGATTTCAAGGGTATTTCAATAAGCTTATAGCTCTGATAGCATGTGATATAAAGTGCCTTTGCGGTAAGTAACGTTTGTTGCCTCCAAACTTTTTTGGCAGAGGGTGCTCATACAGAACTAAAAATCAAGTCTATTCACTTAAAACTTAATAGTTCAGTCAAGCTTTTGCTTTTTAATCTTTTATAGATGCTCAACTGCATGACAGTTACTCCTCCTGGGGGGTACCCCAAAGGTGCTGAGGCGTGACAGGGTAGGTAGACCCATGGCTCCAACAGCCAGCAGATTTGTCTGGCCATCAGTTGATGGGTATTCTACACCTCATAATGGGGTATAATAGCTCACCTGGAACAACTGGTTATCTGGTGTCTCTGAGAAGCAGACCGCCTTCCAGAGAATGCTAGTGCATGAAGGAGAGTGCAGAGTGGCTCTGCACCATCCCTAAAGCAGGTCTCTCCCTATAAGGCACTGTCTAACCTATGACTGGTCCCTAATCGCTTTTAAGAGTCCCATTTAAATCCATGAGGCTGCACCCAATATTAAGGGTTTTGAAAATTAGGCCCATGAGTCACAAGTTCCACACTACCACATTTGGTACAGCTTGGCAACCTTTTCAGAAAAATCCATAAAATGATTAAAGGCTGCATGTGAGTGGCCTAGTCTGTCATCTCTAGAAAGGGTGCCTATGTAATGCTGACAGACCCCGGTTGTTAGCAGGTGGGATCAAACCTGGGGCCTCTGGAGCTTAAAAGCCAACTGGCTGTTAGCTAAGGCTGTAGAGCAGGCTCATTTTATCACTTTAAGGGGTCTCAGTGCCACTAGCTGGACAGAACACCACATCCCGAAGGTGTGTGAGTTACATACTTCCCCTAGCTGAGGAAGTGTGTCCCAAGCTTCAGAGACTTCCCAGTTGAAATCCTGAACAAGCCCCCACTTGTAACACTGACAAACCCCGGTTGTCGGTAGGTGGGATCAAAGCTGGGGCCTCTGGAGCTTAGTACATGAGCCTCTACTCCATGAGCTAAAAGCTAACTGTCTGTTAGTTAAGGCTGTAGAGCAGACTCATTTTATCTCTCTCTCTAAGTGATGTCGGTGCCACTAGATGGGACAGAACACCCAGAAGGTGTGTAGATTATACCTACAGGCCAGAGTTTAGACATATTGGCAAGTCATTAGGAATGTGTTGGAAGTTGTTTAGTGAATTAATTAGTGCTCTTGGTCTAGGCAGCTGTCACAAGGATTCTGGTAACTTCACATAAATTTCATAGAATCATAGAAGATGAGGATTCGAAGAGACCTCAGGAGGTCATCCAGTCCAATCCCCTGCTCAAAATAGGACCAATGCCAACTAAAAATAATCCCAGCCAGGGCTTTGTCAAGCCTGGCCTTAAAAACCTCTAAGGATGGAGATTCCACCACCTCCGTAGGTAACCCATTCCAGTGCTTCACCACCTTCATAGTGAAATAATGTTTCCTAATATCCAAGTATTCAATACTAGGGTATTCCATGACCCTAGTATTGAACTACACATTGGGGTTATACATTTCTTGACATTAGAAAAATCCATATTATTTTGATTAACCCTAACAACTTGAAGGAGAGGGGAGTTTAACTTCCCCTCATTTCAAGGAATTCACTAAATTTTATCAATCTTAAAGTCCATTGCTCACATGAATTGAGCATGCTCAGTAACATCTGCTGAAGCCATTGCCCTTTACCCTCCCCTTATTAGCCATAATATTCTGCTGACTGCTTTTTACAGAGGTTAAAAAGAGGCAAAGGGGGCAAATCAGAGAAGGGGGTGGCCAGGGTCTGAGCAGAGGGTGGAAATTGACTGGTCAGGGAGGAGGGGGTCAAGCAGCTGGAGCCAGGATTAGGCTAGGGGCTGAAGGCAAAATCAGGAATGGGGATGGAAGGAGCCAGGGTTAAGCCCAGGGGTGAGGCGCTGCCCAAGGGTAACAGAGGGCAAAACCCTGGCACAGGCAAGGACAGAGGGGGTAGCAGTTACCTCAGTGGACTGAGACACCAGTGTTTGGCAAAAAATAGCGTGGGAGACGAACAGAGGATTTTTTTTATTGCCCCTCCCACAGACAGTACCTCTCAGCATAGGCTTCCCAAGGCTGGATTCTTAAAGGCACAGGCATTTCAATGTCTTTTCTTAAAGGCACAATCATCCAAATGCCTAGTCACCTCAGCTCCTCTCTGTCTGATGTAACCTTCTGAGGTGCTGCAGTAGGAGACTTAATTAAGTGAAACCAGGCCTTCACTACACACACACACATGCACACGGAGTGCTGTACAGCTCCCCCAAAATTTCCCCAACACTCCCCAGTGGTCATCTAGTTCCATGCAGTGTTGCCAAGTTAGTCATTGGTTGGAAATTTGAATTGAAATTGATACATTAATACAGACTTTAAAAGTACCGTATGTACAATGTATGATAAAATATTTGTACCTGAAAAAGTATAATAGGTTTGAAAAGTATGAATAAAGACTAGCTTCCTCACACAACTGTTTTTTTCTCCCTGAAAATGTTGATGCACATCATTTCAGCAATGTAGTTCAACATTATAATTTAAAATTATGATTTGTAAGCAAGGTCTGAATGAGCTCTCCTCCAACAGCTAATGGTGAGCCAGTGGTCGGGGGAAGGCTTCAGGATCAGACTGCATTTATATGAACTCACCTACTCTGCCTGGGTATGCAGCAGACAGAGCTATGTTGCCCAAGTGATCAATTTTGGCCGATGTCAGGAGTTTCTGTACTAAACATTTTTATTATTTTATAATTAATTTTTACATAAGAATGGCCATATTGGGTCAGATCAGTGGTCCATCTAGTCCAGTACTCTGTCTTCCAACAGTGGCCAATGCCAGGTGCTTCAAAGGAAATTAACAGAACAGAGCAATTATTGAGTAATACATCCCCTGTAGTCCACTCCCAGCTTCAGGCAAACAGAGGCTAATTGCCATTGATGGACATATCCTCCATGAACTTATCTAGTTCTTTTTTGAATCCTGTTCTAGTTTTGGCCTTCACAACATCCTCTGGCAAAAAGTTCCACAGGCTGACTGTATGTTGTGTGAAGAAATACTTCCTTTTGTTTATTTTAAACCTGCTACCAATTAATTTCATTGGGTGACCCCTAGTTCTTGTGTTCTATGAGGGACCTTTTCACTTTCTCATCATCAGTCAAGATTTTACAGACATCTATCATATCTCTCCTTAGTCATCTCTTTTCCAAGCTGGAAAGTCCTCCAGACTTTTTAATCTCTCCTCATATGGAAGCTGTTCCATACACCTAATCATTTTAGTTGCCCTTTTCTGTACCTTTTCCAACTCCAATATATATTTTTGAGATGGGATGACCATGACTGCATGCTGTATTCAAGATGTGGGCATACCACGGATTTATACAGTAAAAGTGGAGGAGCTTGGTTTGCCAGACTGATCAGCAAAGCCAATGATGACGAACTATTTTAGAAGTACTTAATAAGACTGTTAAGAATGCTGGAAAACAACACAGTTTATGTGAACAAACATGGCTGTCACATCATACTTTCTATTTAAGCAAGAGAAACCACACTGTACAAACTGGAGGCCAATGTTAAGTGCATTGTCATTTGTTAATCCTGAAGCTGGACATTGGTTCCGACCAAGAGTAGCAAATGTTCACTATCTTTCTGCAAGAACCTCAGCTGACTGGTTAGAAGAATATGGTGCAACAGTGAAAGACTGTGCAGTTGAAAAAGTGAAGGACTCTCTCACTGCATTCAGAAAATGTGCATACAAGGCATAAATGGGTGTCAATTATTAAATCACTGTGTATGTTACCTTGATATCAGTGGAAAGTCAGTAGATGAATTCCTAGATGTTCAGGTTATAGAAGACACATTGGCTGCATCTCTGACAACCCACATCTTAAAAGAGTTAAATGCTTATCAATTGAACCCCAAACAGATGGCTGCTTGTAGATTTGATGGCTCTTCAAACTTCTCTGGAAAACATAGTGGAGTACAAGCTTTGCTCAGAGAAAAGTGTAATTCTAATCTCTCCAATACTATTAGAGGGCTTATTTCTTCACTCTCTCACTTCCCTGGGTTTTTTTTTTTTTTTGCATGAATAGAAAGCAACAATACCCGAAGTTTGAAGATGCAAACAATTCAATGTTTATTGGGGTGAACTTCCAGCAAGCATGATTTCAGTTTCCTTCCTCAGTGTCCCCCTTCCCAGGTTTGACACCACAGAGCCTTGCCTGTGTCCCTGTTCCCATTCCTTCACCCCTTTAGGGAAACATGATTTCAATTCCCCCCCATTCTCCCCACACTTCCTGATTGACTGCAGACTATATAGTAAAACTTGAGTTCTGCTTAGCTATACCTTAATCAATCATTTTACTAAAAAGAACAGGAGTACTTGTGGCACCTTAGAGACTAACAAATTTATCTGAGCATAAGCTTTCGTGGGCTACAGCCCACTTCATCGGATATATAGAATGGAACATACAGTAAGGAGATATTTATACATACAGAGAACATGAAAAGGTGGAAGTACCCATACCAACTGTAAGAGGCTACTTCCACCTTTTCATGTTCTCTGTATGTATAAATATCTTCTTACTGTATGTTCCATTCTATGCTTCCGATGAAGAGGGCTGTAGCCCACAAAAGCTTATGCTCAAATAAATTTGTTAGTCTCTAAGGTGCCACAAGTACTCCTGTTCTTTTTGTTGATACAGACTAAACGGCTGCTACTCTGAAACTACTCGTTTTACTGAAATTTAACTAACTAATTCTAACATATTGTAACATGATTATTTAACCAATTGTATCCCACCACCTTAATTGGTTTATACCCAATAAAATTAATTATACAGCAGACAGAAACAATCCCAGAACCAGACAGAGATTATACAGACAAACAATAGGGAAGTAGAGACTATAGTGATAGAACAATACTGAGGATTTTACACCCCAGCTGTCGATAAGTGAGTTCTTGCCAGACAGGATGCTATTAAACTAAGTTGTCTGTTACATCTTCTAGGCTCTCCCCTTTCTCTGGAGGTGATAGATCGAATCACCTTTCTAACAGCGTCAGATTGCCTTATTTCAATATGGCTAG
The DNA here is from genome assembly GCF_003597395.2 of Chelonoidis abingdonii. NCBI lineage: Eukaryota > Metazoa > Chordata > Testudines > Testudinidae > Chelonoidis > Chelonoidis abingdonii. The sequence goes on along the minus strand of NC_133771.1, from coordinate 194,278,037 downwards.
ATTGGAATGTAAGGATGTGACCGTTCACTTCCCAGCTTATGGCTGCCTCTGTTGCTTGGCTAAAGGCCTTACTTAGCCTAAGAACAGGGCCTTAGACTGTCACAGTAAAAGAAGGCCCTTATACCGGCAAACAGTAATTTTGATTATTTCTTTTATACCTCTATAACTAGCTAAGTAATAAAAATACACCTAAATTCTTAAAGTATAGGCTTTTGCAAACAGGCCTTAATATCTATATCCTGACAAATACACACTGCAGAGGCCATCTACTCCAACTATCACTAATACAAGCTGCAGAATCTTCATAAGGCATTTAAAAAGCTATAAATTTAATGTCTTCTTTATACTCTTTTTCAGCAAGAGTCCAAAAGGACTGAACATCTTGGAAAATATAGAAGATACATTGGGACAGAAGTTCAAATCAGTCCAACCTGGGAAAATCCACTGACTTTCTCACAAGTGATCTTTGGCTGTTGTCTTAAAATTACTGCAACCATTATTATTGGCTTTGGAAAGTATCTACTGAAATGGGACGGATCTAAGTAGTGAGGCTGGTGGACTACTTTTACTACTAACTTCAGAGAACACAATCACCATTATCTCTTGTAAGTCTACTATTGAAACGACTTGAGTCATTAAACAATACCATCCAGGCATCTGCTATAACAGTAATAGATCTCTGTCCAGCAATGGAAGCTACACTTGGATCAATCAGAGAGATATGCATTGAAAACATACTGGAAGAAGCAAAGACTTCAGTTCAGAATCTGACTGAAAAAGTAAAGTACACCGACTTGGCTCTTACATCTCTACAACAACTACTTTTGGATTCCATCAACTTCTTTGTAGTTTTACAGATGCCTGTCTTATAAAACACTGACAATTGAGTAGAGTGAGGCAATAGGGCTACCATCTGATCAGAAGAGAATAAAGAATTAGGACACAGAGTGGAATATCATATGATGAACAAATGTAGATTTGATTTCAACGTCTTCTTTATCACTAATTGTTCAACCCAATTTTGTGCTACAATTGAACATTCTTTTTCCTCATTGAATAGAATTTTGTGTTCTGAAAGAAGTCATCTTCTGCCTGATCATGAGCATACCTTGAGGGATTGGAAGTACCTGACACATGAGAAGCCACCAAAAATGAATGCACTGCATTCAAGAAGTTCATGAGCAGAGTTTTGCAAAAGTACAACAAGAAACCAAGAAGGATGTAGATATAGTGCTTCATAGTAGGCTTGTATAGCCAACTTTAATTTGTGTGATGATTTAAAAACATGAGTTAAATCTAACATTTTTCAGTTTTTATCATGGTAACATACACCTTTGCCCTAACAGTCTCACTCCTCATTGGTCCTCACCTCTCCCCCTGTATATTTGAACACACACCATAATTTCAATTTCTGTGGAAAATACTGCAGTGAAATATTTTTTCTGTGCAATACTTGTTTATATCACATTCTGTCAGCACAGTATTCAGCATCAATTATCCTCCTAATGTAAATAGGAGGGTAGGTTTGTTTATTTCACTGAGCTTCTTTGCTGGCTCATTTGTTCATGGTAGAAACCTGAACCTCTAAAGAGCTATTCACCTCACCAAAAACACCATGTCAGTTTTTCAATAGGACTCTTTGCCTCCCCACTAAGATTTGACTGATTTTGAGATCCTCAGCAGCAACAGTTATAATCATCCTATGTCATGGTTTATAGAGATCATGAGCACTTTACCAACTGCAGGCTCAGTTATGGCTCTAAAGCTTGAGCAATGGGGTGGAGGAGGAGAAGGTGGCATATCTTCAAGCAAAATGGTGGTAAGAGGGGTGTTTGTGCTAGTGGAAGCCTGGGGCCACAAGGAGCACTGTGGAGTAATGGTTGCCCTCACCAGTACAGAATAGGCGTGGCAGCATACACTGCACACAGTGCATGGCTCCTCTGGGGTGCTCAGTATAGCTGACAATGCCTTCTGCCTCTACCCGTTTGCCATCAGGGTATTTAGGCAACAGCAACATTATGGCTTCCACATGCATAGGAGTGTAGGGGGCAGGGAAAGGATTTTTTGGCCCTCTTCTCACCTCCCCCACCACTAATGCCTCTGTGTGATGGCAGCCATATTTTGACCCTTTAAAAAATAGATAGGAATTGCTTCTGCCAGGACAAATTTCAGGTGAGCATTCCCTCAGTAAGAGAAAAAGGAATGAAAAATACTTCTCTCTTGTTTCCTCCCAGCCCCCTGAGAATAAAATATATCTGCATGGAGACAAACCCATCTGGCTCACCTTTACCCTACAGACTTCAAAATCGCTTTCTGAACAAGCCCTTTCATCTCCAATAATGAGATATTACACCAGGAGCTTGCTGGAATCTATGCTCCCTTTGACCAGAAACCTTTCTCAGTCAAGGCCATAGGACAAGTGCATTGCTCAGCTGATGAACTGTAATGGTCAGAGATCGCACCAACATAGAAGTATATTGAAGGCAAACTATAAGGAATTTAATAGTTTAAATTATCCTCCATGTATCCCGTGTCCCACTACAATGAATCCAGGCAGGGTCGTTTGGAAGTTGAACACTTTATGCTTCCATCCCACACTACTGTCAAGTTTTAGCAAATTAGGACAAGTCAGCAAATAAGAAAAACCTTATGTATCAGTAACTGCTAAAGGTAACAATTCACTAGCTCTTCCAGCTACAGGTAACAAATTCTCTACAGAGAGCACTTTCACACACACAATGCTTTAAGAAAATGCTATCTGTTGACATTAGCTACATCATATAGCAGTTCTCAGCAAATTAGGACAAGTCAGCAAATAAGAACAACCTTATGTTCTTGGTGGTGATGGGGGACTTCAGCTACTCAGACATCTGTTGGGAAAATAACACAGCAGGGCACAGATTATCCAACATGTTCTTGGAATGTATTGGAAAAAAATTTTTATTTCAGAAGGTGGAGAAAGCTACTAGGGGAGAGGCTGTTCTAGATTTGATTTTGACAAATAGGGAGGCATTGGTTGAGAATTTGAAAGTGGAAGACAGCTTTGGTGGAAGTGATCATGAAATGGTAGAGTTCATGATTCTAAGGAATGGTAAGAGGGAGATCAGCACAATAAACACAATGGATTTCAAGAAGGGAGACTTCAGCAAATTCAGGGAGTTGGTAGATAAGATCCCATGGGAAGCAAGTCTAAGGGGAAAAACAATTGAAGACAGTTGGCAGTTTTTCAAAGAGACATTATTAAGGGTGCAAAAGCAAACTATCCCACTGTGTAGTAAAGATAGGAAGTATGGCAAGAGACCCCGCTGGCTTAACCAGGAGATCTTCAATGATCTAAAACTCGAAAAAGAGTTCTACAAAAACTGGAAACAAGGTCAAATTACAAAGGATGAATATAAATAAATAATAGTAGTATGAAGGGACAAAATTAGAAAGGCCAAGGCACAAAACGAGATCACACTAGCTAGAGACATAACGGGTAATGAGAAAACATTCTACAAATACATTAGAAGCAAGAGAAAGACCAAGGGCAGGGTAGGCTATTACTCAATGAGGAGGGACAATAACAGAAAATGAGGAAATGGCCAAGGTGCTTAGTGAGTTTTTTGTTTCGGTTTTCACCATGAAGGTTGGTGGTGATTGGACATCTAACATTGTGAATGTCAGTGTAAAAAAAGTAGGATTAGAGGCAAAAAATAGGAAAAGAGCAAGTTAAAAATTATATAGACAAGTTAGATGTCTTCAAGGCACTAGGGCCTGATGAAATGTGTCCTAGAATACTCAAAGAGCTGACTGAGGCAATATCTGAGCCATTGGCGATTATCTTTGAAAAGTCATGGAAGACGAGAGAGATTCTAGAAGACTAAAAAAGGGCAATTATGGAACCATTCTATAAAAAGGGAAATAAGGACAACCCAGGGAATTACAGACCAGTCAACTTAACTAGTGTACCAGGAAATATAATGGAGCAAATAACTAAGCAATCAGTTTGCAAACATCTAGAAGAAAATAAGGTGATAAGTAACAGTCAGCATGGATTTGTCAAGAATAAATAGTGTCAAACCAATCTGATAGCTTTCTTTGATGGGGTAACAAATCTTGTGGATGGGGGTAAGCAGTAGACGTGGTATATCTTGACTTTAGTAAAGTTTTTGATACTGTCTTGCATGACCTTTTCATAAACAAACTAGGGAAATGCAACCTAGATGGAGCTACAATAAGGTGGGTGTAAAACTGGTTGGAAAACCATTCCCAGAGTAGTTATCAGTGGTTCACAGTCATGCTGGAAGGGCATAAAGAGTGGCATCCCACAAGGTTCAGTTCTGGGTCTGGTTCTGTTCAATATCTTCATCAATGATTTAGATAATAGCATGAAGAATATACTTATAAAGTTTGTGGCAATATCAAGCTGGGAGGGGTTGCAAGAGCTTTGGAAGATAGTATTAAAATTCAAAATGATCTGGACAAACTGGAGAAATGATCTGAAGTAAACAGGATGAAATTCAATAAGGACAAATTCAAAGTACTCCACTTAGGAAGGAACAATCAATTGCACATATGCAAAATAGGAAATGACTTCCTAGGAAGGAGTACTGCAGAAAGGGATCAGGGGGTCCATAGTGGACCACAAACTAAATATGAGTCAACAGTTAACATTGTTGCAAAAAAAGTGAACATCATTCTGGGATGTATTAGCAGGAGTGTTTTAAGCAAGACACGAGACGTAATTCTTCTGCTATACTCCACGCTGATTAGGCCTCAGCTGGAGTATTGTGTCCAGTTCTAGGCATCACATTTCAGGAAAGATCTGGACAAATTGCAGAAGGTCCAGAGAACAGCAACACAAATGATTAAAACATGATCTATGAGGGAAGATTGAAACATAACAGTTTTCAAGTACATAAAATGTTGTTATAAGGTGGAGGGAGAAAAATTGTTCTTCTTAACTGCTTAGGATAAGACAAGAAGCAATCGGCTTAAATTGTAGCAAAGCAGGTTTAGGTTGGACATTAGAAAAACCTTCCTAACTGTCAGGGTGGTTAAACACTGGAATAAATTGCCTAGGGAGGTTGTGGAATCTCCATCATTGGTGATTTTTAAGAGCAGGTTAGACAAACACCTGTCAGGAATGGTCTAGATAATATTTAGTTGTGCCAAAAGTGCTGGGGACAACAGAAGAGTGCAGTGGATAAACTGCTATCTGTAGGAATTAGCTACATCAGATAGCAGTTCTTTACAATAGCAGTTTCTTACAATCCATGACACATCAGTAACTTCTACAGGTAGCACATTCCTACAGTTTCCTATATTACACAGTGCCTGCAGGCAGCAGTGCACAAAGATCTCCTCCTGCCCCCCCCCCCACGACACACACATAGGAGCTGCTGCCAGAGGGGTGTGCTGTTCGGTTTTGGAATTCAGGAGCCGCCTGAGGTAAGCACCAACCCCCCCTGAGCTCTTCCTGCACATCACCCCCCTGCCCCAGCCTAGAGCCTGCACCTCTCACTCAAACTCCCTCCCACACCTGACCCTCACCTCCTCCCATACCCAAACTCCCTCCCAGACCCTCACCATGCACCCCCTCCCACACCCAAACTCCCTCCCAGATCCTGACCCCTCACCCCTTCCTATACCCAAACTCCCTCCCAGAGCGTGCACCCCACACCCCCTCCTGCACCCCAACCCTCTGCCCCAACCTGGTGAAAGTGAGTGAGGGTGGGGGAGAGTGAACGACGGAGAGAGGCGGGATGGAGTGAGTAGGGAGTGGGGCCTTGGAGAAGGGGCGGGACAGGGGTGTGGCCTCAGGGAAGGGGCAGGGCAAGAGTCTTTGGGTTTGTGCAATTAGACAGTTGGCAACCCTACCAGGCAGGCAGGTGGAAGCCCTGGCCCTGCCAGAAGAGCGCACCCAGCAGCACAGCTTGCAGCTTGCTTGGCACCAGACAGCGCAGCGAAGCACCACCCAAATGTCAGGCAAACTGCATCTGCGTGGCACAGCTTGTGCGTGCGTGGGGGCCCATTGACTGTTCTGCCCTAGGGCCTGGAAGTACTGTTGGCAGGCTTGGACCTGTGATATACTTTATCATCTGGCTTGACTGTCTCTTCAAAGTAGGGATGGGTGGAACCTTTATAGATTATATTTTCAAGGCCCAAAGATTTCCCTCCCCCCACCCTGATATGCTTGATGCTGTGTGAGGACAACAAAATGAAGCACCACAGGCACGGTGACATTAAAGAGATTACACCCCAAAAGCAAGGATAACACAAATGACTCATATTAAAAAAGTTGATCCGAAATCCAGTGAAGCCAATTGACAGATTTCCACTGATTTCAAATAGGCTGAAACTTTGCAGAAGTTTTATAGCACAACACAACATGAAGCAGATGAGAGCAACTTGCCCAACTAATGCATAGTCTTAGGTATACCAGGCAATAGCCCCACTCCCTAAAAAACATGCTGGTGGATCAAGTGGCTTGCCAAATGAGCAAATGCATAACAAGATCTGTAACACAAGAAAGCATCTCATCAACTGGCAGGAAATATACAACAGGTGGTTGAGACTGTGGGGGTGGAGGTCTTATGAACATTATTACTTGACTTGTGGGAGGCGGAAGCAGCAACTGAGAGGCGAGAACAATAGGTAGCATGCCATACGTGTTGCGAGGGGCGGCTCTATGTCTTTTGCCGCGCCAAGCATGGCAGTCAGGGAGCCTTTGGCGGCATTTCTGCAGGAGGTCCACTGGTCACTTAGATTCAGTTCTGTGGGTGATGTCCTGGTCCCACACCTTCGGCATACCCGCCACCGAATTGCCACTGAATTGCCGCCGAAGCTGCGGGACCGGCAGACCTCCTGGAGAAAACGCCACCGAAGGCTCCCTGACTGCCACCTGAATGACGACCGGCACATCGGCCCCTCACCCTCCCTGGCTTGCTGCCCCAGGCACATGCTTGCTGCGCTGCTGCCTGAAGATGCCCGTGAATGTTGCTTGTCTACCCCTTCCTATGAGGAAGACAGTCATACTGCTACCACCAGCAATGACAGTAATGAGCCAAATGTACGTGCCTTAAATTACATAAACAAATGTGTAACTGGAAAGCATCAGCTGTGACTTTTTATTTATTCCTGGTCTTTTACAGTGTTTTGGTTAGAACAGGGGTCGGCAACCTTTCAGAAGTGGTGTGCCGAGTCTTCATTTATTCACTTTAATTTAAGATTCTGCGTGCTGGTAATACATCGTAATGTTTTTCAGAAAGTCTCTCTCTATAAGTCTATATATTATATAACTAAACTAGTGTTGTATTGTAAAATAAACAAGGTTTTCAAAATGTTTAAGAAGCTTCATTTAAAATTAAATTAAAATGAACTTACGCCACCAGCCTGCTCATTCTGCTGCTTGTCTGGGGTTCTGTTCACCTAGGCCAGCAGTGGGCTGATTGGGGCCTGCGGCCAGGAACCCAGCTGGCAAGGGTCCAACAGCCAGAACCCCAGACTGGCAGCAGTCTGTGCGGGGCTGGTGGCTGGGACCCAAAACTGGCAGTGGCTCAGCCCACTGCTGCTCAGGGGTTCCATCCGCCAGCTCCTGCCAGCCAGGATCCTGGCTGCTGGACCTGCTCAGCCTGCTGATAAAGGATGATAGAAGGTCCCTTGCCTATGAAAGCCCCAGTTTCATCTTTTCCAAAGTTTTGTAACTCCTACAAACCAGACTAGAGGAAAAAGTGTTGCAGTGTGGAAACAAGACTTTATGGGAAAAGACATAAAGATGGCAGTATTAGAGCAGTGCAAATAGATTATTTGATTCACTGGCAATTAAAAAAAATAAATATAGTTCTCGGGCTGAACTGAAAACTTTTTAAAAAATTTTCGGCAAATCGAAAAATGAAAAAAATTCATTTCAGGTCAATGAAATGTTGTATTTTGACATTTTCAACGTGAAATGTTCTTGATTTTGACAGTTTTTAAATGTTTAAATTTTATCAGCATCTCTTAATTTTTTTTAATCAAAACTATTCGGCAAAACTGACTAATTTACAACATTGTGGACAGTGCTTCAACACTGCCTACAACACTGTGAATTCATGTTAGTTTTGCAAATTGTTTTGGTCAAAAAAACAGACGTTCGTCCAATAAAAGATATTACCTCATCCATCTTGTCTTTCTATGAATTCACAAAACATTTTGATGTCACTGAATCTTTGGGTTTTGGGCTTTGGATTTGGGTTTTCACCAAACATAAAGTTTTGACCAAAAAAATTTCATCCAGCTCCACTCAACACAGTTTTAAGGGGATAGTAGTATTTCAAAACTTTGTTCAGACCTTTCAGGAGACAGATGCCTCTCTAAACTTGTTAAAAATAGAGAATAAGAATCTTCTGCCAGACTCCACCATGGAAGACTCCATGGAACAGGATCTAATTGGTACCACACCCAAAGATATAAGTTTTGATTTTGTTTACTGATTCGGGGCTGAGGGCACTTGGCTCCTCTTCCATTGGCTTCAGGGAATTCAGCATCTTGTAGAGAGCCCTGGGTCCAGCCCACATTGTAATCTGGCCACTTTGGAAGTTGCATGTTTGCTGTAATTAGTGACTTTGCTGAGAAAAAAAACAAGCTTGCTTTTCCCATGGCACTTATGCTCTGACCTAAGACAAAAAATGGGATTCATAAAGAGCATATCTGAAAACTATAGAATCCTCTCAAAATAACCACCTGTAATTTTTCTGTGCATTATATCACCAGAAAGTCAGAGTCGTAATACAGAGGAACACACAAGCATATTCTTTAGCGGTCCGTAAGCAAGCTTATACAGTTACAAGTGAAGTTTCTCTGCTCTTCTGCAGATAATGGGTTTTGGAGAAGGCTTATCGGCCTAAAGAGTGTTAATGCAGCTGTTACCCTTAAAGAGTTTTCACTTCCCTTAGATAACTGAAGAGCATTACCTCAATATTTGTAGAATCCCCAAGGTATTCTGTATATTATTTACTATACTTTGACTGTTGCAGACACAGTGATAATATTATCAAAGGCAAGATTTTCAAGGTGAGTACTGGAGGTAAAATAACTGTACATATAAATGTGTGCCCAGATTTTGGCAATGTTGTGCAGTACATATTCCTGTCAAGTATCAGGGGATAGCCATGTTAGTCTGTATCCACAAAAACAACGAGGAGTCCAGTGGCACCTTAAAGACTAATAGATTTATTTAGGCATAAGCTTTCGTGGGTAAAAAAACCCACTTCTTCTATGCATCTGAAGAAATGGGTATTTTACCCACAAAAGCTTATGACCAAATAAATCTGTTAGTCTTTAAGGTGCCACCGGATTCCTCATTATATTCATATCAGACATTAGAATCCTTTCAAGTCCAGAACAGTTTGGCATACACAGTTATGGCTTGTCTACATGGTACAGCAAAGTGCACTGGGGTGTATGAATTCTTATGTTCACTAACTGTTAACTAGTTAACATAGATAACATGCACTAGGGAACTTTTTGTGCACACCAGCAAGGTCTATACAAACCAGTTAGTGTGCAACATCTTGGTGCACATTTGAATTCACATACCCCTAGTGTGCATTGCCATACTGTGCAGTTACGTCCATGTTTTCACTGAAGTTAAAAGGCCTGGTCTTACGAATCCTCATATATGAAATCCTCCAGAAGCAGGGTGGTAGCAGAGGAAGAACCATGATCTGACCTTTGCACACAGTGGCGCCTAAAGTCACAGTCTAGCCCTAGATGAACAAAAGGGGAATTTCTATCAAACTTTCAGAGAACTGCAACAGGACAAACTTGTAGTGGAAATATCATGGATTGTTTTTGTTAGACAAGTTTAACCTCCCAACTCCCATGATGGAAAGGTTTCTGAGCTTGCAAAAATACAACTTATAAACAACAAATAAATCTCGGCAGAGTTCTGTTCCTTTCAGTTTATAATTATTTTCTTTGTGGAAACATGGAAATAAAGAAATGGGAATAAAGGTGCATTTTTCATAGATCCAAAGAGGCTTCTTGGCTAAAATCTGAAGAGTAAGGTTCTGAACTGTATTCCAAAGAAGTCAATGGAAAAGCTGCCATTAAGTTCAAAGCCCCACCTACTCATCTTTTGAGGGCTACTGATTTACACCAAATGAGAATTTGACTCCAAATCTCTGGCTAATGATAGAAATGTTCCAGGGTCATAGTGCAGCAAAGAGATATGGCCTCCCTTGGAAATTGACAGTGAAGGTGGGCCAGCCGCCTGCTGGTGGGCAGAATCAGGAAAGCCATGCCTGCTACGCTGGAAGCAGAGGGGTGGGACAGGAACAGGTTGTGCTAGAGCTGCCAAGGGAGGCAGATGCTTCCCCCCTGCTGCTAGAGACAGAGTCCGCTAGGAAGTCTGCTGTCCCAAGGACTTTTCTGAACTGCTCGAGATACCAGACATGCCCAATGCTGAAGAGCGACTGGGATTCCCACTTGCAGTGTACCCAGGGGAGGCAAAGGACAACCCTGAGATCCAGGTACACCCTGAGGGAAGAGTAGGAAGTAGCCCAGGGAGAGTTGACTACAGTCCGGCTGGGTGGCTGCCTAAGTCTGGGGTTCAGCAGGATCCCCGCTGACCTGATGGCAGACCACTCTGCAGTTGTTAGAACCCTGGGCTGGCATGCGGTGGAGTCGGGTGGGCCTGCATCCTCCTTCCCCTGTCACATCACCCCTGGGGTAGCAGCCTCCCCACCTTCTGCTAGGAGGCCTGTGTGAGTCTGCTGTCTGCGGAGTTAGGATGTTAGACTGAGTTGAGCACTCACCCCTTGCTGGAGCCCCCTGGACTGTGTTGGGTGCTTGCCCCTTGCTGGTGCCCCCTGGACTGTGTTGGGTGCTTACCCCATGCTGGAGCCTCCTGGACGGTGTTGGGTGCTTATCCCTGCCTAAGGGCCAGGATCCCCGGATGATTCACTGCTCTACCCTCCCTGAGGGTTGGGGCCCTAGATGATGTTTGATAGCCCACCCTGTCTGAAGGCCTAGGTTCCCAGACTACACCTGGCTCTACCTTGCCAGAGGGTGAGCTTTAAACTGTTTGATGCCCTGCCCTACCTGAGGGCTTGGGCCCCTGAACCACACACTGCTCTACCATGCTGGAGGAATTGATCCCTAAAACTGCTAACTTGCCCTTGTGTTAGGGGTGTGACAGCAAAAAGGCATGGCCTCCCTTGGAGATTGACAGTGTGGGAGGGCCACTCACTCCTACACATCTACAGCAAGTCATGACTCCAATATGGCACCTCAAGTTTGGCGTAATTTTCTTTACTAGCTCCAGCTTTGTTCAGTGCAGCAATTCACTTTCTATTATGCACAATATCACTGTCATTTGTGCAAACTTACCTGGGCATTTGAACAACAATCTGAGCTTGCTCTGAAATAGGCTTAAATGTCAACCTATTTATGTCTGTAATTCATTGATCTGTACTACAGCCCATAAAAATTGGTTGTGTCCTGAATGAGTACACCAGAACACAAGCCTCTGACATTTACTAGGTTTGTATTAGAGTCAGCTCAATGTAAACACTCCCACAAGGCCTCTAATGATTATTGGCTACTTAAACTGTTCCAATAATTTTGTTCTACTGATCTTAGTTTATGAACAGTTTAAAACATAATCCTCACTGGTATTTATTTTCTAAATTAAGCCACCTACTCCTCAGGCCTACAAAGAAGTTCTAGTGTTAGACATTTTTCTGTTGCTAAACAAATGTTTTATAGCTCACAGCGGCACACTGCATCCTCCAGAAATGATGTACAGCATGATTTAATAGGACTGTGCAACAGGATGGCATATCATAGTGTTCTCCTTAATGAATCTGTATAAAAAGTGAATGCTGGGTGAGGAGGAGTGTGAATGCCAGGGGTGAAGTCTTGCAGCTAATTGAAGTGGCCCTAAACAATCCCCTCACCAACACAACCTACTCCAACTGCCTGAGGAGAGCACAACTAAAGCAAATGGTGGAGACCACGATGTCTGTCTAAGAGATGCTCAGTGTATGGAACTGAATTCTCAGGGCTCCTTTGCTTTCTGCATATGGCCAGAATCTAACTGTCTCCCTCCTTCCCCCTCCAGACACAGCAGTCACACAGAGTGTGATCCACTTCATGAGATTTGGCAGTGACAGGGTCCTTCTCGGCCAACCACAGAAACAATTGCAACATGACCAAGTAAAAATGAAAGTGACTTCCCACCCTCTCTCCCTGAGATGTTCAGTTTAATGTTGTTCTCCCCATCATGAATTACTATTCCTGCCCTACACTCCCTACTCCCCACCCTTGCTATGTTGTTTGTTTCCTAATCTGGGTCCCTTTTGTTGATTTTTGTTCCCCCCATTGATTGTTTTGCTATTCCCCTTTCATCCTTATTTTGCATCATAAACAGTTGCATGCTGCTTATTGCATTGATAAGTTATTGATTTAGGAGTGTGCCTCTGTATTTCTCCTTATGAGCCTCTATGTCAGCACTCTGGAATCAGGCTCCTTTCACATTCTGCCCAGCGATTCAGCCCCATCCTTACCCTTCCTCCCTCTGCTAGATGCATCGTGGCTTCAGTATTACCAGGTGAAGTATTCCACATGTCACAGCAATGTTGTGGAGAATGGAATGTAGCAGGAATATTCTAAATGAACTTTTCCAAGCTGCTCAGCAAGAGCTGTCAAGACACATAAATCACACTTGGAAGAACTAGCTAGCTAGCCACCTATATAGACGCCCCTGCTATCGCATCTGAGTACTGCACAAACATTAATGACTTTATCCTCACAACACCCCTGGAAGGTTAGAAAAGTGCTATTCTCCCCATTTCCTGGATAGAATAAGTAAGTTGCCAAAGGTCATACAGGAAGTCTGTGGCAGAGTCACCTGTTCCTGTAGTCACCTCTATAGCCAACTGAGGAGAAATACCTAGAGGCTTTGATAATTTTATTCAAACAAAATACCCACTAATTTAAAAAATATTAATAAAGGACTTTAGGATTTGGCCTTGAGTTACTAGAAGAGTCATCAGTACTGACTTCACTATCATACTTTACTCTGAGAACAGTGAAGACATAAGACATGGCAGCAGTCTCTGAAATGCTTCCAGTTCCACACACAGGGCCAGTTAGACAGGCGGAACTGCAGAGACTCAATGTGTGAACAAGATGATGGTGTAGGGAGGAGGGGGTTAGGTTTATTAGGAACTAGGAAACCTTTTGGGAAAGAGGGAGCCCATACAAGAAAGAGGGATCCATCTAAACCAAAATGGAACCAGATTGCTGGCACTTAAATTAAAAAAGTCGTAGAGCAGTTTTTAAACTAAAGGCTGAGGGAAAGCCAACAAGTGCGGAGGAGCATGTGGATCCCTTATGAGAGGATCTATTAATGGAGATTCTCTAAGTCCTAGTAAGGAGGAGAGGATAGAAGATAAAAATACAGGTAGGATCTGACGAGAAACAGTCAAATGAAAAAGTTTCAAAGTGATAGCTGTGAAAAAGATTCCTATTGAATTACATCACATAATGGCAGATAGCTGAAAAGTGACATTTTTTTAAATGCTTATAAACCAATGCTAGAAGTCTAAATAATAAGAAGTGTGCACTAGAGTGCCTCATATTAAATGAGGATATTGATATAATAGGCATCACAGAAACCTGGTGGAATGAAGATAATCAATGGGACACAGTAATGCCAGGGTACAAAATATATCGGAAGGACAAAACAGGTAGTGCTGGTGGGGGGGTGGAA
>NC_133771.1:194206910-194261892 GCF_003597395.2 Chelonoidis abingdonii | reverse complement strand
CCAGCTTTCCTGGACTCCTTTCCCCCTCATATTAGCCTCCCAGGGGATCCAGCCAATCAGTTACCTAAGGGAATAAAAGTCTGCTTTTCTGAAGTCCAGAGTCTGTATTCTCCTGCTCTCTTTTCTTCCTTTTGTCAGGATCCTGAACTGGAACATCTCATGGTCACTGCTGCCCAAGTTGCCACCCACTTCTACTTCCCCTACCAATTCTTCCCTGTTTGTAAGCAGCAGTCAAGAGGAGAATGGCCCCTGGTTTGTTCCTCTAGTAGTTGCACCAGGAAGTTGTCCCCAACACTCTCCAAAAACTTCCTGGATTATCTGTGCGCTGCTGTATTGCTCTCCCAGCAGATGTCAGGATGATTGAAGTCCCCCATTAGAACTAGGGCCTGTGTTCTGGAAACTTCAGTTAATTGTCCAAATAAAGCTTCATCTACCTCATCGTTCTGGTCTGGTGGTCTATAGTACATGCCCACCATGACATCACCCTTGTTGCTCTCATTTCTAAACTTAACCCAAAGACTCTCAATAGGTGTTTCTTCAGTTCCATAGTGGAGCTCTGAGCACTCATATTGTTCTCTTACATACAATGCAACTCCTCCACCTTTCCTCCCCTGCCTGTCCTTCCTGAATAGTTTATGCCTATCCATGACAGTGCTCCAGTCATGTGAGCTGCACCACCAAGTCTCTCTTATTCCAATCACATCATAGTTCTTTGACTGCGACAGGACTTCCAATTCTTACTGCTTGTTTCCCAGGCTTCTACATAAGAGTTTACAGGTTTGGTATCTCTGTCTTTATATATTTTAAGAAACTCATATTGTCTGTCTCTTCAAACCCAACTTTAAACAGCATTCCCCAGAAGCTCTTTCCCTAATGTACACTATTGGAAAGCACAATATATCACTCTCTTTTCCCTAAAGAGATTAAATACAAATATTGCTGGAAGTTGCCCTACTTTTTTACTCAGCTGTTGCAGGAGACAAATAGCATTGTCACTAAACTTAATTAAATCTAGTGTTAATAAACTACAGTGTAATGAATCAAATATAACTAATATTTTAGTATATTTCTTCTTGGCACTGATTATATATAGTTTTAAATGTAAGCAACCTAAGCTAATGCCAATACTTTCTAAATTACATTGCTTTCCTTCAAAGTAGAGAGAGAAACTACTTATTGATTATCAAATGGTGAAAAAAGAATACACCAATGTAGACAGCTTGTAAAGATGTATTTCTAAAGTCAAGCCCAGATATATTGATAGTATCATACAAATGTAGGGCTGGAAGGGAACGTGAGAGGTCATCTAATCCAGCTCCATGTGTTGAAGCAAGACTAAGCATATCTAGACCATCCTGCAGAGGTGTTTGTCCAACCTGTTTTTTAAAACTTTCACTAACAGGGATTCCACAACCTCATTTGGAAGCAAATTCCAGAGTTTAACTACCCTTATATTTGGAAAGTTTTTCCAAATACCTAACCTAAATCTCCCATGTTGCAGATCAAGACCATTACTACTTGTGGTCACAGTCCTCTTTCAAAGAGGCCTTAATATATTTGAAGACTGGTATCGGATCCCTCCCCATTACATTTCTGAAAACAAAAGGGAGACTCACAGTGAATCAAGCAATTCACAGCAGACAGCACATGTGCTTTAGGTACAGTCACATTATGCCTTTTATATGGAGTGCTTGCCGGTATGGTGACACATGACACATGACTGGGCAACAGAATTCGGTTTCCAGGCAGCCCTGGTAAGTCAAAGGGTACATGTGTTTGGATTCTAAAGCCTTGATAACATGTGGGAATGTTTTCAAACTGCAGCACCCTCCTTTCCCATAGCAAACAATTCCGGGTGGGTTTTCCATTTAAAAGAAGGGGCTGTGGTTTTCGGGGGATGTGCAGCACACACCTCCGCATGGCTATTTGGGATGATCCCTCCCCTCCCCCTGCCGCGTGGCTATTCTCAGGGATGATCCCTTTTAGCCAAGTGCAAACAGCCCAGCATGAATATGGTCCTTTTACTGTTCCCTTACAAAAATTCCCTTATTTCAACCAGATGACCATGAATGATATCACTCTCCTGAGGCTAGCACAGAAAGATATAGACTGAAGGTTGCTTGAATGTCAACAAAAACCAAGACCATTCACTGCCATGTTTTGTGCTGCAGTGATTCCAGACTACTTGCTACTGGCTTGGTGGGGTAAAGTGTCCTACCGTGGAGGACGAAATAAGTCTGCCCTCCCCAGAAACCTTCTGCAAAGGCTTTCAGAGTACCTCCAAGAAAGCTTCATGGAGATGTCCCTGCAGGATTCCCACTCCATCCCCAGACACGTTAACAGACTTTTCCAGTAGCTGTACTGGTCACGAATGCATCCCAAGTCTTCAGGGCAAACATTAAACACTATTGCTTTTAAACCCTGTACTGTAATTTCAAATGTGCACTCACCAGAGGGGTCTTCTCCACCTTCAGGGTCAGAGAGCCCGCCTTGGGAGGGTATTAACTCCAGGGTGAAGAAAAGGTCCTGGTTGCCAGGGAGAATGGATTCACTTCTTGCTTGCTAAGCATTCTTCTCCTCATCATCATCCACAAAATCCTCCTCCATGTTGCGTGAGATTCCCACCGTGCAGGTGTCCTGCCTCCTAAATGTTTGCAATCCCCCCCCAGTTTGCTTTCATCTACAGATTTTATAAGCATACTCTCCACTCCATTACTGAAGTCATTAATGAAAACTGAATAGTTAACAAGATCCTAGGACTGACCTTAGTGGGACTCCACTAGATAACACCCTCACCAGTTTGCAGATGAAACATTTCATGAACTGAGCTTTTTGAGTGTGGCTGTTTTCAACCAGTTGTGCAACCACCTTATTGTAATTATCATCTAGACCACATTTTCCTAGTTAGCTATGAGAGTCATCGTGGGACTGTGTCAAAAACTTCTTAACCTAAAATCCAAGAAATAGCACTGCTACTGCCTATATCCCCCGCATCAAACTATGGTGGGGGTGGCACCATAACTTTTGGCCTGAGGGTACATAGGGTCTGAAACTGTATGGAGGGCGGGTGTAGCGTATTATAATTGTTTCCGACGAAATGTGCTACTTATGGTGTGTACATAAACTTTACAGCTGGCCCCCAAAGTCCTGGTGCTTCTGAGGAGGCATGTAAGGGGGAGGGGAACACCAGGTGGTGGATAAGGGGCATGGGGGCTTCTGGGGGCAGTCAGGAGCAGAGGAAGCAAGGGGACAGTTGGCTGGGAGCGGAGGTTCTGGGAGGCAACTGATCAGGGGCGTGGGGAACAAGGGGGGTTGAATAGGTGTGGGAGTCCGGCAGGTTGGGGCTTGTCAGGGGCATTGGTGTGGAAGAAGGTCGGGGAAGTCCAGGGAGACAGGGAGCAGGGGGGCAGTTGATAGGCAGAGGTTCGGGGGGGGGCAGTAGAGGGATGGGAAACAGGGGGGTTGGATAGGTGTGGAGCCTGGGGGCTGTCAGGGAGGGCATGGTGTGGATAGGGGTCTGGGCACGTCCAGGAAGGCAGGAGAACAGGGGGGTTTGGATAGGGGGTGGGGACCCAGGGGGAGTTAGAGGCACGGGGTCCATGGGAGGGGTGAGTCAGGGGATAGAGGAGACAGAGGGATTGGATGGGATCAGGGGTTGCTGAAGAGAGTCATGTCTAGGGAGGATGGTGAAGTAGGGAGAGGGAGAATAGGGGTTGGGAGCACATTGTTTGGGGAGGCACAACCTTCACTCATACCAGTGTGCTAGTGTATTAATATTGCTCCCCATAGGCAAATGTGCTATTTCGGTGTACTATACTTACGGCAGTCAGTCCTGGTCTTGCTGTAAGTAGCACATCCTCAACAGGGAGCTAAGTTAATACTACATCCTGGCGCTCGCGATCAAGCTGCAACTGCCTGGCAGGAGGAAGCTTGAGCAGTCCCGCGCCCAGAGCTCAAGGCCAGATGTGCTCGATGAGCTGTGAAGTTTGCCCACCTCTGACTAGGCAATGACCCTGTCAATGAACAAAATTATAGGTTGGTATTTGGTATACTAAGATCCACCAGGTGATATAAATTGAAGTGTTTAATAATTTGTTTCAGTATCTTTAAGGTAATCAAAGTATAACTGACTGGTCTATAATTTCCCCAGGTCCGATCTTTGTTCCTCCTTTATAGATAGGTTACTAGTTGCCCTTTCTCCGGAAGTATACCCTCACTCATTTTTTCTGTGAGTTCCAAAAAGATAAATGCTAACAGTGACAAGATTGCTCAATGAATTCTTTAAGTACCTAATGGATGACAATCAGACCGGTCCTGCACAACTTGGAATACACCTGACTTATCTAAATATTCTTAAGACCTCTCTTCCATGTAATTGGCTTGTCGTTCCCTGTCACTCTTGGTTCAAAGTGCAACATAATTAATATCTGGTCATACATAACCTTTTAGTGAATGCTGGAAGTAAAGATAGGCATTAAACACTTCAATTTTCTCGGTGTCATCAGTTTTTAGCTCTTCTTCCACACTAGGTAGAGGGTTTACACTTTGCTTCACCTTTCTCTTCCTCCTAATTTATTTAGACTAACAGACTTCAAGGCCAGAAGGGATAACCATGATCATTTAGTCTGACCTCCTGCACAGTGCAGGCCACAGAACCTCACCCACTCACTCTTGTAATAGACCCATAACATCTGGCTGAGTTACTGAAGTCCTCAAATCATGATTTCAAGACTTCAAGTTACAAATAATCCACCATGCTGCAGAAGGCGGCGAGAAACCCCGACAGTCTCTGCAAATCTGACATGAGGGGAAATTCCTTCCCAACCCCAGATATAGTGTTCAGTTAGACCCTGCGCATGTGGGCAAAACTCACCAGCCAGACACTTGGGAAAGAATTTTCTATAGTAACTCAGAATCCTCCCCATGTAGTGTCCCATCACCAGCCATTGGAGATATTTGCTGCTAGCAGTCACAGATCAGCTGAATGCCATTGTAAGCAATCTCATCATAACATCCACTCCATAAACTTATCAAGTTAAGTATTTAAACCAGTTAGGTATTTTGCGAACACTGCTCTCCTTGGAAGGCTGTTCCAGAACTTCACTACTCTGATGATTATAACCTCTTCTTACTACCTCTTTGATTACTAGGTATAACTCATTTTTTGCCTTAACCTTTCTGATTTTGTCCCTGAATATTTGTGCTATTCGTTTGTGCTGAGACTTTGCAATTTCTCCATGTTTCCACTTTTTGTAGGATTCTGTTTTGATTGTCAGGTAATTAAAGAGCTCCTAATAGAGCCATAGTGATCTCTTACTATTCTTCCCACCTTTATTTCACATTGGGATAGTTTGCAGCTATGCCTTTAATACTGTCCCCTTGATAAACTGCCAGCTTTTCTAAGCTTCTCTTATCCCCTAGATTTTCTCTGCATGAGATCTTTTCTACTAGTTCTCTAAGGCTTGCTAAAGTCTGGAATTTTTTTAAGTCAGTTGTGCTTATTCTGCTGCTCTCACTCCGTCCTTACTTTAGAATCATGAAATCTATCATTTCATGATTACTTTCATCCAAATTGTCTTCCACCTTCTGAATCACAACCAATTCCTCCTAGCTGGCCAGCATCATGTTTAAAATGGCTGCCCCTCTGGTTACTTCTTCCACTTTCTGAAACATACAGTTGTTTCCAATACATTCCATGAATATACTAGAAATGTTGCAATTTGCTGTATTATTTTAACTAAGCTCCCCATTACTACCAGATCTTGTGTTTTGGATATTTCTGTTACTTGTTCTCAAAATGTCTCATCTACCTCCTCTTCCTAATTTGGTGGACTATAATAGACCATTACCATAGAATATCAGGGTTGGAAGGGACCTCAGGAGGTCATTTAGTCCAACCCCCTGCTCAAAGCAGGACAAATCCCCAGACAGATTTTTGCGCCAGATCCCTAAGTAGCCCCTCAAAGATTGAACTTACAACTCTGGGTTTAGCAGGCCAATGCGCAAACCACTAAGCAATCCCTCCCCTGATGTGGCTTAAATTTTCCTCTTTTATCTTCATAGATTTCAAATCCAGAAGGGACCATTGTTATCATCTAGTCTGCCCTCCTATATTACTCATGCCATAGAATTTTCCCTAAATAATTCCTGGAGCTTCTCTTTTAGAAAAAACATATACTCTTGATTTAAAACGTATCAGAGATAGAGAAGACACCTGATCCTTGGTAAACTATCCCAATGGCTAATTGCTCACGTTAAAAATTTACACCTTATTTCCTGTCTGAATTTGTCTAGCATTGCCTTCCAGCCAGTAGATTGTGCTATACCTTTATCTGATAGATTGAAGAGCCCATTATCAAATATTTGTTCCCCATGTAGATACTTATAGACTATAATCAAATCACCCTCCTCTTTGTTAAGCTAAATACATTGAACTCCTGAGTCTATCACTATAAAGCAGGGGTCTCAAACATGCAGCGTTATTTGCTGTGGCCCACTAAGCTCCCCCCCGCCAAGTTATTTCCTGCTGCCATCAAGCTCCCCTTACCTGCTGCCCCACCAGCGCACCATATCCCTGCTCCTCTGCCTACCTGCAGGCGCTTCCCACTTAGTGCTTTCCAGGATGGAGGAGGAGGGGGAGCCACATGCTCAGTGGAGGAGGTGGAGAAGAGGCGGGCAAGGTGGGGAATTTGGGAGGGGTTGGAATAGGGCAGGGAGGGGGTGGGGTTGGGGTGAGGACTTGGGGAAGCAGTTGGAATGGGAAAGGTGGCAGGGTGAGACCTCATGAAAGGGGTGAAGTGGTGCGGGGTCAGGGAAGGGGGGGGATGTCAATGAGGCAGCCCTTGGGTCATGTACTAATCCGCCTGAGGAGAGTTGGCAGTTTTCAAGGACACTATAAAGGGCCCAAAAGCAAGCTATTCCAATGGTAGGAAAGATAGAAAATGTGGCAAAGAACCACCTTGGCTTAACCACGAGATCCTTGCATCACCTACATAAATAAAAAGGAGTCATATAAAAATGGAAACTAGGTCAGATTACAAGATTGAATATAGGCAATAACATGGGAATGCAGGGCAAGATTAGAAAGGGTAAAGGCACAAAATAGCTCAAAATAGTTTGGGATTAAAGGGAAAAAGAAGACTTTTTATCAATACATTAGAAGCAAGAGGAAGACCAAGGACAGGGTAGGTCACTGCTCAGTGAGGAGGAGAAACAGTAACAGGAAATTGGAAATGGCAGAGATTCTATGACTTCTTTGTTTCGGTCTTCACTGAGATGTCTGAAGAATGTCTAACATAGTGAATGCTTATGGGAAGGGGTAGGATTAGAAGATAAATAAAAAAAGAGCAAGTTAAAAATCACTTAGAAAAGTTAGATGCCTGCAAAGTCACCAGGCCTGATAAAGGCATCCTGGAATACTCAAGGAGTTAATAGGAGTATCTGAGCCTCTAGCTATATCTTTGGAAGTCATGGGAGACGGAGAGATTCCAGAAGCTGGAAAAGGCATATAGTGCCATCTATAAAAGGGAAATAAAAACAACCCAGGAAACTACAGACCAGTAGTTTAACTTCTGTGCCAGGGAAATAATGGAGCAAGCTAATTAGAGAAATCATCTGCAAACACTTGAGAGGATGGTAAGGTGATAGGAAATTAGCCAGCATGGATTTGTAAAGAACAAATCGTGTCAACTAATCTGATAGCTTTCTTGATAGAGGTAACGAGCTTTTGATAAGGGAAAGTGGTGGATGTGGTAATCCTAGCCTTTAGTAAGGCATTTGATACAGTCTTGCATGATTCTTATTGATAAACTAGGCAAAATACAATTAGATGGGGCCTACTATAAGGTGAGTGCATAACTGGCTGGATAACCGTACTCAGAGAGTGGTATTAATGGCTCAATCCTGTTGGAAAGGTATAACAAGTGGGGTTCCGCAGGGGTCTGTTTTGGACCCGCTCTGTTCAATATCTCCATCAACGACTTGATGTTGGCATAAAAAAGTACGCTTATTAAGTTTGCAGATGATACAAACTAGGAGGGATTAGCAACCTGCTTTGGAGGACAGAGGTCAAATTCAAAATGATTGGACAAATGGAAATGTGTCTGAGGTAAACTGGATGAAGTTCAATAAAGACAATGCAAGTGCTCCACTTAGGAAGGAACAATCAGTTCACACATACAGAATGGGAAGAACTGTCTAGGAAGGAGTGATGGAAGAAAAGATCTAGGGGTCATAGTGGACCAAAAGCTAATGTGAGTCAATCATGTGATACTGTTGCAAAAAAAGCAAACGTGATTCTGGGATCATTAACAGGTTGTGTACATCTAAGTCGAGCAGTCCGACAGAAGTTCATTCTTCCGCCTCTCGAGTCGCTCTTTCGTTTGGAAGCGTCTTTCAGCCAATTCTCAATAACCTGAGATTGCTAACATCTTCTCTGTAGTCTCATTACAGAACGTAGATGCCAGAACTGGACTTACCAAGAAAGCTACTGAGAGATAGAAGGACGATAGGGCCGTAGCACAAACGAGCAATCAGATGATGTAAAGGCGGGAGAAAACGACTTACTCGTGACTAGTATAGGAAGGCTCTGATTCAACTACGTTTAATTAGTTTGGCAATAACCGCAAGAGAATGCACGTGAGTAGGGCACTCATGATTTATGCAGCAACCTTTAGCAGGTATCTACAACGCGGTGTCATCAGGAGGAGGGAGAAAACTGTCCCCTTAGCCTCTAATGATAAGAAGCCAGAAGCACTGGGGCTAAACGAGCAAGGGAGATTTAGGTTGGACATACGGAAAAAGTTCCTAACTGTCAGCGTAGTTAAACACTGGAATAAATTGCCTAGGGAGGTTGTGGAATCTCCATCTCTGGAAATATTTAAGAGTAGGTTAGATAAATGTCTATCAGGGATGGTCTAGACATTATTTGGTCCTGCCATGAGGGCAGGGGACTGGACTCGATGACCTCTCGAGGTCATTTCCAGTCCTAGAGTCTATGAGTCTATGGGGCCCTCATGGTCATTTGAGTTTGAGATCCCTGCTATAAAGCATGTTTGTGAATCCTTTTAATCATTCTTATTGCTTTTCTCTGAACCATTTCTAATTTATCAACATCCTTTTTGAATTGGGGACACCAGAAGAGTGGACACCAGAGCCTGGAGGTTCAAGGCCTCAGATTCAGAGATGATGCCAAGAATTCAGAGAAACAGACTACTGAGAATTTGGAGATCTTAATACAAAATTCAAGGGGCCAAATCATGAATTCTTTCTGTGCAATAGTGGTGGATAAATTATAGATTATTTCTGAGAATGAAGCCACCTCTATGACTTTCTCTCTGATCATAATTAGTGTAGAAAATAGATGTTCTTCCATGTTATTATCTGGTTTGCACCATTTATAGGAGATGATTGGTTTCTTGAGGCTTATTCTTTAAGCTAGAATCAAGATAAAAATTCTTCCAGAGTAAAAGAAAAATATGTGAAACTTCTCTTGCCACACAAACTTTTCTTACTAGTCAAGCATAAGAAACTGGAAATAGGTCTATTTTAGAGCCCTAATACAATTAAGTGCTGTGGGGAAGAGAGTATACAAACCAGTCTCTTTACCATCTTGCGGACTTAGCCTCGCTATCCATCAAGTTCCTCTGGCTTATTTAGACTTTTTCCTATTATTTGGTCTGATAAAACAAAGTGAAATGCACGTTTATAATCTCATGATACTCTGCTCTGACAGGAAATACATTGAAATAATACTGCATGTTACCGTAGAAGAACATTTCTAAAAAAGTTTTATTGGATAGGGCAAAGAAACATACCTGTAATAAGTCATCAGAGTTAAGCCGCTTCTCTTTGGATTGCCACACTAAGAGACATAAGACCTTACTTTGGCCAGAAGTTGTTTGACCAAAACAAATTATATTTGTTTCACACTTTCACATTCACATCCAAAATTATCATTGCATGTACAAACATGTACATGTTTCAAGCAGCTATTATGAATACAAGAATTTTTACCCTGAAGATATGAATATAACTGTTTCTTAAAACAATTCAAGCTAGGAGGCTAATATCATGAGATGTACTAGCAGAGTGTCTGCATGAATCCAGTCAACATTCTGGCATTTGGATGTATCCAAATCGATTTATTTCACATGCACCCCTCAGCTACATCAAAAATAAACTTAATTATCATCATTTTAGAGTTGAAAGGCTAGATCTCCAGGTACAACTGAGCTCTGCTCATGTTAAACCCCAGGAGGGAGAATCGTGGTGGTATGTCATCTTTACACCCCTCCCCACCCTGCAGTCAACTGGGGAGCGGTTCAGCTCCTGGTGCAGCAGCTTCAGCGTTGCTCTAACTTGTGTCCTACTGTGATGGCCTTAGACTGTTTCACAGCCAAAGAGAGACCCTGGTGCCACCTGAGCATTCCTCCATGCCATGGGAATCCTCAGCTGGCCAGCTTTGTGCCAGCAAGCAGCAGCCACTTTTGGAGCCAGGTTCTGGCCCAAAGATTTTGCATGCAGTCTTAAAACATTTCCCAGACTTGTTTCAGTGTAAAAAGTCTGATTTTCATTTTTCCATATGTAGTCACAAGGTCTGATGTACCAGGCAGAGGTTCACTGAAGCCTGAAGTCTCCATTGGAGAGATGGCAATTTTAAA
Source organism: Chelonoidis abingdonii (assembly GCF_003597395.2). Lineage (NCBI taxonomy): Eukaryota > Metazoa > Chordata > Testudines > Testudinidae > Chelonoidis > Chelonoidis abingdonii. The sequence continues at coordinate 194,251,231 of NC_133771.1, read as the reverse complement.
GTGTGTCCCAAGAGCCTTTGGAGCACCACTGGCAGAGGCTGCCTGGGAGATGTGTTGAATTGGCATCATCTGTCAGTTCCTCACCCTGTTCCTTTTTATGCATGTGTTATTGGCACTTTTATTTATGTGCCAGCTTCATGGGTAGGTGAAAGTTTTCACACAGCTCTAATACCTTATTTATTCCATAGAGCACATATTAGACTTGTGAATCATCCAGGGGTTAGAGTAAGGGAAGTTGAGCAGGGAGGCACAAATCTCACTCATCTCTGTAGCTTGGGAAAGCACTAAGCAGTGCTCTCTCAGACCACTGCTTCTTTGGCTGGTGCAGTGAGAGCTCCTCCTACTGATTCAATGTGCTGTAACAACTGAAAAGATCTATTGCTATGTTCACTAAGGGCTCAATCCTGCAAGATGCTGAGACCTACTATGGGTTGCAGCACACCACCTACTCTTCCTGATCTCAATTGGATCTGAGGGTGTTCAATACTCTACAGGGGGATTAGAACTTCATAGGATCAAGCCCTAATGGGACTACTTTTTCTTAGCTACACGAGTGTCAAAGGGAATCAGGGCTCATGCTATACTTAGGCTTGGCACAATCTGATTTTTAGTATTTTATCATTTTGATGGATAATATTGATTATTTAAAGCTTCCCCTCCTGCCCTGAATTTTAACAGCTTTTTCACAGTTGCACAAAATTATGGGTTGGGGGGTCAGAACTATTTCATGAGAGTAGATGTTGAGATTCAAATAGTTAAAGCTTTATAACTATTAGAAAAAGAAATTGTCAACATCACATCCAAATATACAAAGTAAATATGCTTAAATCAAGCTGAGATCTCAAGCAGCATTTTTCTTACCTTACCTATCTGTAAATGTTGATTATTGATGGAAATATTTTTCCTTGGTTTTCACCATGAAATTAAGGTTTACTGACATTTACAGATAAAAATCTAATTCTTCTAAGCCTATCTATGGTTTATACTTATTTCAGAACTATAACAGAAACAGACTATGCAGCACAGACTTATGGTAAACACCCATATCTGCTATAAATTACACTTGTGCAGCCCCAGTGGGCCCCAAGACATTAAAGCAGAGGCTTTCAATAACAGTTCAGCCTCCATTGTAACTTTCTCTGCAGAGATTGTATGTGGTGACAGCTGAAATGAAGGACAAAGTTAGGTCATTGCAGATGGTTACTAAGAAACTGATGATCACATTGCACAATTAAGAATCAGCATATGGATACCTGCAGACTGGTGCATCATGTCACTTTCTTACTAACAAAAAGTCAAAGAAGTTGGATGAGTATTTCAGATGTCTTTAATCTAGGCTAAGCCATGAACCCATTAACAAACAGACAATTGTCATTTGTGGAAATATAGACACTATGTAACAGATTTAGTATGAAATCTTACATATCCTAGTCCTCATAAGGCAAAATTCCCATTGTAAGACTGCTCCTGTAATGAAAGAATGTGATTCTTGACCATGTTGACACATCTAGGGATTCCAGCAAGGGTGGGCAGTCATGCTAAAGCAACTCTTCTGTTTCCTTGCTGAAAGAATTAGTTTTACACACATGGAAGTTGATGTGACTAGGCATATGCATAAAGTTATGCATGTGCTTGTCTTTACAGGATAAGGATCTGAGAACTCGCAATACAAACACAATGTAAAGATCTTGGGTCTGACTTTTCTTTTATTTATACTAATCTGGCACTGGTGTAAATTCATTGACTTGCTCTTGATTTACACTTGTATGAGAAGAGAGACTGTGGGTAAAATTTTCAGTGGGACTAAAGCACGTTTTTTTAAAATTGTATTCACTCTCTCTTGAATGGAGACTCACAAGATTATAACCAAAGATGATCCAACCAGAACGCAGAAAGTAAAACCAAAATACTGACTCAAGTGTGATGTTGCACTCCATATGCTTTATGGAAATATGCTTATGAATATGATGTAACCGGAATATGCTTTATGCAAAAGGTCTCTGGTAAGGTATCATTACAAAGCTTATAATCTACTTGGTGTGTTCATCCTATTTGTCTGAATGTATCATTCTTGTATCTGAAGCTAGAAATATAAAGTATAACTCTGAGGTCCTATTGTAATTATACAAAGTATGGGCCATTAATGGTGGTTTCAAATCTTGATGGCTCCCATTGACTAGGACAATCGGTTGTAGATGGTTTATTTACCTGCAAGCCTTCCTGTGTACATGTGGGCCAGCCCGTCGGTAATGAAGAATGGGGTCTCACAGTACATGTGATCATTTCACCTGATACTGGAATTCATCTTAAATCTGGTACTTTTCCTTTTAGAAGGAGGGGTGGGGACTGAGAGAGACAACAGATTCCCTCCTTGTGCCAAAGCTATAAAAGGGGGTGGAACAGAACAAAGTCATGAGAAAGCCCCTATTTTCCACCTAAGATGTCTACTGGAACTAGCAATGACTATACCAGGGGAAAGGATTGGGCTCAGACTAGGAAGGAGTCTAGTCTGTGAAAGAAGCTTATTGGAACATCTATGAAGGTGAGATATTATCTGTAATCAGTTTATTAATGTATTATAATAGAATCATAGAATATATGGGTTGGAAGAGACCTCAGTAGGTCAGCTAGTCCAATCCCCTGCTCAAAGCAGGACCAGCACCAGCTAAATCATCCCAACCAAGGCTTTGTCAAGCTGGGCCTTAAAAACCTCTAAGGATGGAGATTCTATTATGCTTAGACATGCGTGTTTTTGCTTTATTTTGCTTGGTAACTTACTTTGTTCTGTCTATTATTACTTGGAATCACTTAAATCCTACTTTTTATACTTAATAAAATCACTTTTGTTTATTAATGAACCCAGAGTAAGTGAGGGAGCAAACAGCTGTGCATTTCTCTCTATCAGTGTTATAGAGGGTGGACAATTTATGAGTTTACCCTGTATACGCTTTATACAAAATAAAACAGATTTTTTGGGGGGTTGGATCCCATTGGGAACTGGGTGTCTAGGTGTTGGAGATAGGTGACCTGCTAAGCAGTTTTTGGTTAAAGTCTGAAGCTTTGGGGGTTTGGACCAGATCCGGGTCTATGTTGCAACAGGCTAGCATGTCCGGCTCAACAAGGCATGGTTCTGGAGTCCCAAGCGGGAAGGGAAAATGGGCTCAGAGATAATTCCAGCATGTCAGGTGACAGTCCCAAGGGGGTCTCTGTGACCGAACTCATCAGACCAAACGTCCCCTAAATGAAGATAAATCTTTTCTAACCGTTGAAAGGTTTTGATTTTTCACCAACATCTTCATGACAGAGAGTGGAAGCCAAAGTACTGAAGCAGGGGCTGATGCTAGAAACTTCACTGCCATAATTGATCACTCCCTACCTGAAATCAATAGGGCTCCTTAACTGAAAGAGATTTTTGCAGGATCAATCCCATATTGGGAGAAAAATATTTCACATCTAGGGGACAGATCCTCAGGTTCAACTGAGCTACACTCCACATAGGTCTTGAAATAGAAAGCAAAGGTGGCTTAAATCCATCCTGGTGCTTCCTAAACCTTCTGGGCAGCTGGTGTAAATTAGAGAAGATTCAAGCATTCTGACCCTACCCCTACATACTTTTTATACAAAGAAATGCCACAGCTGCCTGCTTAAGGAGCACAAAAGGAGTAGACTGAGAGCTGGAGATCTGTTCTTTGGTGTGTTTCATGTTACTTGTTATACCTTGAATATTCTCCCATGAATGAGTTAAGGTTTTCATCATTTCCTACTGAACACTTTTCCTACAAAATTTTTAACTGGTAAACATTAATTTGTTTACTGGGCATGGAATGCAGTGTTATTTGATGTATTCTGTGAGCTATAGTAATGTGTCCAATTACTCTGACCTTTCGATATTTTGTACAATATATAGGTTAGCTGGCATTTTCATCCCTTCCTTGTACTCCAGATTAGCAAGGCTGTAAACAAGAAAAAATATGGTGTGGCTGGCCAGTCAGATGAGAAATTGGAAGAGGCCAGATTCCACTGAATATTCTGAACTATACACAATACATCAAAATAGAAGCAAAGGAGATTTAAAAAATCTTAGAGTGGCTGCTATCTATAAAAATATACTCAGATCTCAAACATCAAGGGCCAGGTCCTCAGCTGGTGTAAATCAAGGTAGCTTCCCTGAAGTCACAGAGCTGTACTGACTTACACCAACTGGTGATCTGCCCTTGAACTTATGCTTGTAGAACTGAAAGGAGGCATGACTGGAGCACTGTTCTATCTGATACTTGGGACCGAATTGGCTTCTGGCTGGATCTGAGGAGCAAGCTCTGAAATATTTAGTTGAAAATAGCTTTTGGTACTTTGTTTTTCCCAAGTGATATATGAATAGCAATGGGGTTTAACCATCAACCAGAGGTAGCTGCATGTTTCTCTATCCCCTGTGTTTTGCTTAGACTGGAGGATAAGTCAGTTTGTCTTCTCTGTATTTATCCTTTTGGAGAGCACCTGGAAACACAGACCCTTAAAAGATACCTTCTAAGGCCAAAATGCTGCCACCATTATTTCCACACATTAAGAAGTATCTTACTTCCACTCTGGGAGCATTCATTGAAAAAGGTGCTACTCTCCTGGAGCTCATCATTGCTACAAGGGAGTGCATAAATTACTACACCTTGTGCAGTAGTTTGTATCTGCTGGCCAGCACAGAAGGGGGGGTTCCCCCTTCTCCCTGCCTCTCCCCACCCCATTTGGAGCACAATATTCTCCTGTTCAGAGGGACTTTACATAAAGGCCATGCTAGAACTGCCTTGTGCCAGGTTGGGAGCAGGCTCCTTACTGTCACTATCACTGCAGGCCTTCATAAAGGCAAGCCAGCATCTAGCTCCATATTGTAATTAAGAAACAATCCATCTCTCTGCTGAGCTTGAATGAACTGAGAGATTTGGGGAGTGTGTGGGCTGGGCTATGTCTTTATAATAAAATATAATTGCTTTGTTTAGGGGAAAATATTCTAGACATGAAATGTCCTTCTACGGTATGGGCCTGAACCAAAATCCATCCACTTAAGTCAAGGAAAGTCTCTGACCACGGTGACCTTTGTGTCAGTCTTTTAATTATTGAGGAATACTGCTCAGTAGAAATAGAAATGGGCTTGTCTGTTGGTTTGTATGAACAGGAGGAAAAAAATGGTTATTTTGAAGAATTCCCCACCCCATTTCCTCCTTTCTTGGCTCAAACTAATAACATATTTTAAAGGAGGTGAAATTTGCCTTTTCAGAGTTGCAATCTGTACCCCTATGTTCACCCCTTTGACTGGGACAAGGGTAGGTTGGAGGGGATGGGACATGAGAGGTCAAGCTGGGAGTAGATGGGCAGAAGCCTCTTCCCATTAGAGAACATTTGCTTCCAGAGCCTGGAATGGAACCCAGGATTCCTGAATCTTGCCATCACCCTGCTGTCTGCCATTGAGTTCCACAGCTATTGGCTAAGTGTCCTGTCCCCCTCTAGTGCTGATGTACATAGAGTATGTCAACCTATTGCTCTCAGTTATTTCATTAACTCAAGTGGTAGAGGTCTATGCAGCAGATCTAAAGGTTCCAATGCTGCTGATAACCCATGTGGGATGGGTTAATATGATACCACATGATGGAATTTTTGTTTAATTTCATTTTTTAAAAACCTAGGAAATCATACACACACAAACATAAATTATGTTAATATGACATAACAGAAAAGTTAGAAAATGCCAGAATTAAGATTGCAACCTTAATTAGTTCCCCTTATACTTATGATACAGTCTTTAATTTTATGATCATATACTATTTTTCCACAGAACCCCTACTTTATTCAGTGCACAGAATAGATCTGATCTGGGAATGAACCAGTGAGCTCTAGTGAAGGAGACTGTCTGAAACCTGCCTCATTTGTTGCACAGGTTGGAATTTGTTTAGTGAATGAGGAAGGGGATTGCAGTAAGAGAAAGGAGGGTTTCATGACTATGGCAGTTTAATGCTGCCCTATGCCTCTGCCAGTGAGTTTCTATGTGATGCTGGGCAAGTAACGTGAATAAAACTTTTCACTTTTTGTGTGTTCTCTTTCTTCTGGGTGTCTGACTTGAAACTCACAGCTGTAGCTGAACTTTGAAGTCAACGGGGGATTACTTTGATCATACAAAGTGTTACATAATACGAAGAAGGTTGAAAAATCAGATCCAAATTGTCTTAAATTGTTACTTTTGACCTTAATCTCATCTGTACAGCAGGGACAATCAACCCCCCTCATTTCACAGGGGTGTTGTGAAAATAAATTCATATTTGTGAAACACTTGGATGCTCTAGTGACAAGCAACATTAACAAACTCCATGAGGAAATTAATAATTCTGTCTTCAGAGCAGGGCTTGAATAGTGTGCAATATATCAAGCATAGGGCCACACACTGAGCAACAAAAAGAGCCATATCTGTCCTGTACATTGAATGAGGCAGAGGTCAGGTGGAAAAAATAGTATGTGATCATGTAATTAAAGATTATCTGACAATATATATGCACAAGAGGACCAAATTAAGGTTGCAGAGCAACCTGATTTCTGCCAGTTCCTAACTTCTAACTGCTTGACTTTATAACCCTAATAATATTCCTGTAATGTCATTTTTCTCTGTGTAATTTAAATATATATTACAGACAGTTGCCCATTGAGTGCTATTGTACAGTGTCCTGTAACCCTATGGAAGCTTTTCTGTTTTTTTAAAAAATGCTACTATAGTTGGAAGGCCATTTCAGTCTAGTGGATACCACTTATATTATGAATGAAATGTGAACCTAATTTTGATTGTGTAACACATCCAGTGATGACAGCATATATTTAATATATCCACTAAAAGTTACTAATGTGATTTTAATTGAATGGGGAATAGTGTGGTTGACTTTACTTTTAAATTACCATCACAGACTTCTAATGGATTTCTTAAAAGACATTGTTATTAACATGACTATCACAGGAATTAAATCAGGCCAATAAACCCTGTAATCACAGTGCTAAAATGTTACTAATATACCTGGAAATAATCCACTGAGATATAAAGTACTGCCTCCCTTTCCCATTTAGGACTAGAACAAGGCTAGAATGAAAGAGACAGATTGACTGGCAGAGATAATTATAAAAGATATCAACAGAGTTAATTAATTATCATATTGAAAGAAACAGCAACAGTGAGTTAAATGAGTCAAAATTCAAGTCTGTGTTGTAAAGTATATAGAATCATAGAATATCAGAGTTGGAAGGGACCTCAGGAGTTCATCTAGTCCAACCCCCTGCTCAAAGCANATCCAACCTAAACCTGCCCCACTGCAACTTGAGACCATTAATCCTTGTTCTGTCATCAGGTACCACTGAGAACAGTCTAGCTCCATCCTCTTTGGAACCCCATTATAGACTAACAAATGTATTGGAGCGTGAGATTTCGTGGGTGAATACCCACTTCATCAGATGCATCCGAAGAAGTGGGTATTCACCCACGAAAGCTCATGCTCCAATATGTTTGTTAGTCTATAAGGTGCCACAGAACTCATTGCCGCTTTTATGAATATGCAGTATTCTTTCCCTTTGGAGAAGGAATGATCATACTGGAGTCTGAGGGCCTCTATTTAACCATAGACCAAGTAGTGCATGATACCCCATACTTCCCGTCCTGAAGCGATCATCTCTTGAGGAGAGTTGAAACTCTATCCATAGTCATTGGCCTTTGCTGCTAAAAAAGGATGCTGTTTTTGTGGAGTGCACATTTAATCCGAGACTACCATGTCATTTCATATAGCACTTCGAAATCATCAGATGTCAATGACTTTCAGTTACTACTGACTTGGGTCAAAATCAGAACAGTGATCTAACAGTGAAAGGCTTTGTACCTATTACCAATCTACTGAACCACCCTTTTACCTCTTCATGTTTCAGATGGTACGTTAAATGTGTCCCATGCTGTGAACATGCATTGCCACACCCATCACATTTGCTGAACTGACACCTTTGGAAGAAAAGTCTCTGAGCTGCAGACCAATTCATTTTCAGTTACCCTATCAGACTGACTGCCCCCTGACATGGCAGTAGCCATTCAGACAGCATATGCCTTTGTTTGATTTAATCTGCTAAATTTCATCTGATGAGCTAAAATTACTTTTATAGAAATCAATGTATAATGGAGCATGTGAAATTGATGTGCAGTAGCAATGATAATCTTGTGGTTAGGAGAATTCTCACATTGTTGCTACTGTACCATATTTTTCCTGCTGCTGTTTTCTTTCCTAAAAGATATAGATATGCACTGATATTGCTTGACTGAGTTTACAGCCTTGTATTATTCCCTGCTGTCCCCTATTTGTCTTTCCCTCATATTTCTGTTTACCAACCCTCCCACCCCCCAAAAAAAACACCATCGCCACCACCAAAATTTGGTCCAATAAATGTAGCAATTTAGAGGTAAAAATTTTAATACTAAACATTGGGAAAATGCAGTGAGCTATGTACTCTGCTTTATATACTGAATTACTGCATGTAACTGCTATATATTATGATGGAGATATTGACAGATACAAAAGGCACCCCCCATTCTTGTTTAAAGTCATTGGAATTGGTGCCCCTAACTCCCATTTGTGCATTTAGAAACCTCCCACTGTGCTGATAGCTTTGTATTCTCCATTCTTCTGTATATCTAGGCTCTTTTCTGGCCCTCATCACCTCCACCAAGCTCAGCAAAACTGATGACCATGAGATTGTTTTTCCAAATGAAAAATGTACATTTTGATATAGTTTGAACATTCCATGCTGAGCACAATGCATCAGATGAACAGTTGCTGCCTTTTTTATCTAGAGTGGCAAGATGGGTGAAATAATATCTTTTATTGGACCAACTTCTGTTAGTGAGAGAGACAAGCTTTTGAGCTTTCACAGAGCTCTTCTTCAGGTCTGGGAAACTTACTCAGAGTGTAACAACTAAATATAATGTGTAACAGATTGTTTAGCATAAGTAGTTAACAAATATTTCAAGGGACCATTCAAGGTGAAGTGGCCACAAAGAACTACAACTCATATTCGATGGGGATCCTATCCTGAAAGAAATCTTTCCTGAACCTCCACTTCTGGCCTTCAAACAACCTCCCAACCTCTCCAAGCTAATCTCTATAGACCAGGACACACCAGTTCAAAGTGGCACCAGACCCTGCCAGCACAAGCAAAACCTGCAGACATGTCTCCACTTCTTCAATGATCAACCCCCCCACCCCCCAAAAACACCTTTCAGGGTGTTCCTTGGGTTCTATACATGCCTATCACAACATGTTGTGTAGCTCATCCAGTGCACTAAATGCCCTAATAACAACTATGTAGGTGAAACCAGACAATCACTACACTCTTGAATGAACTCACATAGGAAAATGATTAAAAACAAAAACACTGTATCACCTGTGGGTAAAAAATGGTGTCTAAGTTGTTACAGTAAAAATGCTTGCAATTAAAGCAATTTATTGCAGAGCAGACGTAGCATTCCATTGCTAAACTTTACACACACACCTCACATAGCTTCTCTGAAAGGAAATCTATCCCCCTTAAGTTCTGAATGCTGTATCTTAGCCCAGGAAAGAGCTTATTTTCTTCTTCTGTTAAGTTTGGTAAACATCTGAAAACAGCTTTTGAAGTTTTGCTTTCCAATTATTTCCCTGTCCTTTACGTCCTTTAAGTAAGGCCTGGTCTACACTAGGCGTTTAAACCGATTTTAGCAGCATTAAACTGATTTAATGCTGTACCCATCCACACAACGAGGCCCTTAATCATAAGCAAAGAGGCTCTTTAAACCCGCTGCCCGTGAAACTCCTCCGGATGAAGAGTACGCTGAAATCTTAACCAATTTGGATAAGAGTAGGGCCGCAAATCCGACATATTGGCCCCAAGCCGTATCCACAGTGCACACTGACTGACTCTGACAGCAACTGAACGCACGATGCAGTGGCCAGACAAGGAAAAGCCCGCAAACTTGAATTCATTCCTTTGCCAGCGCGGAGCTCGTCAGCACGGGTGCCGATGTCAGCCAAAGCCAAAAACAGCCCAACAGACGACGGGATACGGATTTCTGACACTGATGGGGAGACAAATCTGTTCTATCAGAGCCGTTACAGAAATTGAAATGCCAAAGATTTAAAAAAATCTCCAGCAGACAGAGCACATCCCACCAGGCAGCGTGAACAGCATAACGAAAGCAAAGAACAAAAGACGCTCAGGAGTAGGAGGGATGCACGAGGACCCACATCCACAGCCAGCGCATCCCAGAAAATCATTCTGGCGAGCTCCAAGCCTTAACCGTCACACTGTCCGGGGTCAAGGGTCTATCTCGTCAAGTTACCCCCCCTCCCTCCATGAAGAAAAAGGAAAAAATCATCTGAACAGCTGGGATATTTCACAATAGACTGACAAGCGAAACACGAGAGATAACAGAAGACATCCTCGCTCGCTCCCCGACAGGACGGTACGAACAGTGCATAAACTGATACCGCCATCATCATCTCTGATGCTCCGCTGGCCCAGGGAGGCTGCGGCAGCCTGGTAAAAACGAAGAACCCGTCATCTCACCATAGAAGTACAGACACGCTGTAGCCTCATCAACAAGGGGGCGAACCCATCAGCCCCCTCTCTCATGTTAAAAAGCAATGTCTTGGTACACCTGGACATCATAAGCCAGCGGAGCGCGCTCCTTCCCCCCTACCCAGCTTAGTCCCCGGACTACATAGCACGGAGAACTACCCCCTCTCACTACTCACTAAAACAGTGTTCTTATCCTGCAGTTTATACTCACACACAAATGGGGGGCACTGCAGGACCCGGAAGTTGGGGAGGACGGAACAAACGGAGGGTGCTACAGGACATCCGCGCAAAGGCATCAGCCACAATTTCCTGTGATCGGACACTGAGCTCATGCCCTGGTCTCGATACACAGTTCCAGTACACGGCCCCATACTAGCAGGACTACACGAATTTAGAAAACCATAAAGAGAGATGACCAGGGAGTCAACCCATTTTTGGTCTCTGCTCCCGCCGCGGGACCTCCCAGGGAACCCAGACAGCAGCAACAACAGAACACGATAAACCGTCTCTCTGTCACGCAAACGGCAATAGAAGCTGCTGGTACCGCGCAGACTAGCTCTGAACCATCCAGTAAACAAAGCTGGACAGGAAAAGAAAAGCATGAACGGTCCCGATGGCTCCGTGCTAGGAGCGGCCAGACGCAATCCCGGGACAAAAAGGCGTGACAGATTGCGCCGTGCTTCCCCGCAGAAGAAAGACTGAACGACAATACCCAGACCACCGCAACAAAGTTGCCCCAATCAGGCAACGGGCATCGCAACCCAAGAACCAGCGAGGAACAGGGAACCACGATAACCGTATGGAAAGCTACCCCACAGTGCAATGCCGCCAGAAATCAACGCAGCGGGATCATGGATGCACACCACGAAAAGTGAGGGTCCGTGCACTCGACTAAACAATCGGTGAACAAATGAAAACGCAAGTTAAAGATCGAAGAATCCGGAGGTAACATACCCTACATTTCCTTACTTCAGCGGACTCAATATATTTCCAGATTGGATTGGCCCAGGCATTTATTGCGCTGGCCTTGCTGAGAAGTAATATTTACTGTTTTGCGGGCCAGGGATGTGTGTGTATGAGAAGGTACAAAGGATGAATGAGAAGGGGATTAAAAGACATAATAAAAGCACCATTGTAATATAATAAAACTCAGTGAGCTAGGCAGAGCAAGGGTTAACCAAGGATATAAGTCATTAGAGCAGAGATATAAATAAAAGACAGAGGGTGACGGTCCCTGAGAAGTGCAATAACAATGTGCATAGAGTGGCATCCACCATTTTCTATTGAATCCGTTCTCCCTACCCAAGCCAAGGCCAGGTAACAAGGAGGAGCTGAGAAACTGACCATCTTGCTCTATCTCTTCAAAGAGGCAGTAAGGTCAGCCATTGTGTTTGCCTTTGCTAATTGTTTTGCTGGATTCCTGGATATTTTATTGGGACCTCTGTATCTATAAGGTTGGGGAGGCAGTGTTAAGGTTAGGTGAGCAAAGACAATGAGTGATGAAAGAGCATCTGGCTGTGTGGAACAAGCCAGAACCCTTTACTGTTCATTTACAGATATTTCAGTATTGGCGCTTTCCAAAGCGTCAGGTTTTTTGTAAATAAAGTGGAGTATTGTGTCTGAATGTTAACAGGACTACAGTGAAGCATCTGATGTTTGTCACTCTAAATAGATACACTGGACACCTCCTAAAATGACTTTTTTTTTTCCATATATCAACTCAGCAGGAATTCACTACAACCAGAATTGCATTGCACACTCTAATATGGCATCACACTGAAACACTTTGGAACTTTCATTCTACTTCCCTATAAACTGGGTCATCTAAACTATCAAAAGGATAACATTTGCAGATCGCACAAAAAGTGGAAAAGGGTAAATAATGCACAGGACAGATCACTGATACAGAACAAGCTGGATCTCTTGGTAAGCTGGGGGCAAGCAAACAGTATGCATTTTAACATGGCTAACTCTATATATCTAGGAACAAAGAATGTATGGCATACCTACAGGACAGGGAAAATCTATCCTGTGAAGCAGGGACTCTGGAAGTTTTTTTTCTAGGGGGTGAGAGGAGGATCATAATCAGCTAAACAGGAGTTCCGAGTACAATGCTGTGTTCAAAAGAGCTAATGCAATCCTTGGACTCATAAAAAGAGGAATCTTGAGTTATTTTACTTTTATGTTTGGCACTGGTGAGATCACTGCTGGAATACTGTGTCCAGTTCTGGTATACACAATTCAAGAAGGATGTTGAAAAAATGAAGATGATTCAGAGAAGAGCCCCAGGAATGATTAAAGATTAGAAAACATTCCTTATAGTCATGGAGCTCCTTGTGTCTCTCTCTTTAGTTTAGCAAATAGAATGTAAACAGGTAACTTGATTACAGCCTATGAGTACCTACGTGGGGAATAAATATTTGAAGATGCGCTCTTCAATATAGCAGAGATTTAGTTGGGGTTGGTCCTGCTTTGAGCAGGGGGTTGGACTAGATGACCTCCTGAGGTCTCTTCCAACCCTAATCTTCTATGTTTCTGTGAAAAGTATAACATAATCCAATGGCTGACGTTTGAAATTAGACAAATTCAGACTGGAAATCAGATGTAAATTTTTAAGTGCATTGGAACAATTTACCAAGGGTTGTGGTGGTTTATAGGGGGAGGGATATCTCAGTAGTTTGCACATTGGCCTGCTAAACTCAGGTTTGTGAGTTCAATCCTTGAGGGGGCCATTTAGGGATCTGGGGCAAAAAAATCTTTCAGGGGATTGGTTCTGCTTTGAGCAGGGGGTTAGACCCAATGACCTTCTAACCCAGATATTCTGTGATCACTGACAATTTTTAAATCAAGATATTCTAAAAATTATTTGGAGCAAGTTTTATAGCCTATGTTATACAGGAGGGCAGATTAGATGATCACAATGGTCACTTCTGGCCTTGGAATCATCTAAAATAGAACCACTGAATTTTGACAGGAGTGGGAGAGAAACAGTAAATCCAGATATGAACTAAGAAAGGTGCTATTTCCTAGATCTGGATTTGGAATCACCAGAATAGATGGTTTTATCAGATTATGGCTGAGACTCTTCCATTTTGGCTGAATGAAAACAGCATCCAAGATTTGAAAGCAATAAAAGGCATAGATGATAGAGCTGCCCATTTCTGATCCAGGTCAGCATCACTGGGAGGCTTAAGCAGTTTCATCTGGAGGGAGTCTGTGAGAAGGAAGGATACTTTCTACTGCTCATGCCAACAGAGAGTGCCCTGTTATTTAGGAGAAATCCCTTTTCTGGGTGACTGTCACAGCTATAGAATATTTCTGTGAACAATTCCATAAAGGGGGCCCTATGGTGGGTCTGATTTCAACATTTACCTAGAGATCCACCTTTGTTGCACAGGACTTCTGATGGCATTTTGCATATCACATTTTCATACTGAAATCTGCAATGTTACTGTGGGCTTCTAGTATTCACTTTACTTCCAGTACATAGAGGCTGAATTCCATATTGTTACAAGTAGTCCCAGTGATGCTTTCAAACCAGTATTTAAATAACAGCTTGTTCAGAGATAGTGGCCCCACTGGCAGAGCAGTTCATGTGGCAGTAAGAGGAAAAGAGAAATCCTCCATCTTCCAAGTGTGCCACATCAGTTATACTGTTTGACAAAACAGCCTGATTATATGACTCATTGTCCCGAGCAAAAGAACAACTGCAGCCTGAAAATGTGGCAAATGTCCACCAGCTCACTGTGAGAATACTGGAAGCAGCAAAGACATTGCTAGAGGCAGAGTTGTGAAACAATGCAAATCCCTTGCAATCTGCACCCACAGTGGTCTGGCAGCCTGCATGTATTCTGACAGTTGATATTGGCTCTGACAGCCAAAGCTGCTTTGGCATTGAAAATGAGTGTGGATATTTGCTCAGATCATCAGGAGGAAAACCTCTAAGGGAATCAAAATACAAACGAGGAATAGGATTTTCTGTCGGCATGTGACATAGCTGAGGGAAATCTGATGGTTACTTGCTCAGGAGGGTACATCTGCCTGGTTACTTGCTCAGGAGGGTACATCTGCCTGTCTGTCAGACATTTAAGCAATATTTTCTGTATTTTGGAGATGGTCATTATTTATGACTTTTGATAAAACCTTCAGTGTAATTGAATACTGCTGTTCTGTCTGTTTACCAGCATTTACCTAGCTACAGTTCATAGGTGTTGTGACATTGCACTCCATATGCTTTATGAAAATTTGCTTATGAATGTGAATATGATGTAACTATAATATGCTTTAAGCAAAAGGTCTCTTGTAAGGTATCATTACAAAGCTTATAATCTACTGAGTGTGATCATCCTTTTTGTTTGCATGTATTATTTCTATGTCTGGAGTTAGTGGAATAAGATATAAACTTGTGTCACTGATGTAAACATATTAAATGGAGACCATTAAAGGTGCTCCAGAAACAATCAGTTGTAAATGGCCTTAGTTTCTTGAAAGCCTTCCTGTGTAAGTGTGGGCCAGCTCATGGGGCATCGAGACTAGGGGTCTTACAGTGACAAGTGACCATGCACCTGTTGATTAAAAACATCTTAAATCTGGTACATTTAGAAGGATGGGGGGGGGGGGGCCCAGAGAGACAAAAGATTCCCACCTTGTTCCAAAACTATAAAAGGGGGTGGAGCAGGACAAAAGGGCTGCCAGACATGAGAAAACCCCTGCTTACTACACAAGATGTCTGCTGGAACTAATAAGGGCTGTACCAGGGGAAAGGATTGGGCCCAAACTAGGAAGGAGTCTAGTCTGTGAAAGAAGCTTATTAGACCATCCCTGAGGGTGAGATATTACCTGTAATAAGTTTCTTAATGTATTAGTCTTAGACTAACATGTTTTTGCTTTATTTTGCTTTGTGACTTACTTTGTTCTGGCTGTTATTACTTGAAACCACTTAAATCCTACTTTTTATACTTAATAAAATCACTTTTGTTTATTAATAAACCCAGAGCAAGTGATTAATACCTGGGGGAGCAAACAGCTGTGCATATCTCTTTATCAGTATTATAGAGGTCAAACAATTTATGAATTTACCCTGTATAAGATTTATACAGAGTAAATCAGATATATTTGGGGTTCAGGCTCCCAGAAAGGTTCAACACAGGGCACTAGGAAAGTCCCCATTAACTGAGAAGCCCCTGGGCTGAGTGAATCTCAGTTTCAGTGAACTGCAGAGAGGCCTGGCCCAACCTATGGGTCTGTGCAAGAGCTGACTGGAGTATCTAACTCAGCAAGACAGGAATGGAGGAGCACCTGTTCTGGCAGAAGGGTTGTTCTCAGTGGCATCCCAGCTCACTGAGTGACAGTCTCGAGGGGCATCTCTGTGACTGAAGCTGTCACAGGTGTTTTTGTTTATAAAGCACTTGCTATTGTAGTATCTAAACTCTGCATCATCAGCTCAGTGTCACTATCTGGCCTCAGTCCCCATCTCTAACCAGATATCAGTCTGTTATTAAATCCAGTCACTGAATCCCACATGCTTCTAAGTCCCCTTGGTCTGGGTAGCAACTTATTATTATTCCTAGCTCTGAGTCTCTCAAGTCCACTCTGAGGTGCAGACCTCATGTCTGACACCCTTCTTGGACAGTGGGACCCTGTAGTCCATCTGCCTAGATCCCAAAACCAGTGCCGCAGCGCAGGGCCGGCTTTAGCCAGTGTGAGGCCTGATTCGTGGTGTATGTACTCTTTGGGCGGCACTTCAGATTTCCGAGATCCGGCGGTGGTAGCGGGGCCGTGGGGTTGCGGGGCTCCGGCCGCGGGAGCGGGGCAGCCGCACTTGCCACTCTCGGGCCGGAGGACTGAGGCTGCTGGGCTCCGGGGCTCCGGCCAGGGGAGCGGGGCCACGGGACTTGCCGTGCTCGGCTGGGGGAGCGCAACCGCGGGGTTGCAGGGCTCCGGCAGGAGGAGCGGGACTGCAGTAGCGAGGCCGGGGGAGCGGGACCAGGGTCGGCTTTAGGCCTATTCCACCAATTCCCCCGAATTGGGCCCCGCGCCCAGTGAGAATCCTTTCCCTGAGCAGGACCACAGGGTTGCAGGGCTCCAGCTGGGGGAGTGGGCTGCAGAGTTTTCGGGCTCCGACCATGGTAGTGGGGCCACGGGACTTGCCGGGCTCCGGCCTGGGAAACAGGACCACGGGGATGCGGGGCTCCTGCCAGGAGAGAGGAGCCACGGGGCTCTGGCTGGGGGAGCAGGGCCACGGTACTTGCCAGGCTCCGGCCTGGGGAGCAGGACCGCGGGGATGTGGGGCTCTGGACGGGGTAGCGGGGCTGTGGGGTTGCAGGGCTTTGGCCGTGGTAGCAGGGAATCAGGACTTGCCGTGCTGCGGCTGGGGGAGTAGGGCTGCAGGGTTGCGGGGCTCCGGCCTGGGGAACGGGACCGTGGGGTTGCGGGGCTCCGGGCGGGGGAGTGGAGCCGCGGGACTTGCCGCCCTCAGGTCTGGGGAGCAGGGACCGCGGGGTTGCGGAGCTCCAGCCAGGGGAGCCAGGCCAAAAGGCAAAAGCTGACATTAACATCGTTTCAGTCTGTGTGTTACTTGACATCGTGTATTCATTGTCATCATAGCAGGAAATTTGCCTGGGCATCAGTAGAAAATGTTAAGTGAAATTTGCTTTAAAAATTAAACCTGGCGCTTTGTCATCTTCTGTCATCATTTTTATTTCTTAGCTTTCAGCTATTTAAGTGAACTCTAAAACTTTCATACTGACTGTTTACTATCTGACATTGTCTCTCTCTAATCTCCTTCATAACCATCATCGACTTTTTTCTATTTTAATACTATCCCATAGTATCAGAGACAGTGAGAAAAATAGCAAATAAAGGTACATGACTGTCTTTCTATCTCTATGGAGAATGATAGATATACATGCATCTGTCTCACATAGATAAATGCAATGTATTCCCTGCAGCCAGGGCCAGCTTTAGGAAGTGCAGGACCTAATTTGAACAGTTTTGACGGGTCCCCGGCAAGGATGACTAAAAAAAAAACAACACATTTGAAAAAACATGTGGGGCTTGTACTCACTGGACAGTGCTCTGAGTCTTTGGCGGCACTTCAGCGACAGGTCCTTCATTCCTCCAGGTCCTCAGTGGCACTGAAGGACCCGCCGCCGAAGACCCAGAGCAAGCGAAGGACCCACCGCCGAAGTGCCGTTGAAGACTCAGAGCGAGTGAAGAACCTGTCACCAAAGTGCCACCGAAGACCCAGAGCACCGCTGGGTGAGTAAAAACTAAAAAGGCGCCTCTAGCCAGGGAAGGGATTCTCACTGGGCGCGGGGCCCTCTTAGGTGCGGGGCCCAATTCGGGGGAATTTGTGGAATAGGCCTAAAGCCGGCCCTGCCGCAGCCTTCTTGAGGCCCCAGACTTTTTGACACATTCCCCCATAATCCACCTGGCTGTGGAAGCTCAAGTTCCCTAGTTATACCCTTTAGGGACTATGTGGCAGAAAGGACATGAATACATGCTTAGTAAAGGAATTTCTTGTTCACAAACACTTCACTCTTGCAAAAGCACAAAAGAGCTACAGATTTATTCAAAACAACAAAATCCTGAACTCAGTCCTCCTCAGTGTGACCTCACCATTCCTGTGAGCCTTGGGTTTGGTCTAAGCCCTTAGGCCAAGTGGTTCTTCTTGCCTGCTTAGCCTGATCTTCTGCATGTGGTGATTGAATTGTCTTTCTTGCGTAGAGAAGTATTCCTTTTAAAAAACAGTCTCAGTCCCTCTTGTTGACCATGTGCTTCTGCCAGAGAAATTCCAGGCTCTTCCTGCTACTCATCAGCTTTTGTGCAGACAGACATTCAAAGTCAGTGGTCTGCTGGTTCCAAAAGGGAAGAGTCATTTGGTGTTCATGGCCCTGGGTTGCTCTGTCACAGCTTCTTAGACAGAACCTGTCAACTAGAGGTCAAGCCTTTGCTACCCAATGGATGCTTGAACTCATAATGAAGGTTACAGTCTAAAAGGGTACTCACAAAACAAACTCAAATTCATAAATTGACACTGACATTTCCCCCAAACTGTCAGGGGATGAAGCATGTCCCACTGATGCACATGCCTGACAGGAAAAGACTGATGAGAATATCATACCTGTGACATATGAACAAAAGTTTCCTCCTTATTCATTTAGAATTTCTACTGCCTTGCTCCTGACTGATCCATGTCACATAACATACAAAATCACTTGTTTAAAAACCCAGCCAGCAGCCACAGAGAGAGAGAAGCCAACTTGGCACCTCTGCTTTGAGCCACCATCTTATACTTGTGAACAGAAGAGTGCAATACATCACTAAGAGCTAGAAAGAAAGAGGCAGGAAGGTGCACCTTGACAAATCTTGTTAAAGTGACATTAGAACATTCATTACCAGTCAAAGACGTATGGAACAAGACTGCTGCTGCTTCAGCTGGCAGCTGCTTTCAGTTCTCAAGGCAATATTCTTCATGCCAGATCCAACACCATTGCCTATGACTTAAGAAGCCCTGCACTGAGTGACAGGGGAGTGACAGGCCACCAGTGAGTCCTCTGAAATATCCACCTGCCCCTTCACAAGGCCAAATCTGATACCACTGCTAGTAAGGGGAAAGAGCCACAACTCAATCCAAATTACAAAATAAATGACAGTACTGAAAAGTAAGATGTAGGTCATCAGTTATTTTGCTTGACAGAATCTATGGCTGCATGAACATATGTTTAGCGTGACAGGGAGACAAAAAGACAAATGCAATGAGGCTCTCTGGTATGTCTCCCAGTTGGAAAGTTATGCATTTATGTTTCATTGGTTTGCATTTTGCTGCTTTTCAAACATAAAAGATTACCTTTTGTATAGATAGGTGACAGTCACCCTATGATTTTCTTTTGAATCAGTTCATTATTATAGACAAAGCTGATAGCACCACCCATTGTTAAGGTTGCCCAACACGTCCCATTATAATACCTTGATTTCGGTTGCTTAAAACTTTGCCAAATTTTAATTGTTTGGGCTGAAATTTTCCATGCTGAGTGTCTGCCTCATGCTCAACTTCTTTAAAAATTTCAGTCAAAATGGTTCACCTATTTCTGAGCCCAAGGTTAGGGGAAAATACATTGTTTTGACCATGTTAAAAAATTCTGGTGGCCTATTTTTTTGACCAACCCTAGTGCCCCCTGCTTTGGAATTTTACTTGAGTTTTGGTAGGAAGTCATCCTTGTGTCACAAATGTGCTTTTTGTTGTTGCCATGAAAATCCCTCAAATTTTAGCCACGTCATAAGCCTTTGAAAATCATGGGATTTTTCACTATGCATACGCTCAATAGACATTTGCTAGAGCTTCACTGCTTAATTCCCTGAAGATTCCATTAGCAACGAGTGCGCTCCAACCCAGATCTGTAGAGTGATGAGCAAGATAGTCCCCACAATTGCAGTTCCCAACTGATTTGGGCTGTATCAGGTCCAGGCATTGGAACTGAGAACTTGTCTGTCCTGTCCTCTCAATAACTCCTCTGCTGACATCCAGGCAGTGTGGAGGAGGAGACCTCTGAATCAAATGAAGGGATTAGAGCCAGACCTGAGGGACAGGAGGAATAGACTTGGACAGAGAGTTTGGAGAAGGCAGAACAGGAGACTGGGACTAGAAACCAGTAGGGTGAGCAGAGAAGCACTCACAGTTGCAACTGAAGTCAATGGAAGCTGCGTTTTGAACGTATAAAGTGCTATATAATGCTAAAAGACTAATGAAAAATTAGGTCCTAAGTAGCTCAAATCAGGCACCCAAAATTAATGTCTACTTTTGACCATAATCTTTTTGTCTCAGCTCCCCATCTGCAAAGAGGGAATAATACCCCCCGATCTCACTGGAGTGTGGTGAAAACAAATAAATTAATGTTTGTGAACCACTCAGATACTACAGTGATGAGTGCCATAGAAGAACCCATGAGAAAATTAATAATTCTGTCTTCAGAGCAGAGTCAGAATAGCATGCAATAAATAAGTCCTAGGGCCACATACTGAACAGAAAAGAGAAATCAAAATATTGATTAGGCACCAATATTGCACAGGCAACCTTAATTCTGATATATCATATCTTTTGAGTGGTTGACTTTCCAGTAGTAAGAATTCTGTTAATGTAGAGTGTGCAATTGTTGGGGGTGTCATGTTAATTAATCTAGCCTTTCACTGTATGCGTTTCTGCTCCTGGCCAGCTGCCCACCTTCACAGTTGTGCATATGGGAGCCCAGGTATAAGAGCCTGGCTTGTACTGTTGATGCTATTTGTGCATGGGAAGTGCTGCACAATAATTTCTCCAATTTTTTTCTCTCTCTGTTAGTTCAAGTGATAGAATTCCTGGGGAAATTTGAATTTGTTATATGTGTATATGCAAGAGATGAGACTTGTGCCAAAGCAGTGGCTGTAGCTTTCATAGCCAGGGGATGAGGTGCACATGTGGGACCCTCAGGCATTTCAGAAATGGACTCTCACAATGCTGCTGCTTCAGATGCTTTCAGAAGCTGGCTCTTCCCTTTTTCTGGGCTGTTGTCCATCTATCTGCACTGAGTTAGCCTTTGTCCTGTTTCCCTGTCCTCCAGTCAATTAATTCACACTTTCTATCTCACGCTCTTTCTTGAGAAGTCGGCTGCTTCTTGGATATCCATTATCCCTTCGCTGTGGTATGTACCTACAGAAGCCTGGGGATTTCAGGGCTTCTTATAGGCAATCAGGGCAGGCTTTAGGGTTGTTAAGATGGCAGATGAAATATTCTCTTCTTCTCCCCCCCCAAAAAAAACAAACCCAGTCTTGCCACCACAGCCTTCCTCACTGCCCCAATCTGAAAGACTAATTTTACATTTAAAAGGGTTGGAGCAGGGGAACTTCTTCCCCTGAAGCCGATGTAAGTGGAATCCTACTCAGGTAGTTCAGATACCATGGTGATGGGCACAACATAAGAACCTCAATAGGATAGCGCTCCATGTGCTACAGACCATGCACAATTGTCAACGCTTACATGAGCTTTCAAGGAACAATCCTCCAAATAAGCCAGGGCTGTAAGGCCATCACACTGTACAGATGCCCTGAGATTGGGGGGATTTTGGCCATAGATCTGCAGTCTCTGCAGAATTTCAATGACATGGCTCTGCTTCCTCGGCCTGGCCACAAGACCCTTCCCTGTGCTGGCCTGACTTAACAGATGACTGCACAATTTATTTTTTAGTATTTTTTCAATCCCCACAGGCTTCTTGGCAGCCAAGTACATTTGGCCCAGAGTTTTCGCCGTAGTCACCTGAGTTTTGAAACTTAATTATCCTGTGGTCTGGGTCCAGGATTTCAGCTGCATTGTGCTTACTGCACTGAAAGTGCAAAGCACTGACAAAGCAATTCTTTTTCTATTTACTTTATGAAATTAAAGGACTGGAAAAATCAATTTTCTTTCTGTTATAATATGTTTTGGGACAACCAGAGTATTGTAAATATCAAACATGCACAGAAATACATTAAGAGCATCATGTTTCTTGGAGCTTTCTGAGGGTGTGTTCTTTCATCCCTCATGCAGCCAACCCCCTCCCTAAAGTTAAAGCACAAGGGCCCAGATCAATGTTAAGTACTTAAAATTCCTTTGAGAATCTGGGCCAAAATCTCCAAGGGCACTCTAGGTTGTACAGTCAAACAAGGACATTTGTTACAAGTCTTCAGAGGGCTAGTTTGTATCCCCCACAGAACTGCTTTCCTTGGCGTTTTCCAGCGCTCTGAAGACCAGGCCCCCAACCTAGACCTGCCACCACCAGGATAAGCAGTGCTTATTGCTGTGCCAATAGGCACCTAACCCTTATTTCAAGGAGTGCAGACTGCTGTACTGTGGGATTGTTGCAGGGGTGACGTGGGGATCCCTTGCACCTATGCAGGAGCAGCCTTCACTTCCTCCAGTGCACTGTTTGCTGGGTACATGTTGCTTTTTATTTATTTGGTTGGTGAATTTTATTTCTTACAAACTTGGGGGCATCCCAAGGATAAATCAGGACTTCTCTGTGCAAAAATCAGGACATAAGTGACCACACCCCTGCTGCTTGTCTAGGCAGTTCCCAAAGCTGTCTGCTCTCCCAGGAAGTGGCTCCCCAGAAGACCTCAATCTACTCCATCCATTGGCCTCGGCAGGGGTAAGGTGCAGGGTTTCACCCTAAACTACTTTGTTTGTACTAAATGAGACTTTTATGAGGCGGCAGCTCTTGGCTTCAGAGAGCTCCATCCAGTTAAGAATGGATGAAAGAAGAATATTACAAGATCCATGCCTATTAATGGAACAGGTGGAGATGCCTATAGCTGAATAAGCAGGTCACTGTGGGACTAACATAAAACAGATGTCCTGTCTTTGCACTCCCTGTACATTTTCTTCAAGTAAATTGCAAGTGCAGAGTTTAAGCAAGTTTGTCATTTATCATTTTTTTAGGAACTGTTCTGCTGCTTTCATCTGCCTGTTTTCTTCCAGGATGGTGGGTTTGTTTTGATTCTGTAAAAAACAACAACATTTCATTATCTAGAAGCTGTGTAAAGACATTTCTTGATTTATTAGTGAGACATCAAATTCCATCTGCTAAACAATTGAATGTAGTGATGTTTTGCTAACGGTGTTGTGGTTTAAGCTGAAAACATTGGAAGGTGTTTTGCACATAATGCAGAATTTAAAGAGCCAGAAACAGTCCCTTGCTGTATATAGAATGTATGCAAGGGATTTTAAAAAGTGAATCATCTGTGGTATTCTTCCAGCCTGACCTGTCTATAGTTTTAGGCCTTGCGAAATGCTCTGCCTGGGCAAATCCCCAGTGAAGTCACTGGGACTCTGTTCTGGTGTGGAGGTCCACATGCATGGAACTGTTTGTAGGATTAGGGCTTTAGATAGCTCTCATCCCTTCACTGTCAAAGCCAAGGGTGTTCTCAAATATTTTAAGCTATTACAGAGCAATCAAGGGCCATGAACACTGAATGATTCTTCCCTACTGGGACCAGCAGGCCACTGACTTTGAATGTCTGTCTCCACAGAAGCTAATGGGTAGCAGAGAGAGCCTGGAATTCAATGATGTGGACTATACCGTAACACAGATTGGCTGGGGATCACATCACCGGTCATTCTCCATCATACGGACCATCTTCCCTCACATTCAGGATTGCTTAACATCGCCATCGCAACCACAGTAAGAGCTGACATGCAAATGCAATATTAGGAAAATCTTTAAGTAGTTTTAACTGGTTTTAGAGTGATATTTGTTTTGGAAAGCATTAATGATGCTCTTTACCTTTGCTCTTCATTTCATCTGCCCCTCCTAGCTGTTCTGTTTCTTTCTGCTGTTAACAAAAAGGAGAGTCAGCACCGTACAACTAACTAGCTCCCCTCAAGCGCTCAGCTGGCAACCAGTGTTCACTAGATCACTGTTTGGGAACCTCTAATATAAGTGGTAGCATGTAAGAATCCATGTGTACCACTGACCTCTACTGGAATGGGTTACAGGGGTGGATCACTTGATGATTACCTGTTCTGTTCATTCCCTATGGGGCACCTGACATTGGCCTGTTGGAAGATAGGATATTGGGCTAGATGGACCTTTGGCAGAGGTGAAAGTAAGCCGGTACAGTCCGCTACAGCATACCAGCAAGAGCCAGTACACTGTGCCAGACTGCACCGGCTTCTGTGGTGGGGATTTAAAGGGCTCTGGGGTCCCCGCCGGAGCGGGGAGCCCAGAGCCCTTTAAATCCCACCCTCGGCTCTGGCAGCCAGGCTGGGGCTGGATTTAAAGGGTTCAGAGCTCCCACAGCTGCGGGCAGCCCAGAGCCCTTTAAATCCCACCCTCGGCTCTGGCAGCCAGGCTGGGGCTGGATTTAAAGGGTTCAGAGCTCCCACAGCTGCGGGCAGCCCAGAGCCCTTTAAATCACGTCCATAGCCCTGGCGGCCGGGCTGGGGCTGGGATTTAAAGGGCTCAGAGCTCCCACGGCAGCTAGAGCCCCAGGCCCTTTAATTTGTCCCTGAGCCCTGGGGGCTCCCAGCCACCTCTGCAACTGGGAGCCCCGGGTTGATTTAAAGGCCCTGGGGCTCCCAGCCACAGCTGATGCCCCAGGTCCTTTAAATCTTGAAAGGCACCGCCTCTTCTGTCTGAAGCCACGCCTCTTCCAACTGAGACCTCACCCCCCTCAGAACTCCAGCAGTACTGGTAAGTCCTGTAAGTTACTTTCACCCCGACCTTTGGTCTGACCCAGTATGGCAATTCTTATGTTATGTTCAGACCAGCTCAAGCCTGTGTGAGCATATTGCCTACAGCATATAAACCCTAATGCTACCATGCTTACTACTGATAGAGATTACTGCTTGCAAC
Source organism: Chelonoidis abingdonii (assembly GCF_003597395.2). Lineage (NCBI taxonomy): Eukaryota > Metazoa > Chordata > Testudines > Testudinidae > Chelonoidis > Chelonoidis abingdonii. Next base: position 194,226,251 of record NC_133771.1, on the reverse strand, counting down.
TGATAGAGATTATCCATTATCCTTCTTCTGTACCTTCTGCTAGCTGTGAAGTCCTGTAAAGAACCCTTACAAAGAACTAGTTGAGTGATACAGTACATTACTTAATTTTCAGACAAGGTTTCAATTTTTAAATATACAGTATGTGGTTTGGTGGTTTGTTGTTAAAAGTAATTGTTACTATTTTCATATCAAGAGCCCAAGATAAATTTAGGAACTTCTGTCTTACAGTCCATACCAAACTCCTAAGTAATATACAGCAGCTTTGCAGGCAACATTACAACAGTCAATTACCGAAAACACTTTATAAAATATTAAGTCATTTATAGAGCCATTTAATGGAAAAGAAAAATTATTAGAAACATTCCCACTAATTTAGAAATATAAAACATTTTTCAAGGCAGATAACACAGGAAATAAGATCTATGATCACTGGCTTCTATTATTTATTATTAAAATCAAATGCCTCCATTTTTGGGAGCCCAACTTCAGTTATCTTCCAGGGGCCTGAAACTCCTGAACACACCCCTGAAAAGCAGCCCCATTTGTGGCTCTCAAACTGGGAGCCTAAACTTGGGGTACCCAAAATCACCAGTCATTGTCTCAAAATTGGGGCCAACGTATATAAAAACATTCCATATAAGTAATGTGTGGGCAACAAGGAAACCTTTTTTGCGGCATATTAGAAAAAAAAGTCTATTTTGCAAAATCCCTATTTCTGCACATGACTGGGCCTCAAAACACAATTTTGTATTAACATAGGAAAGTCTTTTACTATCTGGAAAAACCCACTAGTTTATTAATTCTCTGAAGCTTTGTTTCACTCCTGGCATGTTCCTATGTGACATAGAGCCACCATAGCAGCTCCTGTGCCATGTCCCCTCCCGATTCTAACTATTCCCAGCTTCAGGGCAGTGGATGTTCTAACATCTTCATGCGAATGAGTCCCAGAATCAGGAGATGACTTAAATCATCTTTGCCCCATTCTTTCCTGAACTGCACTGAGCACAGCTCCGAGTCAGCCCGGTATCTAGGTCTAATCTGTGCCTTGGCCCAATGAACTAAACTCTTCAGTTGTTTAGACCCATTAAGAAGTCAATGGGGCCATTTGTGTGATTAAGTATGATAAGTAATGGCTACCAAATCAAGCCTTAAGACTGGTTTTGTGCCATTTGCAGGTGCTCAAAGTAACATTTTTTGCTGTAACTCTGAGATAACTACAGTGTTCCCTTCAGGATCTTTGAAGAATTCTCAGTAGAAAATCTGAGCATGAAAATACAATAGGCCAGTGCTTCTAGTCATTTTTGTTATGTTCCAGAAGTTCGCAATCTAAGGACAAGATTATGGGTAGCATATGAAAGGGGGAGGGATAGCTCAGTGGTTTGAGCATTGGCCTGTTACCCACAGGCCTGTGAGCTCAATCTCTGAGGGAGCCATTTAGGGATCTAGGGCAAAAATCTGTCTGGGGATTGGTCCTGCCTTAAGTATGGGGTTGGATTAGATGATTTCCCAAGGTCCCTTCCAATCCTGATATTCTGTGATTACTTGTAGGTCTGAATTAAAATTGAATGGGGCTGGAATTAGGGTGCATTTAGTTTGTGTCCTCACTTATCAACAGGATAAACTTTACTGCTGGTCAGAAAAGAAAAATTATTTATAGTGGGGATTTTTTTATTAACATTTCCCATAAACACGTTTTAGTTTTTCAAAGGAAAGATGAAACAGAAAATATTTTGTTTTTCACAAACAATTTTTGGTTAAAATAGTGTTTTCAGACATTACATACAATAAAAAAACAGATTTTAGTTTCTAGGTTTTATTAAACATGTTTTATGCATAAATTTTCATTTCTTGTCTTTCAAGAAAACAGTTATAAACAGCTTTAATATCTTTGATGTAAAATAAAATTTGAGTCTATTCAGTAACATTCAGACTCAGATTATCTCAAAGCAGTTTTCAAAGCAAGGAGTTAGAGAATGGTAGTGTAATAATTATCAAGCCAAATTCAACTGCCTACTAGAGTTCTACACCACTGATGTGCTTATTGTACCTTCTCAGGGTTAGGAATTCAATCCCATTCAAGTTGAGGTTTTACAAAGAACTGATGCTTAAAATGAATAGAAGACCTTCTGATAAAAGAGGAGCTTATTGAGGAATGTACTGAATGGAATGAGCCATAGAATGAACAAACTTCATAATGAAATTGATACAACTGTGAAACCAATAGCACATTTGCCTTCCAAAATTTCCTGCAGTTTACATGATAAATGTATACACAGCCTGAGAAAAGCAATGGAATGGAACTATGCAATTGTTACTTGATCATAGCCTCCTAAATAGAGCAATGAAGAGAAAATCATTTTAGCTATTAACTGCAGAAGGGATAAAAGTGTCTTCTGGAGTTTGTTGGGTTAAAAAATGTTCACTTGAGGCCTGATCCTATTCCCACTAATTTCCATGGGCTAGACTGTGGGCAGAATTTTAGGTTAGAGTGTAGTTTTTGCCACAAACCCTGAGTAAGGGGTCATAGACAGGGGTGCCATCCCAGGAGAACTGCAGGGAAGGAGCTGTGCCTCAGAGGGTACCTCTACACCACCAATTAAGGTATACTTGCAGTACTAGTAAGCCTACCTGTGCTAGCTTTAATCTAGCTAGTGCAGGTGACAATGGTAGTGAACATACAGTGGCATGGACTTCAGCGTGTGCTAGCCACCAAGCATTCACCCACAGTGGGCTTGTACTCGGGTGGCTGGCCTGTGCTGCCATATCTTAACTGCTGTTGTTACTCATGCTCAGTAGAGCAAGGCGTGTACACTTACCTGCACTATAATTAGCAGTGTAGACATACCCTGAGAGGCATGATTCTCTACCTGCTCCCTCTTGTTGCACTGAGAAAGTACCTTTGCCACTGGACCACACCAACCAGAAATTCTGACAGTCCCCAGATCAGCTCAGTTGCTCCAGCTGATCTGCGGGGGCAGGGCCACTCTTCCCTTCAGAGAGGAGTAGTAGGTACACAATGCTTGCTCACTTCTGCATGCTGAGTCTTAAAATCAAGGTAACAGCCTCAGAATGTAAGGGAGAGTCTTATTCTTATCCAAGTATTTGCATGTGTGCACAGACAAAGGTGCAGTCTAGAGAAAATACATGAAAGTGAAGTTGACTTCTGTCAGAAGAGGCTGGAAGGTACCAAGAGCCATAGACTAGTTGGAGAGGGGAGGGAGAAGGCAAGTCAGGGCTCCTTCCCCAACCCACACTTACCAGCCTGCAGAAAGAGGTAATAGTCAGTGCCCACAGCGTCCAAGTGTTTCAGATCTGTCACATGTGTACATAGTGCCTAGTGTAGGGTGACCAGATAGCAAGTGTGAAAAATCGGGATGGAGGTGTGGGGTAATAGGTGCCTATATAAGAAAAGCCCCCAAAATCAGGACTATCCCTATAAAATCAGGACATCTGGTCAGCCTAGCCTAGTGTGTCCCCAGAGGTGGTGCAGTTTCACATTGCAGAGCTATGGCCATAATCGAGCCTGTTATGTATATTAACAACTTACAGAAGTAAAAGAAAAATATCATGCAGCTCTCTTTAACAGCCTGCTATTCAGAGCTAAGATAAGAGGCGTTATGGTGTTATTTTGTTTGGTTTTTGTCTTGTATTGAGTGAAGGGTGACTTTCACTGAAAAACAAAACAATAACTTTCAGAAGGCTAATTTCTTGCAGCCATTCACATGTAATCATTCCAAAATAAATGGCTAGAATGGCAAATGCTAATAGAATAATTTAGTATGCCTTCAAAATACTACATAAAAAGAATAATTTATCTTTTGCACATCTTAGAATGGTGTACAAGAAACATCCAATCTACACAACAAATTCCCATCCCAGGATTCAAATTTCAGAGTAAAAAAGTGGATAATTCATCAATTCCAACAGCATTAACAGAAATTAATGCAAAATAAGTTCCACATGAATTCACAAAAATGTCAGATGACAATAATACCTTCATTAAATGGCAGAGTATATTTTATACATCCTGCTCATTAGCTGTAAAGCCTATCTGCATGAATAACTTTTGTCGTCAGAACTAATCACATTACATATTATGAGGATACCTACTGAACGTACTGGTATATAAACATTAAGAAGAAAAAAGTTATCATAAATTTGCAGTTACACATTTATGCAATTGTACACATTGCTTTTCTTACTGCCATGATGCATCAGACAAAAAGACATTTGACTTTTTCTCATAGATGCACATTTCTAGACATCTATGCATTCTATATTGTAGGGCTGCTTAAAAAAAGAGACATTACTATTCTTTCGGAAAGCTATTAATTTTTAAATGTAACTTACACAGCAGTAATTCTGCATAAGCTGGGTCATCAAAAAATCTCCCAGAAAGTGCATATAGAACATTCTCTACTTATTCACAATGATTTAGCCGTTGATATGTACTATAGTTCTAGAACCAAAATGTAAAATTAAAATGGCAGGGAGAAGTTTTCAAAGTTTGATGTCTACAGTTGGGCAAGCCAGGAAAGCAAACATGTGACTGTAAAGTACGAGTACTGCCATTGATTTCGCAAGGACTACACACGTTTCTTCACCATTAGTATGATAACCATTCATAAAACTCATTGCTTACTGCTGACCAATTTACACGCAGTACATATATAAATAGAGATGACTGGAAAATTGTTTAAAAATTAAATTAAATTAAATTTGTTAAAATTGTTTCCAAAGGAAAATGAAGACAAGGGGAGAGGGGGATCACTTTTTTCAAAAATTTCCATAAAGATATAAACATTTCAGTGAAAAAAAATTAAAATATTTGCCCTTGAACCAAAAGATTTTGATTCCAAAATGCCTCTGTGATGTCTCATGGGAGTTGTAATTTGGCTTCCTCATGCCCCCATTCTGTTCCATGATATACCAGTCTCCCCGCTTGCTGAGCTCCCACTGTGCATAAAGGGAGAGGTTGTCTGCTGGGAAATGTTTTGTTCAGATTGTGAACAGACCTAGTTGTGAGACATGTTCTCTGAAATCAAAGCAACAGTCCAAGAGAACTGCAGCTCATAGAGCAAGGAAACATTAAGCCAAACCCATCTAAAGAAAAAGGAAGAAAGAAGGAACCAGGGGCATATGTGTTATTCAGTAGGAGTTTTGTGAGCATTGTCTGAGGGACTTGTAGCGTAGCTTTTATACGCAAATCAAACAAACCAGCATCAAGCTTGAAAAACACTACTTGGCAAACGTAACTCTTTTGGGCTGTCAAAATAATAAATAAATAAATGTTAATTTCACACCTTTATTTTTTTCTGAGCTAAATCAGTCATCAAGAAGAGCATATTCATTCTCCAAGGGCCTGATTCTACTGCACTCACTCACTCTGACCAACATCTCACTGCAAAGAAGCGTAGATAGAGAGGCAATACCTCACATGTACTCCAGCTGAAGTCAGCTATCAGACAGATTCTGGAGAGGGGGCATGGCAGAAATGCACATGGAAAGGTAGAGGTAGGAACATTCCACCTTCTCCAAGCTGCTGTTGCAGTCCATTTCAGTGTGCTATTTACAGAACAAGGTGCTATGCAAGGGGAGAGGGTAGCAAAATCAGGCTCTAAATAGATAAAATTGCATCTCCAGCATTTTTTTATTTATTATTAGTTAATTTTAGAGTAACCCCTGCCCTTTACCTATATAAGCACTGAATCATCTGTCAGCAGAATATTGCCATGCATTACAACATCACCTTTATAAATACACGAGTCCTCAAAGGACAATGCCAGTGGTTATTGATTTTGAACCACTCACACAGCAGATAGCATTCACGTGGAAGGAGAGATATACAAGGTCAACGCCTTCCTAAGATACCCATTTGGCTATCTGGAATTTGATTAAATTCAGTAAACTATTGGGTATTGATCAGCAGCCCTATTTATAAAGGGTCAGATCTGTACAATCCTAGGTCCTTTACTATTCCATGCAATTTATTCTCCATTCTCAGTGTCAGAGATTTTGAGTAACAGAAATATTATGAACTTCCTATTAAAAATGAAGCAGAATTTAAGATGATCATAAGAGTCCAACTGTAACAAAGAGGCCAGTAAATATAATATCTATATTGACATGTATTAAAAAGTCATATTTGTAAAAACATAAATTCTTAAATAAAGGACATCATCAGCATGTGTGCAGGTACACCTAATCCACTCACAAGGCCACGCTCTTCAGTTGCTACTGTAGCCAGAGTGGAGCAGAAGCACTTACAGTTTCTGTGCCCCTATACAAAGGGGTTAAGGACGCAGGACTACCCAGTGGATCCATGACTGCATGCATCTACTGGCCCCAATACTCCCCTTGACACAAAACTTCTCCTCCATGCTGGGGCTCAGGGAGCTGTGTTTCCCAGCACTGCAGCACTGTGAACTGCCTGCAGAGGGTCACAGCCCATAATGTGCAGTGGGACTGGAACAGATTCTGTGCGGTGGGAGGGACAGGTCTGGGCAGGATTTGTCCCTCCTGTAAGTCTTTAAGAGTCTGTATGCAAATATAAGGCATATTCATAATGAGCAGGAAGAGTCTGAGGTACTAGGAAACTATCTGAAGATTGTCCTTCATGTGGGAATGAACGATACGGCTAGATTCTCGCTGGAACGTATCAAGGGAGACTATGCCAGACTGGGGAAGACGCTTAAGGAAATTGAGGCTCAGGTGATCTTCAGTGGGATTCTGCCTGTTTCTAGAGAAGGGCAACAAAGGTGTGACAAGATTATGACAATCAACAGATGGCTCAGGCAGTGGTGCTATAAGGAGGGCTCTGGTATGTATGGTCACTGGGAGGCATTCATGAACAGAGGACTGTTCTCTTGGGATGCACGTCAGCTGAGTAGGGAGGGAAATAAACTTCTAGGATGGAGGCTGGCACAACTGATTAAGAGAGCTTTAAACTAGAATTTGGGGGAGATGGTTGGGAAATGTCCAGGTAATCTCCACACCAGATTTTAACATTGAGAGGGAAGAAAACGAAGATAGAAAGGATACAGCCATGGGTAGGAGAATGGACATAAGGAGGAAGGGTAGTGTAGATACCATTCTAATAGGTGATAGTGGCGGTAGAATGTCTGGGTCTAATCGGCTAAAGAATGCGAGCGAAGCCAAATAGCAAGAATTAAGATGTTTGTACATCAATGCGAGAAGCCTAGGTAAAAAAATGGAGGAACTAGACTTACTGGTGCAGGAAGTGAAACTGGATATTATAGGGATAACAGAAACATGGTGGAATAGTAGTCACAACTGGAGTACAGGTATTGAACGGTATGTGATGTTTAGGAAAGACAGAAATAAAGGCAAAGGTGGTAGAGTAGCATTGTATATCAATGATGAGGTAGACTGTAAAGAAATAAGAAGGGATGGAATGGATAAGACAAAGTCTATCTGGGCAAAAATCACATTGGGGAAGAAATCTGTTAGGATATAGATATTCAGGCCTGTCTGCAAAGACCTATACTTTAAGAATTTAGGTGTATTCTTATCACTTAGCTAGTTATAGCGGTATAAAAGAAAGAATCAAAATCACTGTCTGTAATGGCCTTCTCTTACTGTGACAGGCTAAGGCGTTCAGCTAAGATGTAGTTAGGCACCCATAAGCTGGGAAGTGTATGGTCACATCCTCACATTCCAAACTAGTCACATTGAAATAAGGTGCTGTCATGGTATAATTCCCCACCCTGAACCTTAGCGTCCAAAAGATGGGGTACCAGCATGAATTCCTCTAATCTCAATTACCAGCTTAGTACTTGTAGCACTGCCACCAACCAGGAATTCCAGTGCCTGGTACACTCTGGTCCCCTCAAAACCCTGCCCGGGGAACCCCAAGACCCAGATACTCTGGATCTTAATTCAAGGAAAGTAAACCCTTTCCCCCACTGTTGCCTTTCCCAGGCTTCCCCTCCCTGGGTTACCCTGGAAGACTACTGTGATTCGAACTCTTTGAATCACAAAACAGAGAGGAAAATTCACCTTCCCCCCTCCTTCTCTCTCCCCCTCCCAGACTCTCCCTGAGAGAGAACATAATCCTAATACAGAGAGAAAATTAACCTTTCTCTCCCCCTTACCTCCTTTCTCCCCACCAAGTCCCTGGTGGATCCAGACTCAGTCCCATGGGGTCTCACCAGAATAAAAAAACAATTAGGTTCTAAACAAGAAAAGCTTTTAATTAAAGAGAGAAAAACAGTAAAAATTATCTTTGTAAATTTAAGATGGATTAGGTACAGGGTTTTTCAGCTATAGACACTGGGAATACCCTCCCAGCCTAAGTATACAAGTACAAATTAAAATCCTTTCAGCAAAACCAATATTGAAGACTCCTTCCGCCAAATACAACAATTAAACTCCTTCCAGCCAATGCATCATTGCAATAGAAAACAAAAGCCTAACTTTGCCTTATCTACCTGAGTACTACTATTTAAACTTATAAGAGCCTTATTGAGAATTGAGAGAGACCTGTTGCCACGTCTGGTCACTCTCCAGAACTCAGAGAGAACAACCACGAACACTAAACAGCACCACACAAAAACTCCCTCCCTCAAATATTTGAAAGCTGATCCTGTCCCCCTGATGTCCTCCGTAGGTGACAGCCAGTTACTGAATTGTTAACTCTTTACAATCAAAAGAGATATAAAGTACTTTCTGTTCTATTAACGCCTGACTATCTTTTATGATAGGTCTATCAGCGATTAGAATACAGTCTGCCCTGATAATTCCTATCACTCCAGAGAAAGGGAAAGCCTAGAAGATAGATCCTGTCTGGCGAAAACTCACTTATCAATAGACACAGGTGAAACCCTTATGTCTGTTATAGATTAGCTTAAATCTCACCTCTTATTGTTTGTAGTTATTGGACGTCTCTGCTGGTTCTGTAATTGTTTCATCTGCAGATAATTTAATTTGTTGGGTGAAACAATGAAGGCGTTGATAGTGAATGGTTATAACCAGTTACAATTATGTTAGAGGGTGGTTAGTAAATTTCAGTAAGATGATTGTTAGGATAGCTAAGCCAAAACTAGTTTGCGATAAGTCTGCAGTCAATCAGAAGTAAGTGCGGGTGGGGTAAATGAACAGAGTGGTGATGGGAATTAAATCATTTTGCTAAAGGGGAAAATGGGAACAGGGGATGAGAACAGGAACAGGGACACAGGCAAGGCTCTGTGGTGTCAGAGCTGGGAAGGGGGACACTAAGGAAGGAAACTGGATTCATGCTTGCTGGAAGTTCAACGCAATAAACATCGAATTGTTTGCGCCTTTGGACTTCGGGTATTGTTCTCTGTTCATGCGAGAAGGACCAGGGAAGTGAGAGGGTGAAGGAATAAGCACCCTAACAAAAGCTACTAGAGCCTCCCCTGAGATAGTGCTTGGGGTGTGCTATAGATCACTGGGATCTGATTTGGATATGGATAGAGACCTTTTTAATGTTTTTAATTAAGTAAATGCTAATAGGAATTGTGTGATCATGGGAGACTTTAACTTCCCAGATATAGACTGGAGGACAAATGCTAGTAACAATAACAGGGCTCAGATTTTCCTAGATGCGATAGCTGGTGGATTCCTTCACCAAGTAGTTGCTGAAATGCCATTTTAGATTTGGTTTTGGTGAGTAATAAGGACTCATAGAAGAAATAGTTGTAGGGGACAACCTTGGTTTGAGCGATCATGAGCTAATTCAGTTTAAACTAAATGGAAGAATAAACAAAAATAGATCTGGGACTAGGGTTTTTTATTTTAAAAGGGCTAACTTAAAAAATTAAGGAAATTAGTTAGGGAAGTGGATTGGATGGAAGAACTTATGGGTCTAAAGGCAGAGGAGCCCTGGAATTACTTCAAGTCAAAGCTGCAGAAACTAGCAGAAGCCTGCATCCCAAGAAAGGGGAAAAAATTCATAGGCAGGAGTTGTAGACCAAGCTGGATGAGCAAGCATCTCAGGGAGGTGATTAAGAAAAAGCAGAAAGCCTACAAGGAGTGGAAGATGGGAGGGATCAGCAAGGAAGGCTACCTTATTGAGGTCAGAACATGTAGGGATAAAGTGAGGAAGGCCAAAAGCCATGTAGAGTTTAACCTTGTAAAGGGAATTAAAACCAATAGTAAAAGGTTCTATAGCCATATAAATAAGAAGAAAACAAAGAAAGAAGAAGTGGGACCTCTAAACACTGAGGATGGAGTGGAGGTTAAGGATAATCTAGGCATGGCCCAATATCTAAACAAATACTTTGCCTCAGTCTTTAATGAGGCTAATGAGGAGCTTAGGGATAATGATAGGATGACAAATGGGAATGAGGATATGGAGGCAGATAATGCCACATCTGAGGTAGAAGCCAAACTCGAACAGCTTATGGGACTAAATTGGGGGGCCCGGATAATCTTCATCCAAGATTATTAAATGAACTGGCACATGAAATTGCAAGCCCATTAGCAAGAATTTTTAAAATGAATCTGTAAACTCAGGGGTTGTACCATATGCCTGGAGAATTGCTAACATAGTTCCTATCTTTAAGAAAGGGAAAAAAAGTGACATGGGCAACTACAGGCCTGTTAGTTTGACATCTGTAGTATGCAAGGTCTTGGAAAAATTTTTGAAGGAGAAAGTAGTTAAGGACATTGAGGTCAATGGTAATTGGGACAAATTACAACATGGTTTTACAAAAGGTAGATCATGCCAAACCAATCTGATCTCCTTCTTTGAGAAGGTAACGGATTTAGACAAAGAAATGCATGATCACTTACCCGATTTCAGTAAGGCAGTTGACATGGTTCCACATGGGGAATATAGTTCACATTGGCAAAGATGGGTGCAATATGAAAAGTGAAAGGTGGACTTAAGGAATGGGACGGGGGTGACTACAACAGGTCATACTGAAAGGTGAATTGTCAGGCGTGGATGGAGGGTTACTCAGTAAGTTCCCTCAAGGTCGTTTTACGACAATCTTATTTAACCCTTTTTACTTACTGCCTTTGGCACCAAAAAAGAGCGGAATGCTGCTAAAGAACGTTTCCTGCGGATACAAAGCTCGACGGTATCTGCTAACACAGAGAAGACCGAGATACAATCAGAAAGACTGAGAACCTGAAACTGGAGAGCACACCTAGTAAATAGGATGAAATTTAATAGTGAAAAGTGCAAGGTCATGCATTGGGATAATAACAAGATTAGTTATAAACTGGGACAGCATAGTTGAGAATAACAGAGGAGGAGAAGGACCTTGAGATGGTTGATCACAGGATGACTATGAGCCGCATGTGAATGGCCATCATAAAAAGAGTAATGCAGGGTTTGTCACTAGCGGAGGTATTTCCACAGTAGAGATAAGGAGTGTAGTATACCGTTATAAAGGCCGGGATGAGACCTCATCGGAATCTGCTGAATGCAGTTCTGGTCTCCCATTAAGAAGGAGATCAAACCTGGAACAGTGTACAGAGAAGGGCTAGCTAGATTGATCTGAGAAGAAAACTGTCTATGAGGAGAACTCAAGAGCTGGCTTGTCTTACCTACAACCAACAAAAGTGGGGGAGAATAAGACTTGCTAATAATAATCAGAGGAGAATACATTAGGAGGGAGAGGAAATATTTAAGCTTAGTACAATGTGGAACAACGAACACTAATGGATATAAACTGGCCATGCAAAGTTTAGACTTGAAATAGACTGAAGTTTCAAACCATCAAGAAGAAGAAGTTACTGGAACAGCTACAAGGGGAGTATGGGCAAAAGACATGATAGGCTTCAAACAAACTGGATATTATGGAAGGGAAGGTATCAGTATGGGGCATATAAATTTGGGCAACTTAATTTGCATGCTGATACTTAGTGAGTGATTGCCAAAACTGCCGCTGTGTTGTATGGGACTTTAGACTGGTGGAGATCTGAAGTATACTGAGAATCTTTCCTGGGTTCTGGCTGGTGGATCTGTCCAGCATGCGCGGGTTCTAACTGATCCCATATTTGGTCGGAAGGAATTTTCCTCCAGGCCAGCATTGGCAGAGCCAGGGTTTTCATTCTCTTGCTCGCACGTGGCACCGGTCACATTGCTGAAGGTTCTCTGCAGCTTGAAGTCGTCAATTAAACGCATGAGTGATAGGGCATGTCGAGACACAGGCTACGGGTTTGTATGAGGTGGGACTGGGTGAGGTTCGTGTGCATGCTGTGCTGGAGGTCAGACTAGATATCATATGGTCCTTGCTGACCTTAAATCTATGAGTCTATAGACGCTAATCCATCTATGCATCATTGGTAACATACAGTAAGCAACAAGGGTGCCTGGAATCCTAATTCTGATAAAATCTGAGGAGGACGAACCAGGGTTAACACCAATGATAAATAGGGCACGTTTAAGTAATGGAATGAAGGAGAGCCTGATATTGCAAAAGGAAGAAAGACAGCCAGCATGGAGCAAGGCCGGCTTAGCAATCACTGACCAGAATGGGCCCCGCACCTAGGTCTCTTTTAATTGTTTTTTTACTCACACTGCGGCAGTCACTCTTGGGGTCTTCATCGGCACTCGGCGGTGGAGGGTGCTCTGGGTCTTAGGAAGCATTTTGGCACGGGGGGTCGCTCCGGGTCTTCCGGTGGCATCTCGGTGGCGAGTGTCGCTCCGGGGGTCTTCGCAAGCATTTGGTTGTGGAGGCCTTCTCCGGGGGTCTTCAGTGGCATTGTTGGCGGGTGTCCTTCGGTGCCATGAGAAGCACCAGAATGGACCCCTGCCATCCCGAAGTGGCCAACGAACCAGATGGCCAAGGTATTCGAATCAGGACCGGCAGTTAATAAACGCCGACCCTGCCATGGATCATCCAGGAATCACTCTTCTAAGTTTTTCTTGGAGAACAGTTGAGAGATCCCATGTTACCAGAAACCATAGAAGGGATACAACGTAGACACAGCCTTTAGTGCTGCTTTTCAAGTGCTAGTGGAAGAAAAAGAACAGGACACAACTCAACACCTTTCTCTCTCTCGTACAACTCTGAGGCTATCGTAAATTCCACATTGTATCGAATCTAAGGGATTCTGGCAAACAATAATGAACTGGGAAACCATGTTTGGAAAATAATGTGAACTTGTATCATAGGAACCTGTCACATCGGCCCGTGATATGAATGAAGCAGGGTGGATCTGGGCTCATGGCCGGAGTTGGATGGCAAGATGAAAAGTGAAACTTTTCTTGGCATGGCACTGATTGCTAGCTGCGGACTGTTAGGCTGTTAGAGACTGATGGAAAAAATGATCTCGAGTTATATACTCATTCCTATAATTTTCAATGGAAGCTGCGAAAGATCATGATCTTGGTAAACAGCATCTAAAATTCTGCACAAAGCTGAGTTTAACTGGTAGACTGTAGAGGATCGTAGGTACCACTGCTCGAGAGATTGTGGTCATTCTTGCATTTCGAGATAACAAGGCCTGCGTTAGGTTCTTTTTGCATATGATTGTAAGCAACTCGTCATGTGCATACAGTTCGGTAGCTTTTTCACATGATGCCTTTGAATTTATTCAAATAAATGACAGGTTCAGAGTGTAGTGTGTTAGTTCGTATCAGCAAACCAACGGGAGATCCTTGTAGCACCTTGTTTTAATCAATCAATGTACATTTGTGACAACACAAAACTCTCCGTGTTAAAGTCAATTCTAGTGCAGCAAAACTGCTGGATATAACAGTCTAAAGAATGAATATGAACCTCTATCTAAGCTTGGCAATGATACTCACGCCTCCTCAGTGCTACGGCGGCTGAGTTCCAGCTGTGGCTCTAGGCGTGAGAATCTGATGCAATCTTGCATGGTCTTATTCCTCCTGTAGTCTGAGCCAAGGTACTACGAATGCCCTAATTGTGGGGCTGATTTTCATGTGGGGGGGGAGAACCGTCCACAGGAACTTAATGAGGGCCTGGCCCAATCATTGAATCAAAGACTTTATGAAGTCAATGGGCTTAGACGGCTGAAATCCCAACTCATTGCACATCAGCATATCACTGGAGTATGTAGAACCTAATGTGAAACGCTGCAAGCCAATTATATTCACCCAGCGTTATTTAGGCGAAGAATTAGCATTGAGTACCGATTTGGCAGTGAAGTGTGTAATAAGTACTGAGTGTTTTCAAAGTCCAGCTCTGCCTCAAGCTGCATTGTCCAATTCATGCCATGCATCCAGTACTGAAGTGTCAATATCTTGCTCTCTGAAGATTAAAAAGGTTTAATGCTGTAAATGCTTTGTAATATCTTCCTTTGGCTCCTCCTTAATAATATGGAGCTAGCTGGTTCTTTGTCTTCTAGAAAATCAGTGCAAGGTGACAGGATCCGGTAAACCGGAACGTGGGATGGCGGTTTTCTTTTTTTTCCTTTTTCTTTCCCCCTTACTTCCATTGGACTGTCTCCAATGCCGCAGTGAACAAGCAGCAAGCCCCTCCATGCACTTCATCACAGAACAAAGAAATGTGAAGCCCCGCACCAGCTAGAATTACGTGAATTCCAGAGCCCCTCAATCGAACAACAGAAAAGGCACAGCAATTCCCCAAACCCCAACACTGTACTCAGGAATATCTGTCTGCTACTGTCAAGACAAGCAGTGCACATTTATTATGGTTCACCAGTTTTCATCAGGTGAAGTGACTCACACCAGCCTTTGCGAAACCTGAGCTACCACACGTTTCAGGCAACAGTCACTGTAGATAAACATTAAACAAATTATGAGACGAGATGCTCCATTTAATGAATACAAGAGACAAGCCAAGAAGTGCCGAGTAGACACTGAATAGAATTAAACTATGTACATAATAGTTTTTTTGCCTTTTGTTTCATAATAAATTTTCTTTATATAACCCTTTTGCTGATTTTGAAAGTGTTACATAAACAGGACAGGTAAAATATTATCATGTAAAGCAACCATAAACACATGAAAAGACCTAGGTTTACAATTTATGATTAAAACTCTACTATCTACACAATATACATAGACATAAAATGTAAAAACTTAAATATGTTAGAAACAGTAGCCAATCAGTTATTTTAATTGTCATATTTGAATTCAGCACATCAAAATACATAATAAATACCACATTTTATCTCTGAAGCAGACAACTTCTCAAAAATTGTAGACCAGTGTTACCAGGAGGGAGAGGAATTATTTAAGCTCAGTATCAATGTGGACACAAGAACAAACGGATATAAACTGGCCATCAGGAAGTTTAGACTTGAAATTAGATGAAGGTTTCCAACCATCAGAGGAGTGAAGTTCTGGAAGAGACATCCAAGGGGAGTAGTGGGGGCAAAACACATATCTGGCTTCAAGAGTAAGCTTGATAAGTTTATGGAGGGGATGGTATAATGAGATTGGTCTTTGACTATTAGCGGTAAATAGGCCCAGTGGTCTGTGATGGAATGTTAGATGGGATGGGATCTGAGTTACTACAGAGAATTATTTCCTGGGTGCTGCCTGGTGAGTCTTGCCCACATGCTCAGGGTTTAGCTGATCACCATATTTGGGGTCGGGAAGGAATTTTCCTCCAGGGCAGATCGGCAGAGGCCCTGGGGGTTTTTCGCTTTCCTCTGCAGCATGGGGCACGGGTCACTTGCTGGAAGATTCTCTGCATCTTGAAGTCTTTAAACCATTATTTGAAGCTCAAATTGAGCTTCAATGGCTCAAACACAGGTTTGATACAGGAATGGATGAGTGAGATTCTGTGGCCCGCATTGTGCAGGAGATCAGACTAGATGATCGTAATGGTCCCTTCTGACCTTAAAGTCTATGATTCTATGATACTATGACTATGACAGGTTCCACCATAATGGCTGAGAAAACTATTTCTTCACTTTGGAGCAAATCCTGCCCATCACCTGAGCCACAGAAGCACCCTTGGCAGCAGAATCACTGCAGGAACAGGGCAGGGCCTCTGGAAGGATGTAGAGGTATTTAATCGCTTCACAAATCCTCCCCGCAGTTGCCAACTTCCATCTGGTAAATAAGCACCCGATTTTCACAATAAGACAAAAATCAGGCTAATCCCATTTCAAAACAAGGCCAAAACAAGCCAGTCCCTAAGAACCCCAGCACTCCACGTGACTAGATCCCCCCAGCGTGCAGTCCACATGAATGCTATCTGTGGTGGGCCTGCTGTGTACCCCTGACTCTCTCTCCCCCACTTGCCCTTGCTTGCCCCCCATTGCTCCTACTTGCTGGTAGCCAATCAAAAAAAAAGAAGCAACAAGCTACAAGCCAAACATGCAACAAGCTACAAGCCAAAAACTAGCCAACAAGCAACTCACAAGCCATTTAAGCCAAAAACAAGCCCAATTTCTGCATTTTTTCCACAGGTTTAGCATGTCTGATCCTCCCCCTTTTCCATGAGGGCTTGTGTAAACATGTAAGGGGCCACAGATCTTATTCCAGCCACTGAGCCAGTGCAGCCTCCACAGAATGGTTCCACAGCCATTCCATGACATGGAAATGGAGGATTTCTCCCACATCTGCACATCAACACATCATTCCCACTCACACGCACATCTACCTATCATTCTCCCCATCCAACTGCACATCAGTCAAACACTCAGCCTGCTACCCAGAGCAAACAATAGAGTATGGATTTGCCCCTAAACAGCTAATAAGAATTAAACATTATCTGTTGTGATTTTAAAATAACCCATTTGGATCCATGCTGATCTTTAAATTCTTCTATTCATCAATATTAAAACATATAAAAAAATGTAGGCTAATAACCCGAGGCTGTGCTATCTTTAGCAGATCCCCTGTGTGCTGCTATCTTTTTAATTCCTCTTGTGGAAGCATATGCTGCAAAGGTGGCTGCTTTTTTATTAGACAAGAATCATTTTACGCTCCAGTTGTTAAGTATGTGATCATCATTGGACTAACTAAAGACAGACTATATTGACAGGTTCAACACAGCTTCTAACCTATTATTTTCCTACAGCATATAGCTATGGTACTTGTCACCTAGGAAGTGGGATGTGTGTGTGTGTAATCTTGCATTGCAATATTTTGCCATATATGTATCAATAATGTATGCAAGGTAGATAGATAGACACTATGTTATTGAAATGCAAGATTAAATCTCTTCAGCTGATTTGTACTGATTTTTATATTGTAGTAGTGCCTACTTGATCATATGCACCTCGCTGTTCCTGTATAACTGCTTTAGTGCATTTGTGCATGCATCCTATAGCTGAGGGTGCAGAGTACTGTATATTTCCATGCAGCAGAGAGAAAGGAGTCGGCATCCTTGAGTGGTTACAAAATCACAAATGTCTCACTAGGGGACCAGACTGGAGCCAGGATCTAGCTTTTATTGTACTAAAGCCAACTACCGCTAAATTATATTCTGTTTCACGGTTACAAACAACTACTGTAGCAAATCCGGTCCCATATAAATCACTAGCCAATCAGTTTTCTCCCTTGGGAAGCATTCTTCTCACTATTGTAACAGTGACCTTGTGCTGCTTTCAGAATATTTTAAAGTAAAAAGTGCTGATGGATTAGCAGTGCACCCTGGAAAAAAATAATACCAATTCCATCTTACATCTCTATGAAATGCAGCTTTAGGGCTGATTATTAGCTCTGGTCAAGTGAAGAAATTGCTTTCATCACAGAGTCACTGTTTCATAGTTTAGACTTGAGTTCACTCTAAAAAGGGGGCTGCATATTAATCATCTCTGTCACTTCCAGGCCAACTGTACCCTGGTTACAAGTATACTAACTGACTGCCAAATGCATCTTGGGAGATGAATGCCAAACAGTATTCTTTTGGTTTTCACATCATCCTCAGTAGCGCTGACCCAACTGAGGTGTGTTACTCAGAGGTTGGCAGTATAATCATTATAATGTTAAGTATCAGAGGGGTAGCCATGTTAGTCTGTATCCACAAAAACAATGAGGAGTCCGGTGGCACCTTAAAGACCAACAGATTTATTTGGGCATAAGCTTTTGTGGGTTGAAAACCCCACTTCTTCAGATGCATGGAGTGAAAATTACAGATGCAGGCACTGTTATACTGACACACGAAGAGAAGGAAGTTACCGCACACGTGGAGAACCAGTGTTGACAGGGCCAATATAGTAGTCCACTCCCAATAATTGAGGAGGTGGTGTCAATTCCAGGAGAGGAAAAGCTGCTTCTGTAATGAGCCAGCCACTCCCAGTCCCTATTCAAGCTCAAATTAATCGTGTTAAATTTGTTATTCACCAAAAACTACACACCACTCCACAGAACACTAACCCAGGAACCAAACCCTGTAACAAGCCTCGTTGCCTACTCTGTCCCCATGTCTACTCTAGCAACATCATCAGAACCACACCATCACGGGCTCATTCACCTGCACATCTACCAATGCGATATATGGCATCACGTGCCAGCAATGCCCCTCTGCCATGTACATTGGCCAAACTGGACACAGTGTCTACGCGAAAGGATAAATGGACACAAATCAAACATCAGGAATAGTAACATACAAAAGCCAGTAGAGGAACACTTCAGTCTCCCTGGACATTCTATAACCGATTTACACGTAGCCATACTTGAACACAAAAAAAACAAAAAACAAAAAAAAACCTTCCCAAAAAAAACAAAACAAACCAAACACACAAAAAACAAAAGAAAAAAAAAAAAAACAGATGACGGTTAATCTCTCCCCCTCTGCACGTGTACTGCTATCTATGATTGCCCCTGGCCTAGTCGGGCGGGTTGCAAACTAAAGCACTCGCGAAGACTGTTCCTCAAGTACAATCTTTCTCTCATCATTTCTAAAAATTAAGTCATCCTCCAATTGAGAATAAGGTGGGCAAGTGATACTAGAGGACCAGGAGTCAGAGCACAGCTTGTCTGTGTTTGATTCACAGGGGTGCTGCCCCATGCAACAACCCACCCCATTGCTTCCCTCTCCCCAACCTTACCTGGGCCACCGTGGCAGTTGCCCCCCCCCATTTGTGCTCATGAAGTTTAAAGAAATGCCAGCAGATGACGGTTAATCTCTCCCCCTCTGCAAGTGTCTGCTCTATCATAATGCCCCTGGCTGAGATCGGGCGGGGCAACCAAAGCAACTGGGAATGACTCCCCAAGTAACAATCCCCCTCCTCCATCATGGTTCTAAAAATTAGAGGTCGTCCTGCCCTGTGAGAATAGGGGGCAAGTGTACTAGAGGACCAGGGTAGTCAGAGCACAGCTGCTCTGTGTTTCGATTCACAGGGGCTGCCCCATGCAACAACCCCCCGTTGCTTCCCTCCTCCCCCAACCTTACCTGGGCCACCGTGGCAGTTGCCCCCCCCCATTTGTGCTCATGAAGTTTAAAGAAATGCCAG
>NC_133771.1:194199202-194206321 GCF_003597395.2 Chelonoidis abingdonii | reverse complement strand
TCATCTCATTGCCAGTTTACTCCGGCAGTAGACGGTACAGAACGACTGGTAACCATCTCTGCTATCATGCAAAAGCAAATGAATGCTGCTGTGTAGCGCTGGAGTATCGCCTCTGTCCGCGGCATCCAGTACACATATGGTGCCGGAAAAAAAAACAAAAAAACAATGCTGAACGGGCTCCATGGTTGCCGTGCTATGGTGTCTGCCAGGGCAATCCAGGGAAAAATGGCGCGAAAGGATTGTCAGCTGTTGTTTTCCGGGAGGAAGAAATGACTGATGACATTTACCCAGAACCACCCGTGACAATGATTCAACCCAGAATTCCAAGGAGCAGGGGAGACTGCGGGAACTATGGGATAGCTACGGAATAGCTACCCACAATGCAATGCTTCAGAAATCGACGCTAGCCTCGGACCATGGATGCACACCACCGAATTACTGTGCCTAGTATGGCCGCGTGAAATCGAATTTATAATATCAGTTTTATGAAACCGATTTTAGCTAATTTGATATTATCATGTAGTGTAGACGTGGCCTCAGATTGAGGGGCATAGTCCCAGATTTAGGTGCCACTGTAATCCACAGAACTCCTGCTTGGCTGCTGCCAGCGCACCCTGTAGGTGCGGTGCCTAAACTCACACAGTGCTTAAAGGTTCACTGTAAAAGTCCTCTGGGCACCTATATTTCTGCCTCTAGGCATGCTCACTGCTGTCTATCTTATGCCTAAACCTCCAATGCAATCCACAAAGCAGGGGAAAATAGCTGTTCCCTCACCTGGTTAAATAAGGGAATGCCAAGTTTACATTCAAGTCACATTCCTAACCAAAGCCTCAACCTCCAAAGGCCAGAAAACTGTCTTACCAACCCTAAGGCAAATCTCTACCTAGCATAGAGCCAGCTCTTTCCCAAACACCCATTTCTCCCCTCTCCACAGTAGAGGAGATGGTAGGGGGCATGCTGGGGCAGGAAACAAGCTATTACAAGTTAATGTAAGTTAGAGAAGCTGCCATCAGGATCATGGGGGCAGAAAGATCACAGAAATCTACCTTTGCTCCAATGCCTTGAATCCCATGCCTGAGAATCTGTCCCTTTAAGTCCATGGGGAGAATGGTTGGTGGTTCCATTATAGTCATGGATCTATCATCTCTTTCCCACCCCCCAGCTCATCTCCATTCACCTACGACACTCAGAACCCTGCATAGTTCTGCTCGGTGGTACTCATGGGACTCTGCCCAGTACCATTCCATTTCCACTGTATCCAGGGCTCTCTGTGCGCCTATTTAATGTTTTTATATTTCCTTAGAGAGAAATACAAACATTTCAGTAAATATGACACTTGGAGTTAGTTCTAGCAGTAAGTCTAAGTGGCATCTTCATGTCTATCATTGGATACACTGGAAATAAAGCCAATAAAAGGAAGAATTTCATAGCATTCACATGGTACCAACCACCAGTTACAATTTGCCTCTTTTTCATTTCACTCACATGAAACTAAGCAAGATTTCATTCACATGTTCTAAAGATTCCCATTGATGCTCTCCCATTATAAAAAACAACAGATGAGAAAAAAGAATCTGGTACTTTAAGCAAACATAGTAATGCAGCCTTTGAACCTCATTAATATTTACCACCTATCATTTCAACCTCAACAAGTTTTATAGTTGTTTAACAGGTCTATATTAAAAGTCACTGGCAATAGCAACCAATATGACTGAGGCACTATACAAAATTTAACATCGATCCATTTTATTAAGTGTTTTTTTTACAAGATTTAAAGTGTGCTACTTTGAAACTGTTCCACAATTTGTGGTTCCATGATCATTTCTACAGAGGCTGTGTTCGCAGGTAGCCCTGTTAGATTTTTTTATATAGACCAATAGCTATTTGATTAGCACATTTTGAGGGGGTTATATTTTGTTCACCTATACACACCACAAATTGCTATGCTATTAATGTATATCAATAATTCACCCATGAAGTTGCCTTGGAATTTATTGTATTTTAAAATGGAGCATTTTGTTCCCTACTACTAAGAAATGAAATTTTAATACAAACATTTAGTTAAAATAGAATGGAGATGCTGATGCAACCCAAGAGAAGAGAAGCTATGCAAATCCTACCATCCTTAACATGCCTGTCATGCATAGACAGTGCAGCCCACATGGCCAGGACAGGCACAGGATTTCATACATCTCACATGATGCCCACTACCCATTGCAATTCATGCCCATTTCCCCAGAAATCCAATAGGTACCTGTGATTTGGCCTGATTAGCCTGCACTGGGCTGGAAGAGCTTAACCCCACACTATGAGCAGAGGAAGTCCTACCTCTCAGACCATACTGGACATGATCCAAGTGCTGTGCTAGTATAAAAGGGAGTAGCCCAGCTCAGTTTGGGTGGACTGCCAGAGAAGAAGTACCTTTGCTGGTGGGAGCCACAGATCCTGATGTCTGAAATGGAGAGCTGTCACCACCCGTGTCACAGGAAGTTACCTGCACTGAGGAGCCCTAAGACCCCAATGCTGCATAGACTGCAGCTTCAGAAAGCTCAGTAGGTGGGGGGAGGGGGTGATCGAGTAGTATCTCCCATCCATGTGAGGTCAGCGTGTTTCAGTGGGATTCCCTGCTGACCCACTGTCAGAGCCCTGAGTACATGGCCTGGTGTAGTGGGGTGAGCTTCAGCCACCACCCCTGTGGGGAAGGCCCCCTGGGTATTGGTCACTAGGCCGCACTGCCCTGAACACAAGGGCTGCGGTATTGGCTCTGACAACTAGGCTGTGCTGCCCTGAACACAAGGACTGTGGTATTGGCTCTGGCAGCTAGGCCGCGCAGCCCTGAACGCAAGTGCTACAGTATTGGCTCTGGCTGCTAGGCTGCTCTGCCCTGTACTGGAGGGCTGCCATGTAAACCCTGACCCTTGAATCTCATTGTGGTAAGACCCAAGACAGACTGGTAGGCTGTAACTGTGGTATCAGCAGGTGTGTCCCCCCCCCCCACACACACACATTGCAATTCACTTTAGCCTTGATTATTACATGCATGTGGGGGTCATTGGTAATGTGAGGTTCAAGGCAACACTGCATATCTTGAATAATCCTGTCACAGGAATGCTGGGTCCTGTGAGTAGACCAAGTCCAGTTCCCCTGTGTTAGAGCAGATGGGCCCAACTGAACCAATTAAGATGGGGAAGGGCTACAGCTGGGGCTAAAAAGGCTGTCAGAGGCCAGGAAGAGACCCAACTATTGCAACAGGCTGTGCTGGGGCCAAAGAAACCCTGGTGGAATAGTGTCAATGCTTGTGAGGGATTCCTGGAGCAAAGGGCAAGGCATCTAGGAAAATTATCCTGGTACTGCTGTTTCAGAAGAGTAACAGAGCTGGCTGAATGAGGTCTGTCAGAGAAGGATGTTGACTGGAAAGCTGCAAGAAGCAGCAGAGACTCCTACGAGGTATGGCTTTGAAACCCTGAGACAATGGGTGAACTGAAGGACTGGCTGGTTTGCTTGGACAATAAACCTATTTAAAGGGTGTGCCAGTGTGTACTTCAAAGCTGGGGGAAAACCCTCCCATAGCATAGATCCCATAGTGGCTGAGTCTATACAAGTGCTTTAGGTTAAACAGCAATTCAGCCACTCCTTTTTTCCTCTGAATTCCAGTAAAGTCTAACCACCACAGAGGACATGAAGATAGTTCCATTGCTCGTTCTGCCATTGATTACTTGTATGACCATGGAGAAGTCCTTTAAACAGGGATATTCAAAGGAGCCTAAAGGAATCCTTAAGCTCTCTTGGATCCAGTTTACTCATGTAAAATTGGATACAGTAATGTTTACCTATGGTACAAAGCTGAATTTAATATAGTGAGGTCTGAATCAAATCTTATTAAATAAACGGGTCTTTCCATTGACTTCTTTGGGCTTTGGATCAAATGTCTAAAGCTGAATTCTACTCTCACAGCTCTGAAATCCTGCTGAAATGGAAGTCGTTGCATGGGAATAAATCAGAACAGAATGTGGCCATTAGCCTTTGTAAAGCAACTTATGATCCTTAGATCGATGGTGTGATAATTAATTTATTATTATCATTAACAATAATACCAGCCAATTGAGAACTGAAGATTTTTGCTGACTTTGGTTCTTTTAATTATAAACTACCAAGTCTTAACTATTTCTATCACATGTGGATGACAGACTGTTCATCTAATGCTTTATTCTAGAAGCAAAGCACCGTACAGTATAAACCACAATGGCTGATAACAAAACATGGCTCTCCTACTACTAATATCTTTTGGATAAGTTTAATATTTTACTGAAGTTTGGAAGACACTCATTTAACATAACCCTAGCCAGTGACTCCTTGTAAAAGTTCAAATGAGTACCCCTCTTTGATAATTAAATTACATACAGTGCGGAAATTTTGCTTTGGCAGCAGGATTAGATACATACTAGGCTATCGAGCTTTCACTGACAAAGTTGCTATTAGAATGCCTCTTGCTCGCACGTTATTTTACATCTCCTGTCTTTCTGACAGATTTATTTCTGAGAGTTGCAGAAGAAAGCTGCTCCAAAAGAAATCCCTCTGCAGTGGTTGAATCCCATGTCTGTCAGTCTGTTTGGGCTTCTGGGATCACAGCCTGTCTTGCTGGCTCATGACTGTTTGGATGACAGCAACTGGCAAGTGGTTTGTCTGCCATTGCAACTGGCAGCTAAAATTTCCTGCAATAATACATGTTTGTTAGCCGCAGTGTAAATGGTATTTCTTGGGATGACTAAAATCATATATGGAATAAGCAGATTACTATGACTGGATAAAGAGAATGAATGGCCGTTCCAGTCACAGATCAATATGATTTTAAGATGCTTTCGAGCCTTTAGTCGGACAGATTTCAGATTCTCTAAAGACAGTTCACTTGCTTTGAGTAAGCAACACTAAGCTGCTATAGTTTCAAGAAATCAGGCATACAAAAAGTACACTGCACCATGCTAGCTTGCCTCTGTTCTTCAAATTGCTGCACTACTGTGTTCTAACAAGTAGTATGACTAAAATAGTGAGCAGAATTTTGTCCATTTTAATTAAAATCAAAAGGCCAGATCCTCATAAGTGTAACTCCATTGACTTACATTTACACTAGCTAAGAAGCTGGCCTATAGTGCCTGATTCTGAGCAATTATGTTGATAATGATCAGCTGAAATCAATGGAGTTAAACCACTGTGAGAGCAACTGCAGTCCTTGAAGCTTCACATGTATTTTACAAAGTCTCTGCCAAAATAGCTAGGCTTCCCTTTTCCTCCCCTGACCAGTTACCAAGTAACCTCACTTTACTGTAGTTCTGGTTAGGCAAAAACTTCATTCTTTCATATGAAAAAAAACCTTCTCCCTCCATTTGTTTCCTGTCAGCCCCTGCAAACCCCACTGTACTTTCATACAGTTAGGGAATCATTTTAATGATCATTTTATCATTGCATATATTCTTCCCTCTCTCTCTAAAAGAAATGCTCCCTACTTTGCCTCCATCACTGGGACAGCAGCACATCAGTTCTTGGCAACATTAGATGTATACTGCCTGGCCTGGCAAATTATCCTTGTGCCTTTGGTTGCAGATGCACCTGTCCGCTCATAACTACCTGTTCTAACAAAGCAGGAAAATCAGCTGCCTAATGAGCAATCCAATCCCATACACGACACAGTGCGGAGCTGCTGGGTGCTCCTGGATTCCTTGCTGAATATAAATATAAAAATAGCAACTGCTGCTAGAAATACTTTCTGCCACCTTTCTGCTATGAGACTTCATCCTCTTCAGACAGAAGCTGATGGGATCAGTGATCTGTGCCTCTCTGACCCCTAGGCTAGATATTGTGGTGATGTATACCTAAGAATGAACACAAAATCCCTGTAAATGCCTCACCTCTATGTTTGGTCATTATGCTGGTTCCCCATTGAACAGTGGGACCAACTCTCCTTCTGTAATCAATATCTTCCATGACAGCTATGATCCGTAGGAACAGGAAACTATCCACAACAAATTCAGGCACAAAATCAGGTGTCCGCAAAGGTGACTTTAGACCAGATATTTGGCCCACCCAAACCTTGCCTAGCTCCATATTAGGTCTGTCTCCAAGCTCATATGAGTGCAATCTGAAGGTTGTTGTAAACTACACTGGCTGCCAGTATCTCGAAGGGGCCATTCTGGCAGGTAGGTATCGCTGCGGTTTAAGGACAATCCAACCATGCGCCCTTTTGTACTCTGATATATCAGTATGCAAGGGAATGGAACAGCTGTACGCTTTGTGCCACCTGAGAATTCCCTTACACAAGGATAATCCAACACAGGCTGGATCCACTTGCTTAAATGGAGCTTTGCACTGGGGGCTGATACAAAGCTGTCTGACTGAACTATAGAACCTGGCCCAAAGAATCATGACAGCTGCAGACTGAGCTTTCTCAGAGGCTGGCCTACAGTAGTGGAATTCCCTCCTCAAGAGCCCCGGATGATCACCTATGTCACCACCTCCAAATGCAAATACAGAATCCAACACTATAACCTAGCTTTTCTCTAGCAATTAAAATAAATCCCCCAAACTTCAATAAGTGAAGCAAACAGCTCCTCACTGCTATGGGATGGAGGAGAGAGAGGGAATCGCTCAGCAAGGAGCTACCTGCTTGTTTCTGATATCTTAATGGTGAGCAAGGTACAGTCACTCTTGCATATTGACAAACAAACAGATATCCCACTCTTTGATCTTAGGGCCCAAGTGGAACAAGGTTGGAGCTTTGGTGAATCTTAAATCTTGGAAGCCTGAGAGCTCCCATGTTCACTCATGCTATATATGGAGATATACCTATCTATCTGATAGAACTGGAAGGGACCTTGAGAGATCATTGAGTCCAGCCCCGCTGCCTTCACTAGGAGGACCAAGTACTGATTTTTCCCCAGAGCCCTAAGTGGCCCCCTCAAGGATTAAACTCACAACTTTGGGCTTAGCAGGCCAATGCTCAAGCCACTGAGCTATTCCTCCCCCAACCAAGAATATTTTGGTAGCTTCAACAAAAATCCTTTCTATATGTTTGACAGGAAGACATGGAGTTCAGTTATTTTATGCCAAAATTATACATAAACAATC
>NC_133771.1:194197547-194199102 GCF_003597395.2 Chelonoidis abingdonii | reverse complement strand
AGTCTTGAGCCCCTCATTCCCGGCCCCACCTCGCAGCCCTCACCCCCACACTTCAACCCTCTGCCCTAGTCCTGAGCCCCTCCCACACCCCAAACAGCTCATCCCTAGCTCCATTGAATTGCGAGCATCAACAGTTTTCTTCAACTGGGCTGCCAGAAATAAAGTTTGAAAATCACTGTTGTAAATCCCATGGAACCCTTTGAAAACCTAAGCTAAAAGAACAACAAAATGTTGTTGTTTTTTTTAACCCTCTGAACCTGATAGAGGAAATGCAAAATACTGAATTTCTCTGATAGTTTATAAAACTGTTTTATCTACATGTTTTGTTCACTTGTAATTTAACTAGACATAGGATTAGTGAGTTATTCGAGCCATCTAATGTTGAGGAATATCCATTTTTTCAACTGAGCAGTACTCTGGTTACCTTTGCTGATACTGTTATATGCTTGTACTCTTTGGCTCCCTGTTTGGCTGCTGACCAGTGTCCAGGTGGCACTTTTTTAGGAATTGCTATGCCCAATTGCTTTACAATAGGTACCACTTTCTCTGAACATACTCATTCCTCAGGCAATAAGAATAGATGCACTCTGTTAAGAATGAGCTGCATCATTTCAAGGCTATATTCTATTCCATGGGTATCAATGGAAGGGATAACAGTACTGAAGTTTATGATGTTACATAAGACTAAAAGCAGTGTAAATGTGAGGAGAATCAGGCCCTTGGGTTTTACCATTTAGTAAATCCCATATATTTGCATTTATTTATGTGTATTATACATCTTTGCAATTGTTAAAGATTGAGATACTGCGTAGAAAATCTGCTAGATCTAGATTCAGATAACTTTTCTAACCTTCTGTACTATCTTACAATGTGACTAGTCCCACTGAAGTCATTGGGTTAGATTCTCACCTCTGGCCAGCCCCTGTGCACTTAATAAAAGGGCTGGAGCAGCATGAAGGAACTCTAAAAGCCTCAGTCCATGGATAAGAATTCCCCTGATGCAGGAACTGAAGACGACAGCTGCAGGCTGTCCTCAGGACTCCTTCAAAAACCTCTGTAAAAGGGGCAGGGCTGGGGTGGGAGGGACATGTCAAGAGAGGGCCCACAGTATACAGCCCTGCAGAGATTCTAGGCAGTGCTGTTGGTCAGACACAGCTGGTGACAGACAGCCGTTGACTCTTCCTACCCCCAAGCTGTAAATTCTGTGCTGTCCCTCAAGACATTACTCACCATAAGATTATCAGAATCTCTGCCTAGCAAATAGCAACCCTACAGAATGTATTATAGCTAGAGAGATTTTTCAAAGCCCCCTATCTACCTCATCTACCATAGCAGAAGAACTCCTACTATTTCCAGGTACCTAGAACCTCTCTTTAAGTACAAAACTTAGAATAACTCTTGGAAACTTTGTTTCTGAAAAGCAATTCTAAATAACACCCGCAGTGTCTAAAATATTGCCAGAGTAAGTGCAATGTACAGTAAGTATGCTATATTTCAATTATGTATTTGTAGTTCAATCTATAACCCTAGCACTTCATCAATATTATTTTGCTTT
>NC_133771.1:194178137-194187578 GCF_003597395.2 Chelonoidis abingdonii | reverse complement strand
GCTCCTCATAAGAATATGGATAATGGAAAAGGAAATTCCTTTCCTCTTTTTCAAAGTCAGGATGAGGGAACTAATACAGGAATTCTTAAAGGTACAATAATACCATGGAAAAAGGCCCACATCATTTCTCCAATGAGCTTTTTGTTGTGCCTGAAGAGGCACATGACCAGGAACAGCCTTTCCAGTCCCAAATTAGGTCTGATTATGGAATAGTGCCCTTAATGACTCTACTTTCTCTGGTAGTAATTCCTAATAACATTTGTGACTTGAGTGGTATCCTAGAACTAATGCATACATAATTTAAATGTACTAGCTCCATAGGTGAGAAGCCCTCAGCACTCCCTGCTCAGTGCTGGGAATGTTTCAGGGTTGGGAAAGGGCTACAGTTTTGCTCTGGCACCCTTAACCAACCTCCCATCCCCTGCAACAAGGAAAGATTGGCACAGGAGGAACTCTAGGCCAAGACACAGATCTTCTCTCAAAAGTGCTCTAGAAAAATGGCATTTTGCAGCCCCATGCGTGTGTCAGTGATGACATGTCAGATGAGTGCAGGTTAGAAGGAAAAAGAAGCATTTTTTCCTAACTGCTGGTCCTGCCAACTCAACCAGGAAGCTGAGAATCAAGCTAGCTCCTTTCCAGCTAGTACGTCCTCACCAGTTTTTAAAAAAAAATCCCACAGGCCAACATAAGAACATAAGAATGGACATACTGGGTCAGACCAAAGGTCCATCTAGCCCAGTAATCTGGCTTCCAACAGTGGTCAGTGCCAGGTACCCCAGAGGGAATGAATAGAACATGTAATCATCTCCTGTCACTCATTCTCAGCTTCTGGCAAACAGAGGCAAGGGACACCATTCCTGTCCATCCCATTGATGGACCTATAAACAAACAATGCACACCAGCCAAACAATGAGCACCAGCGTAACATCACTGACTTCAGATTCTGCCCTGGATTTCGTACATATGATTTGTGCATTAGGGTGCTCAGGTGTTACTGCACCACTAGAGCAGAAGTGGGCCCTTTGAATTTGAAATGAGGGCAGTTGCCAACTTGTACTCACTCCTGATGTCAGCACGAAGTTAATACAAATTATATTGTTGATATTTGCCACCATCTTATATACTGTCTTCATAGAGCATATTTACCATGTAATTACCGGTCAAAACATGCATACATCAATGTTTAGTTATCAGCAATTTATGTGCAGGGGAGTTGTATGTATAATGCTCAGCTACTTATTTGTGAAAGCAAAAAGTTGTAGCAAGACATTTGATGGATCTCAGTACGATGTGGAATGAATTTCCACCCTCGGAAGTAGAGGAATGACTTGTATTCAATGCTATAAATTATTCGTGCACAAACTATCCCTGTTGTACCTCTATATTTTCAAAGCGCTGTACAAGAATAAGATAAACTAATTCCATTGATGTCAGTGGAAGTTCTATCCAGTAACTTCTCTAAATTGGTGGTTTTCAAACTGTGGGTCGTGAACCAGTACTGGGTCACGGAACGTAAGGCATCGGGTCATGGCAGCTCTGGTCAGTACCACTGACCAGGCCATTAAAAGTCCCATTCGTGTTGCTGCCCGGCTAAGGCAGACTAGTCCCTACTTGTTCCAACACTGTGCTGTGCTGTGGAAGCAGCCATTAGCAGGT
Organism: Chelonoidis abingdonii; assembly: GCF_003597395.2. Taxonomy (NCBI): domain Eukaryota; kingdom Metazoa; phylum Chordata; order Testudines; family Testudinidae; genus Chelonoidis; species Chelonoidis abingdonii. Next base: position 194,185,922 of record NC_133771.1, on the reverse strand, counting down.
CTGGCTTCTAGGTGAGGGGGTCACAGGGCTCCATGTGCTGCCCCCACCCCAAGCATCAGATCCAAATCCCCACTGGCCAGTTCCCAGCCGGTGGGAGTTGGAGGGTGGGGCAGTGCATGTGGGTGAGACCCGCACAGAGCCACTTGCATGCCTCCACTTAGGAGCCGGACTTCCTTCTGACCGCTTCCAGGACCCACTGCAGTCTGTGGTTCCAGGACAGGCGTGAAGTCTGCCTCTGAACCCCAGCTTCACTGCCTACCAGGAGCCCCCAGAGATAAGCCCACGCCCCAACCCCATGCCCCAATCCCCTGCCGCAGCCCTGAGCCCGCCCCCCCTCAAACCCGGATCCCCTTCCTGCACCCTAAACGGCCTCACCCCAGAGCCTGAACCCCCAGCACAGAGCCCTGACCCCCTCCCATACTCCAACCCCCTGCCCAAGTCTTGAGCCCCTCATTCCCGGCCCCACCTCGCAGCCCTCACCCCCACACTTCAACCCTCTGCCCTAGTCCTGAGCCCCTCCCACACCCCAAACAGCTCATCCCTAGCTCCATTGAATTGCGAGCATCAACAGTTTTCTTCAACTGGGCTGCCAGAAATAAAGTTTGAAAATCACTGTTGTAAATCCCATGGAACCCTTTGAAAACCTAAGCTAAAAGAACAACAAAATGTTGTTGTTTTTTTTAACCCTCTGAACCTGATAGAGGAAATGCAAAATACTGAATTTCTCTGATAGTTTATAAAACTGTTTTATCTACATGTTTTGTTCACTTGTAATTTAACTAGACATAGGATTAGTGAGTTATTCGAGCCATCTAATGTTGAGGAATATCCATTTTTTCAACTGAGCAGTACTCTGGTTACCTTTGCTGATACTGTTATATGCTTGTACTCTTTGGCTCCCTGTTTGGCTGCTGACCAGTGTCCAGGTGGCACTTTTTTAGGAATTGCTATGCCCAATTGCTTTACAATAGGTACCACTTTCTCTGAACATACTCATTCCTCAGGCAATAAGAATAGATGCACTCTGTTAAGAATGAGCTGCATCATTTCAAGGCTATATTCTATTCCATGGGTATCAATGGAAGGGATAACAGTACTGAAGTTTATGATGTTACATAAGACTAAAAGCAGTGTAAATGTGAGGAGAATCAGGCCCTTGGGTTTTACCATTTAGTAAATCCCATATATTTGCATTTATTTATGTGTATTATACATCTTTGCAATTGTTAAAGATTGAGATACTGCGTAGAAAATCTGCTAGATCTAGATTCAGATAACTTTTCTAACCTTCTGTACTATCTTACAATGTGACTAGTCCCACTGAAGTCATTGGGTTAGATTCTCACCTCTGGCCAGCCCCTGTGCACTTAATAAAAGGGCTGGAGCAGCATGAAGGAACTCTAAAAGCCTCAGTCCATGGATAAGAATTCCCCTGATGCAGGAACTGAAGACGACAGCTGCAGGCTGTCCTCAGGACTCCTTCAAAAACCTCTGTAAAAGGGGCAGGGCTGGGGTGGGAGGGACATGTCAAGAGAGGGCCCACAGTATACAGCCCTGCAGAGATTCTAGGCAGTGCTGTTGGTCAGACACAGCTGGTGACAGACAGCCGTTGACTCTTCCTACCCCCAAGCTGTAAGTTCTGTGCTGTCCCTCAAGACATTACTCACCATAAGATTATCAGAATCTCTGCCTAGCAAATAGCAACCCTACAGAATGTATTATAGCTAGAGAGATTTTTCAAAGCCCCCTATCTACCTCATCTACCATAGCAGAAGAACTCCTACTATTTCCAGGTACCTAGAACCTCTCTTTAAGTACAAAACTTAGAATAACTCTTGGAAACTTTGTTTCTGAAAAGCAATTCTAAATAACACCCGCAGTGTCTAAAATATTGCCAGAGTAAGTGCAATGTACAGTAAGTATGCTATATTTCAATTATGTATTTGTAGTTCAATCTATAACCCTAGCACTTCATCAATATTATTTTGCTTTATTACGGTCACCTCTATTTCCCTGTAAAGGGAGGTCACTTCTAGGGTATCTCTGATGTGTTATCTCAATGCAATTTTACAGCTCTCTCTTTTAATATTCTAGCTCTGTGTATAACTTCAAGTGTGAAGCTATGTTATTCTTCATGTCACAAAATTTGAGACCCATATGATGTAACATAAAAACTATGAATATAGCTAATATGCAGTTTATACAGAAACTGTTTAGGTGAAATTTAACTGTTCAGAATTTAGCAGTTTGCTTAACATTTTCCCCCATCCCTATTGGATTGCAAGAGGTAATTAGGCTAATTGTGTTTCCATCTTGCAATAATTCTGATTTATGAATTTGGCCACTCAGGTTTTTTTCTATAGTGACTGAAAATGTCTTAGAACTAAAATGCAGTCAATATGATTTAGAATAAATTTTTAATGATATGCATTCGATTTTTTTCTTCATCTTTGATTTTTATGGTTGCTGCACACTTAGTTAATTGTGTATCGTAAGATGCATAACATATGATTTATCATAGTGTTACTGAAGTTATTTTCAAGGGACTAGTCCTTTTCCTATGTGGCATTAAATGATAGAAAGTCCTCATGCCATTTTTTTAAAATGGCACATTCCAAGTTAATGAATGGAAATAGGTGCTAAAAGTCACCAGTAAAATAAACTGAAATGCTCATGTTTTAATTCTCTTTGCATATTATTTTTGTCCCAGGACTTTTATTTGTTTGGGGTCTGGTAATTGCAAAGCATATATCTTATGCTGCTGTCCATCTTAAAGTGCCTGCTCACATTTACCCTCTAATTCAGTTTCCACATTCATAGTGTAACTTCATTTTATATTGAAGAGAACTCACACTAGAACATAATTCTAGTCCTGCACTTCTAGCCCATTGGTTGGCATATTGACATGTTAAATTTCAGACTACAGTAGCTCAAGCAGAGATTGTGTCTTTGGAACATTCTGGTACCTCAATAGTACAGAATAATATCTGCCTTCAATAAACTGCAGTTATTCAAAAGCCTACAATATCTGTGTTGCAATACACTTCAATGGATTAGTTATGTTAATCAAGTCTCAATGTGGGGATAACTATTGACTGAATGGCTGTCGTATTTTGGAAGTATGGTCTGTGGTTTTAGGAAGAAAAGGTGTCTAGTGGCTACAGCACTGAACTACAACTCAGGAGCCCTGTATTTAATAAGCAGTACTGCCACAGGCTTCCCCTGTGACCTTGGGTCAAAGAGATAAGTCTTACCACAGCATGAATCACTTTGTTGACTTTTGAGAGACAAGATGGTGAGATAATATCTTTTATTGGACCAGCGTCTATTGGTGAGAAGAGACAAGCTTTTGAGCTACATAAAGCTCTTCTACAGGTCTGGAAAATGTACTCAGTGTCACAGCTGGATACAAGGTGGAGAGATTGTTTAGCATAAGTAGCTAACATGTTTCAAGGGACCATTCAAGGTGAAGTGGCCCATTAAGTTGTGGGGTGGGTGAGAAACCTGAGAGAGTGGGTGTTAGTAGGTTACAGATTGTGCAAAGTGTTCACCCATAGGTGAGATGGTGTTTTTGTCTTTTACCATTTTTCTGTAAGAGTTTCTGTGTGAGTTTATCACATCCCCACTGACAGTCAGAAGAAAAAAGAATCATCTGATTGGACACCTCATAGCGAACGAAATCACACTCTTGAACATTACATTGATTGCTTCAGGAAAATATTGTCTGTGAAATCCTTAACAAATATCATATTCACCACAATTTCTCCACTTGAGAGAGGACAGCTATTTAGTCCTAAAATCCAACTACCAGATAGTGCTCAAGCCAGCAAAGGGGGCACCATTGTAGTCCTCTACTCTGATGACTATATTAACAAGGCCAACCAACAACTCTCCAACACTACCTACTATACAGAACTCAGAGAAAACCCCATACCACAATTTACCCAGGAATTCAAGGATATCATCAAATACTTCCCCAGACAATTCTGCAACATTATCCCCCATGAACCCACCCCAGGGATCTTCTACATGCTTCCCACGTTACCTAAACAACGAACCCAGGCAGACCCATCATCTCTGGCTACGGCACTCTTACTGAAGGAATATCGGGACTCATATAAAACATCTTCAAACCACTCACCACACAAAGAGCCAGCTTCCTCCAGGACACTGTCAACTTCCTCCACAACATTAACTACCACCCTCAGAACACTATTTACGCACCACATGGGAATCCATACAGGGTATTATCAAACAGTTACAACCCATATTAGATGGGAACCACATACTAAAAGGAATCTTTTATGAACCCCCCCTTCTAGTCTTCAGCCAACCCCTTCCCAACCTCGTCATCAGAAGCCAGTTCCCCACAAACAAGGACACACCAACTCAAGGCAGCACTAGACCCTGCCAGAACAACAGATGCAAAACCTGTAGACATATCTCCACTGCTACAATGATCATCACCCCCCACAACACACCTTTCAAGATCCATGGGTTCTACAGGTACCTATCACAATATGTGGCATACCTCATCCCTAGCACTAACTATGGACCACCAACAACTATGTGGTTGAAATGAGACAATCACTTGAATGAACTCACACAAAAAAATTATAAAAGACAAAAACACTATATCAACTGTGGGTGAACACTTCACAAAGCGATCACTTTATATCTGACCTCTCAGTGCTCATCCTCAAAGGAAACCTGCATGACACTTTGAAAAAACAAGCCTGGGAGCTTTTAAACTCATAACTTTAGTAGACACTAAAAATCATGGACTGAATACAGACACTGGATTTATGGCTTATAACAACAATCTATGACCCACTAACCCCCCACCCCACCCTTCAGCTTCCTCCCCTTACTTCTTCTGTGACTGGACTGGTGTTAATGGACCACTTCACCTTGAATGGTCCCTTGAAACATATTAATTACTTATGCTAAACAATCTGTTCCACCTTGTATTTGCTGTGACATCCTGAGTACATTTCCCAAACCTGAAGAAGAGCTGTGTGTAAGCTCAAGAGCTTGTCTCTCTCCCCAACAAAAGTTGGTCCAATTAAAGCTATCTCACTCATTTTGTCTAATATCCTGGGACCAATACATCTACAACAGCACTGCATACAGCATTTGTTGACCTTAGGTATATTTGTTCTAGACACTATCCTTTTTGTATTGGCAATTGTGTCGGGATGCTCCCAGGTTTTTGCTTGTTTTGTTTAGATGCCTCTGATTTGAATAATTTAAGGAACAAGTTACAGTACTAATGTGGAAAAATTATTCATTGCAGTATATGCAATTTCATTTTTAAATGAATTTACAAGCTGAATATTAACATTCTACAACTGTTATAAATGTTTCATCTCTCCTGTATATATGGGACCAAATCCTGAGCTGGTGTAAATTGATATAGCTTCAGTGAGGATCTGGCATGTAACATAAGAACATAAGAACATAAGAACGGCCGTACCGGGTCAAACCAAAGGTCCATCTAGCCCAGTATCTGTCTACCGACAGTGACCAATACCAGGTGCCCCAGAGGGAGTGAATCTAACAGGCAATGATCAAGTGATCTCTCTCCTGCCACCCATCTCCATCCTCTGACAAACAGAGGCTAGGGACACCATTCCTTACCCGTCCTGGCTAATAGCCATTTATGGACTTAACCACCATGAAACTAATTCCCTACTCTCACTCTTCTCTTCTGCAGACTTAAAAACACCCAGTATCCTCAGCCTCTTCTTGATAAGTCACTGTACCCAGACCCAACTTAATCATTTTTATTGCTCTCCATTGGAGTCTTCTCCAATTATCCACTCCCTGCTGTAGTGGCGAGGACCAAATTGACACAATACTTCAGGTCTGCGCCTTCACCAGTGCCGAATAGAAGGGATAATTCACTTCCCTCGATCTGCTGGCAAAGCTCTACTAATACGCCCAACTATGCCCATTTGGCCTTTCTTGGCAAGACGGCACTCTGCTGACTCATATCCAGTTTCTCATCCACTAATAATCTCAGGTCCTTTTCTGCAGAAACTACTGCTTAGCCAGTCAAGCCCCAGGCCTGTAGAGTTGCATGGGATTCTTCTCTCCTAAGTGAGGACTCAAAACTAATTGTTCTTGTTGAACACCATTCAGATTTTTTTGGGTCCAATCCCTCCAATTTGTCTAGGTCCCTCTGTATCTATCCCTACCCTCCGGTTATATTCTATCTCTCTCCCCAGCTTAGTGTCATTGGCGAACTTGCTATTGTGAATTCATGCCCATCTCAGGTCATTAATAAAGATATTGAACAAAACCAGCCCCAGGACGACCCTGGGCACCTCACTGATACTGGCTGCCACACTAGACATGGGCCCTTGATCACTACCCATGAGCCTAACAGTCTACCGCTTTCTATCCATCTTATAGGGCATTCATCCAATCATACTTTCTTCAACTTCTGGCAGAAATTGTGGGGGGGCCATATCAAAAGCTTTGCGAAGAAGTATATTCACCATCCACTGCTCTTCCCTAATTCCACAGAACAATATTCTCATCACTAGAGGCCCATCAGTTGGTCAGCCATAATCTGCCCTGGATGAATCCATGCTGACTGTTTCTGATCCGGGGAACTTACAGGGCCAGTCAGCCTCACCTCAGTCCCTGGAAAAATATGGGACAGGTCTAAGGAATCAGTTCTGACGCACTTAGGAGGAGAGGAAAGTGTCAGGAACAGTCAGGCATGGATTCACCAAGGGCACGTCATGCCTACTAACCTAATTGCCTTCTATGAGAAGATACTGGGTCTGTGGATTGAGGGGAAAGCAGTGATATTATTCCTTGACGTTAGCAAAGCTTTTGATATGGTCTCCCCAATATTCTTGCCAGCAAGTTAAAGAAGCTATGGGTGTGAATAGCCTTAAGATGGATAGAAAGCTGGGTAGATTGTTAGGCTCAACAGGTTAGTGAGCAACGCGCTCCTTGCCTAGTTGGCGCCAGATCAAGCGGAGTGCCCCAGGGGTCGGTCCTGGGGCTGGTTTTGTTCAATATTTTATTAATGACCTGGCTGACGGGATGAATTTCACAAATCAGCAAGTTCGCAGATGACACTAAGCTGGAAGAGAGATAGATAAACCGGAGGGTAGGGATAGGTACAGAGGGACCTAAGCTGGGCCCAAGAAAACTGATGAGGTATCAACAAGAACAAGTTCCTAACACTTAGGACAGAAGAATCCCATTCACTGTTACAGACTGCGGACCGATGGCTTGGAAACAGTTCTGCAGAAAAAGACCTAGGTACAGTGGACGAGGAAGCTGGAAGATCAGTGTCCCTTGTGCCAAGAAGATAATGGCATTTGGGCTTATAGTTAGGGACTTGCCAAGCAGATCGAGGGAACATGATTCTTCCCATCGTTCAACATGGTGAGGCCTCATCTTAGTACGTGTCCATTTGGGCCCCACACTACAAGAAGTATGAAAAATTGGAAAGAGTCGCGTGGGGCCAACAAAAATGTTCAGGAGGCTGGAGCACATGGACTTATTGAGGAGATGCTGGGGAACGGTTGTTTAGTCTGGCAGAAGAGAAGAATGAGGGGATTGATACTGCTTTCAACTACCTGAAAGGGGGTTTTTTCCAAAAGGGGAGGATGGATCTAGACTGTTCTCAGGGGTACCTGATGACAGAACAAGGAGTAATGGTCTCCAGGTTGCATTGGGGAGGTTTTTAGGATGGATATTTAAGAAAAACTTTCACTAGGAGCGGCAGTGAAGCCTGGAAATGGTTACTAGGAGGTGGGC
>NC_133771.1:194145422-194178112 GCF_003597395.2 Chelonoidis abingdonii | reverse complement strand
AGTGTACCCAGAAAATGTATCATTATGTGTGCTAATCGGTTTTAACTACACTTTAAACAATTACCTTTGACTGAAGTTAGGTTTTTGGCCGACGCCAAATCACCTCTGGAGCCTTTTTTAAAAACTAGAGTAATATATCCCAGTCATCTGTTACCAAGCTGATTTAATGATAGGTTTACATGCCCAGTGAGAGTTCTGAATTCATGTGAGGTTCATTTCAGACTTGTGGCACTTAAAGACTAACAGATGTATTGGGATAAAGCTTCATAGGTATCCCGCCGCTATCCGAATAAAATCTGTTAGTTCCTTTAAGGGCCACCGACCTCCTTGTGCTTGGGATACAGACCATCATGGCTACCCTTTGAATAGTTGATATCAGAATGGTGGTGGCACAGGCCTGCACTTACACCACAAAATCCTTACTCATCGTCATTGATCTGAGAGAGTCCGTATGCACCATTCTAGTTTTTCGCCTAGAAACATTTTTATTGCAGACAAACTTTCCAATTATAATCCAATAAAATCAATGAAAACTCCATTAACGTACAGGGGAGCAGTATCAGACACTCAACAAGGAGCTCAATTTGTAAGGAAGACATATACTGTTCTTGAGTGTCAGGGTTCTGACGTTTGTGCTCATGATGCACAGTGAGAATATGCATAAGTGACCTGCATAGGATCTCGTGGTCTCAAGAGTGTGAATAGTGTTGGATATGTAAATTAAAAGTTTTTTTAAAAGTGCATGATGCGGGCTACGGACATGGCTTTGGTTGCATTGTCGAGTTGAGCCAAGAACCTGTGGCAACCTTATACTAACAGATGTGTGGAGTATGAGCTTTCGTAGGTGAATACTACTTCGTCAATAATGTAGTGGAAATTCCAGGGCAGGTGAATATATGCAAGCAAGATAGAGATATGAGGTTAGTTCAAATCAGGGAGGATGAGGCCCCTGTCTACCAGTTAGGTGTGAAAACCAAGGCAGAGAAACTGGTTCTGTAGTTGACTAGCCATTCACAGTCTTTGTTTAATCCCTGAGCTGATGGTGTCAAATTTGCAGATGACTGAAGCTCAGCCGTTCTCTCTTTGAAAGTCTGGTCCTGAAGTTTTTTGCTGCAGGAATGGCCACCTTAAGGTTGCTATCGGTGTGGCCAGGGAGTGAAGTGTTCTCCTACAAGTTTTTGTATATTGCCATTCTAATATCTGATTTGTGTCCATTTATTCCGTTTCCGTAGTGACTGTCAGTTGGCCGATGTATTAGCAGTAGGGGTATTGCGGCAATGATGGTGTAATATTACATTGGGACGTGCTAGGTGAAGGAAGCCGTGATAGTGTGGCTGATCTGTAGCCTGTGTTGTTGATTCAGCTTGATTCTGAGTTGTTGATCAGCTAAAATGGAAGTGACTCTGGCAATTGTATGTACAGTTAGCATACGGACCTTTTCTTTTCAGGTCGTATATAACCTGCTGACAATCAGGAGAAGGACTCCAGAAGTTTTGGAGATGGGCCCTTTTACCCTGTCTGTCCTTAATAACATGTTCAGGCCTGGTTGAGAAGTCTCACCTCAGACACTAGTGAAATCTGGTCTTAATCTTTTCTTAAACTTAAACAGTAAACTGAGAGTGCCACTGGTATGCCTGTATGTTCTGGTCTCAGGGAAGGAGAAGGCTGATTTTTTTTCAAGGCTAGTCAGACATTCTCAAGTAGCATGCTCCTAATTTAAGGCAGTCAGGTTACTGTGGCTGGTTTACTGTGCAATGGAACTTTATTTGGTGGTATAAGTGAGCATAATAGGCAGTAGACCCGGATCTGAAAATCAGTGAGAGCTTTTCTTTTCGAGTGTTTCATTGACCAGTGGGCTCTGGATCAGGACGCTAAAAGAATACACTTCGTTGAGTTAACGTTGTGAGTAGGGGCTGGCTGATCAACGATAGAGTTGTGATGTGGGTGCACTGGTTGCCACTGTTGGAAAGGACTTCCAGCTGCCATTGGTGTGCTGGAGGAAGTTATGCATAACCCAAGAGATCTCTGACCTTCAGTGTCAAGCACAGCAGCTTACTAACATCTACAGATCATTGTCAAACGGTAGAATCGTAACATTGCATCCTTATAACAGAACTGGATGATAAGGTCACCTATTAATTACTGGACTTATGTAACTGGAGTGCGTAGATCATACCAAGAACGCACTAACACACATACCCAAATTACTGTATATGGATTTTCTAGTATGTACCTGTATTAAAAAATAATTATAGTGTAATTATGGTGATTGGGGAGGTCTCGGATGATTGAAAAGGCCTACTATAGTGCCCATATTTTAAAAAAGGAAGAAAGAGAACCCGGGGCAAACTACAGTCTGGTCAGCCTCACTCACTCCCTGTCAAAATCATGGAGCAGGTCCTTGAGAATCCATTTGAAGCACTTGGAGAGAGAAATCATAAATATCAGGGTTGGAAGGGACCTCAGGAGGTCATCTATGCAACCCTCGCCAAAGCAGGACCACACCAAACTAAATCATCCCAGCAAGGGTTGTAAGCCTGACTAAAAACCTCTAAGGAAGAGATTCCTTTATCGGTTATCTTTTAAACGATGGTATATCCCAGCCTGTCACAACCTCCTCAGGTTAAGAGTTCCACAGATTGACTGTGCACTGCGTGAATAACTTCCTTTATTGTTTTAACCTGCTGCCTATTAATTTTCATTTGCTTGACCCTAGTTTCTTGTATTATGGAATAAGTAAATAACTTTCCTTATCCACTTTCTCCACATCCACTCATGATTATAACCTGGTCATATCCCCCTTAGTCTCCCTTTGCCAGCTGAAGAGTCCTAGCCATCTTTAATCTTTCCTCTTGTGACCCTCTCCAACCCCTAATCATTTTAGTTGCCTTTTCTGAACTTCGAGTGCCAGTATATCTCTTTTTGAGTGAGAACCACATCTGTACACAGTATCGGATGTGGGCGTACCCATGATTTATATAAGGCAATATATATCTTAGTCTTGGAATCTCCTTCCTTAGAGGTTTTTAAGGTCAGGCTTGGCAAAACCCTGGCTGGGATGATTTAGTTGGTGTTGGTCCTGCTTTGAGCAGGGGGTTGCACTAGATGACCTCCTGAGGTCCCTTCCAACCCTGATATTCTATGATTTCTCTCCTCCAAGTGCTTCAAAATGGATTCTTCAAGGACCTGCTCCATGATTTTGACAGGGAGTGAGTGAGGCTGACCAGACTGTAGTTCCCCAGGTTCTCTTTCTTCCCTTTTTAAAATATGGGCACTATAGTAGCCTTTTTCCAATCATCCGAGACCTCCCCCAATCACCACTAGATACACTATAATTATTTTTTAGATACAGGTACATACTAGAAAATCCTATACAGTAATTATGGGGTAGTTGTGTTGTAGTGCGTTTATTGGTATGCATGCTACTGCACTCCAGTTACATAAGGTCCAGTATATAATAGGTGAACTTATCATCCAGTTCTGTTAATAGAAGGATGCAATGTTACGATTCTACATGACAATGATCTGTAGATGTTAGTAGCTGCTGTGCTTTGACACTGAAGGTCAGAGACTCTCATTGGGTTATGCTAACTTCCTCCAGCACAACCAATGTGCAGCTGGAAGTCTTCCAGACAGTGGCACTAGCCAGTGCCACCCACATCCCAACTCTATCTGAGTCAGCCAGCCCTACTCACAAAGTTAACTTCAATAGAAGTGTATTCTTTTAGGTCCTGATCCAGAGCCCACTGGTCAAGAAACACTCCGAAAAGAAAAAGCTCTCACTGATTTCAGATCCGGGTCATACTGCCATATTATGCTCACCTTATACACAAATAAAGTTCCATGCACAGTAAACCAAGCACAGTAAACCTGACTGCCTTAAATTAGGAGTGCTACTGAGAATGTCTGACTAGCCTTGAAAAAAATCAGCCTTCTCCTTCCCTGAGACAGACATACAGGCAATAACAGTGGCACTCTCAGTTTACTGATGATAAGTAAGGAAAAGATTAAGACCCAGATTTCACTAGTGTCTGAGGTGAGACTTCTCAAACCAGCCTGAACATGTTTGTTAAAGGACAGAAGGTAAAAGGGCCCATCTCCAAAACTCTGGAGTCCTTCTCCTGAGTTGTCAGAGGATTTATACGACCTGGAAAAGAAAAGGTCCGTATTGCTAACTGTACATACAATTGCCAGAGTCACTTCCATTTTAGCTGAATCAACAACTCAGAATCAGCTGAATCAACAACACAGGACCTAACCAGATCAGCCACACTATCACCGGTTCATTCACCTGCACGTCCGCCAATGTAATATACACCATCATATGCCAGCAATACCCCTCTGCTATATACATCGGCCAAACTGGACAGTCACTACGGAAAAGGATAAATGGACACAAATCAGATATTAGGAATGGCAATATACAAAAACTTGTAGGAGAACACTTCAACCTCCCTGGCCACACGATAGCAGACCTTAAGGTGGCCATCCTGCAGCAAAAAAACTTCAGGACCAGACTTCAAAGAGAAACGGCTGAGCTTCAGTTCATCTGCAAATTTGACACCATCACCATCAGCTCAGGGATTAAGCAAAGACTGTGAATGGCTAGTCAACTACAGAACCAGTTTCTCTCCCTTGGTTTTCACACCTTAACTGCTAGGAACAGGGCCTCATCCTCCCTGATTGAACTAACCTCATTATCTCTAGCTTGCTTGCATATATATACCTGCCCCTGGAAATTTCCACTACATTCATCTGACGAAGTAGGTATTCACCTACGAAAGCTCATACTCCAAAACATCTGTTAGTCTATAAGGTGCCACAGGATTCTTTGCTGCTAACTCAGACAATGCAAACCAAAAGGCCATGTCCTTGTTTAGCCCGCATATGCACTTTTAAAAAAATAGCCTTTTAATTTACCATATCCAAACACATATTCACCTGCTTTGAGACCACAGAGATCCCTTATGCAGGTCACTTTATGCATAATTCTCACTGTGCATCATGAGCACAAAGTAAGAACCCTGACACTCAAGAACAGTATATGCTCTTCTCTTACAAATATGAGCTCCTTGTTTGAGTGTCTGATACTGCTCCCCTGGACGTTAATGGGAGCTCTTCTATTGATTCTAATGGGATTATAATTGGAAAGTTTGTCTGCAATAAAAACTGTTTTCTATAGGCTAAAAAACTAGAGCATCTGGTGCAAATACAGGGACTCTCTTCAGATCAATGACTTGAATGAGTAAGGATTGCTTGTGTGTAAGTTGCAGGGCTGTGCCCACAACATTCTGAATATCAACTATCAAAAGGGTAGCCATGATGGTCTGTATCCACAAAAGCAACAAGGAGTCCGGTGGCCCTTAAAGACTAACAGAGTAATTCGGGCATAAGCTACCTATGAAAGCTTTTCCCAAATAAATCTGTTAGTCTTTAAGGTGCCACAAAGTTCTGAATGAACCTCACATGAAATTGCAGAACTACTAACTGAGGCATGTAACCTATCACTTAAATCAGCTTGTGTAACAGATGACTGGAGGATACCTAGTGTGACTCTAGTTTTTAAAAAGGCTCCAGAGGTGATCTTGGCAGTTACAGGCCAGAAAACCTAACTTCAGTCAAAGGTAAATTGGTTTAAAGTGTAGTAAAGAACAGAATTAGCACACATAAATGAATACAATTTTCTGGGGAAGCGTCAACACAGCTTTTGTAAAGGGAAATCCTGTCTAACCAATCTATTATAATTCTTTGAGGGTGTCAAGAACCATGCAAAACAGCGTGATGTAGTGCATATAGCGTACTTGGGCTTTCAGAAAGCCTTTGACAAGTACCCTCACCAAAGGCTGTTAAGTAAAGTAAATAGTCATGGGATAAGAGAGAAGGTCCTCTCATGGATCAGTAAGTGGTTAAAAGACAGGAAACAGAGTGTATGAATAAATGATCAGTTTTCTGAATGGAGAGGGATAAATAGCAGATTCCCCCAAGAATCTGTACAGTAACCAATGCTGTTCAACTTACTCATAAATGATCTGGAAAAAAGGGTAAACAAAGTTTACAGATGCAAAATTACTGAAGATAGTTAAGTCCACAGCAGACTATGAAGAGTTACAAAGTGCTCTCACAAAACTGGGTGACTAGGCAAGAAAATGGCAGAAGAAATTCAATGTTGACAAATGCAAAGTAATGTATATTGAAAAACATAATCCCAACTAAACATACAAAATGAAGGGGTCTAAATTAGCTGATACCACTCAAGAAAGAGATCTTGGAGTCATTGTCCATAGTTCTCTGAAAACATCCACTCAGTGTGAAGTGGCAGTCAAAAAAGCTAACAGAATGTTAGGAACCATTAGGAAAGGGATAGATAAGAAAAGAAAAGATCACAGTTTCACAATATAAATCCACGGTGCACCCACATCTTGAATACTGTGTGCAGTTCTCAAACAAATATATATTAGAAATGGAAAACATACAGAGAAGGGCAGCAAAAATCATTAAGGTATAGAATAGCTTCCCTATGAGGAGAGATTATAAAGACTGGGACTGTTCAGCTTAAAAAAGAGACATAAAGAGAGGCTATGCAAGCTGTCTATACAGTCATGAATGGTGTGGAGACAGTGAATGAGGAATATTTATCTCTTCACATAACACAGAACCCAGGGTCACCAAATGAAATTAATAGGCAGCAGGTTTAAAACAAACAAAAGGAAGTATTTTTTCACAGAATACATAGCCAACCTGTAGAACTCACTTCCAGGGAATGTTGTAAAGGCTAAAACTATAACGGGGTACAAAAAAGAATTGGGTTGGGTCATGGATACACGTCCATCAGTGGCTATTAGCAAGATGGTCGGGGATGCAACCCCATGCTCCAGGTGTCCCTAAGCTTCTGGCTGCCAGCTGCTGGGACTGGATGACAAGGGATGGATCACTTAATGATTGCCCTGATCTGATCATGCCCTTTGAAGTATCTGGCATTCGCCACTGTTGAAGACAGGATAGTGGGCTAGATGAATCATTGGTCTGACCCAGAATGGTTGTTCTTATATTCTTAAAAAGAAACCCTAGCTCCATTGAAGTCAATGAAGATTTTGCCACTGATTCTAATGGGTTCAGGATTTTATTCATAGTGCACAGTACAATGTGTCAGGTATGGTACTAGTGAGATATAAAACGTAAATTAAATTTTTGTATTAAGTGACTGAATGTTTTTGCAAAATATTGCATGTTCTAGCAGAACCTTTTCACTGTGTCCTATTAGACTTTTTCTGACAGATTTGCAAAGACTTCTTTGAACAGCGAAACTATTATCATCATTTTAATGGCCAATGTTATTTTGTTGTAAGAGAATGGGCTCTTGTGAAAATTATAGGGCTGGCTTCATTAGCATGAGACTATGAAGTGGAGTAATTCAATAAATAGTTGTATTGAGGTCCGCTTAATAACACTTTCCTGTACTCTCAATATCTAATTCCCTAAAGGATTCATGAATAAATATTTCTACCCACCCCCAGCACCCTCTGACCAAAATCTTATTGAGCAGTTCCCAGTACTTAAGCTGTCACTTAATGTGGTGCTGAAGATGAGGTGAGGTGTAACAGTTATTGAGCCAATTCCCAAAGTCCTTATTCAGGTTCTGATTTAGAAAGGTACATAAGCATGGACCTACCCTGAAGTATGTGAGCCATCAAGGGGACTATGTTTAAAGTTACTTACACACTTAAGCCCCCTCCTGCATAAGGACCTCAGTCTTTACCAAGGAAATACACCCACTGAGTTCACGGAAGCTTTGCCAAAGATTTTCAGGTTCTTATCCACACTGTGATTGCATTTAAACAATTCCCTAAAAATATTTACATAATTAATTTAAATATATTCTTAACCAAATTAATACCACTCTCCATAATACAAACATTATGAACATTTTGTTCTATGCCATGTTTCAGGGAAATATATATCTACATAGTCCATGATATGAAATGTTAGCTGCTGCATATTTTATCTACAGTACTTCAACATAAAAAGTCCAAAACCTTTTTTCATTCTTGACAACCTGATCTCAGTTTCAGCTAGAAACAATGATCCAAATGTATCCAGGGCAAATATGCTACGATTGCGGCAAATGTATGAGAGAGAGTCTGTGCCTAAGCTAGTATTCCTAAGCTGCCTTATTGTGGATGCCATGGCACCATTTAAGGCTGAGATGAGTTTTGCACTTAGAACAGCTGTTCATCCTCTTTATTACAAAGGAAAGTTATAACTTATAGGCCCCAAAATTACATTTACTCTTTAAGTACTGAATGAATTTGTAAGCAAATCTTTTAAATTATTAAAATTAATTTTAGTATAAGTCCTTCAAGAAATTTTCCACTTGTCAGACTTTTCCCTGGAATGATCTTAATGGAAAAATGCAGACTATTCAAGCTTCCCATGTAATTAAAACTCCCTGATATCTTATGCATAGACTACAATGGAAAAAATCTCTTAAGGATTAATAGGCACATTTTTCTGTTTTTCTTCATAACTGAAAGTTTCTCCTTCAGCAGAGGCTGAAGAATAATATTCTCTGACAGATAATTCTACAAAGAAATGCCTTCTTCCAAAATAGCTGTTTCTCCTATTGTTATCAATGGGGCAGAGGTTACAGGTTGTCCTTGGCTAAAATGTCCTTTTCTATTCACCTTCTCCTCACTGGCTCCTCCTCCTGATAGCATAAGGGGCAGGGAGGCCTTCACCTTCCTTGAGGGCAGCTTGCTTCACTTCAGTGAGGAATAATTGGAGGTGGCCATTTTGAAAGAGGGCATCTTAAAGCGAGGAAACGTATGGCCTCAACCCCACCAAGAATAATGGGAGGTGGTAGCCATTTGGAAGGAGACCAAATCCTCAAGAGTTTCTCTGAAGAAGAAGGTTTAATTCTTCAATAAAGAGCAACAAAAATTATTAAAGGTCTAAAAAGGTGACCTATGAGGGAAGATTGACAAAATTGGGTTTGTTTAGTCTGGAAAAGAGAAGACTGGGTGGGGACATGATAACAGTTTTCAAGTATAAAAAAGGTTGTTATAAGGAGGAGGGAGAAAATTTGTTCTTCTTAACCTCTGAGGATAGGACAAAAAGTAATGGTCTTAAATTGCAGCAAGGGAGGTTTAGGTCAGACATTAGGAAAAACTTCCTAACTGTCACGGTGGTTAAGCACTGGAATAAATTGCCTAGGGAGGTTGTGGAATCTCCATCATTGGGGATTTTTAAGAACAGGTGAGACAAACACCTGTCAGGAATGGTCTAGATAATACTTAGCCCTGCCATAGTGCAGGGGACTGGACTAGATGTTCTCTCAAGGTCCCTTCCAGTCCTATGAGTCTATGATTCAGACTCTGATGACAGATAAACATTCCCATGACCATTAATCCTAAATATTTCTGTTCAAAGCAACACGTTGCACAAGATCGACTCAAGAGGGAGGGCAAAGGAGGGGGAAGTTAGGGTGTGGAATGCAGGAAACAGGAGGGGGAAAGTACAGAAGGTGAGTGAGGGAATGTGGACATAAGGTTTTAGTGCAGGACCAAGATGAAAGGGAAGTTGAACAGTGAAGGAGAAGATATTTTAACATGTCTGATAATTGCAAACATTTAAAGAAAACACAAAATCGGAGTTTGAAATCTGATATGCTTAAAATGTCCCCGATACAAAAGCCCTACACTCAGAATACCAAATCATAAGTAAGACTAAGATTATGTCACAGAGGTCATGGACTTGGTGACCTCCATAACATTTTCCACTTCAGCCCGGGGCAGCAGGACTGGAGCTGTCAGCCGCTGGAGACCCCTGCAGCTCCCAGTCATTGCAGGTGGTGAGAGGACCTGGAGTTCCTAAACACCACAGGCAGCAGAGGGACCTTGACCTCCCAGTCACAGTGGCAGTGGGTGCTGGATCCCACCTCCCTTTCCTCCCACAGTAGGGCTCAGGCTCACCCCATTTTGTCACAGTTATTTCTAGTAAAAGTCAGGGACAGGTCACAGGCTTCCGTGAATTTTTGTTTATTGCCTGTGACCTGTCTGTGACTTTTACTAAAAATAACCCTGACAAAATCTTAATCATAAGTGAAAAGAGAAGGCAGCCATTCTATAGATTGTTGGGTTATCTGCAAGCTGTTGGGCTACAAGCAGGAATTTCTGCATGTAATCTGTGTCCTGTGTTATGTAGATTTAAGTATTATAAAGGTGTTTTCTGTCCTTCAAATAAATTAAACTGTTAATCTAATCTAGGTATGCTTGTATAAAGTGCTGCCTTGGGGGAATACTGTTCTCCCTGCAGTCAACAGGTGCAGGGCTATTTGGGGGGTGGGGAAATATAGGAGATTTAAAATAAGGTCTGACCATGCTTCCAGTGTGCTTACTGGCCAAACATCCAAATGCATTCAGAGGAGCAGGCCATCAGTCTGTACATGGAACAGTAAGAACAGCTGGAGCCCAACATTCCAATACATAGCATCAGTAACATTTGTGAGACGGAAGGGAGCAATCTGGCCCCTGTAGGTCTGCCCACCTGCTTCAAATTTATAATTTACCCCTCTTCTAAGTGCTTTTCTAACTCCGGCTGGAATGTGGTGCTGCTGACACTTTTACCTAGTGAAGAAGATTACAAGTGCAGAAGGAAGTGGTCTGAATTAGCAGCTGATCTGACAATATAGAACAACCACACCACAGGAACAGTATGTGACTGATAATGGTAACAGTCACAGTTCCAGGGCAAACTGCTCCTTTGTCTGCTCCAGGGTCTCCTCAAAGGAACCTCTTTAGGACTCAGGCCTCCAGCTGCCACCTCTCTGTGGGCTGGAACCAGGATTCTTCTCCCCCTACGCCCCCTACAATCACTGTGCTTATCCCAGCAGCTCTAAGTGTATATGGAAGTTATTTTAAGAGAGACCTTTTTAGGGTATGTTTCTCACTGAAGAATGGATCTTTCCTCTCATAAAGTCTGGAAAAAATCACCACATTGGGAATTCCTCCAGCATAGGTGAAACCTGCAGGTGATGTAGAGACAGTATAGTGTGGGCACTTGCTGGCCCCCGTCACAGTGTCTATTGCTTCATGGTTGGAAAAAAGATGCGAGGCTGGACTATCTCAATGTTCCAACTATTGTCAATTGCTGGAATGTGCCCTCATAGGCAACAGAAAACAGTTAAAAACAATCCTGAGGGTGCTCTGGCTTATGCCAAGACTGCTCCTGTGTATAGCCAGCTCCAGAATTGGGAAGCCTCAAAGTTGTTGTAAAACCACATTTGCTTCTCCCCATTAAATAAGTACAATTCAGCCAAACTTGAGAATTGGTGCCTTTTGAGTTTTTTTTCCGCCCTCTAACCCTTCAGCCCCCAATATATCTTCTGAGTCATAAGCTTTTATGAAACCAGCCACATGGTCCCCCTCCTAGGATCATATGACTAAAATAAGCATCAACTTTTTCTACTGCCCTATTAGTATCTCAAAGAGAGAGGAAAAGAAGAGACTGTAGTTGGACACCAATTATTGCACTAAGATCAAAGATAACACCATATTTTCCACTATGGGCGTAGAAAGGTCTCAGACCATGGTTTGAATGTTATGAGAAGCCATCTCCTCTCAGTATTGTTAGTTCTTTCCTGACAATGAAAAGGCATTAGGCAGAAGAAATATCAGGTATATGGTCACCTGGAAGTTCTTCTGAGAAAAGTTCAAGAGATGGTTAGATGCTATTTTTTTACTTATTCAAAAACCAGTGGAAGCTGTTCACAGAATCTAAGGCAGAACTGGATTTTTAGTTCAGAAAATGATTTTCCTTTTTACTCTTGTAAGTCTTTGGGCTGGTCTACACTATGGGGGAAAATCGATTTTAGATACGCAACTTCAGCTACGTGAATAACGTAGCTGAAGTTGAATATCTAAAATCGATTTACTCACCCGTCCTCACCGTGCGGGATCGATGTCCGCAGCTCGCTATGTCGATTCCGGAACTCCGTTTGTGTTGGTGGAGTTCCGGAATCGATATAAGCGCGCTCAGGGATCGATACATTGCGTCTAGATGAGACGCGATATATCGATCCCCGAGCAATCGATTTTAACCCGCCAATACGGCGGGTAGTCTAGACGTGGCCTTTGATAATCAGGAATTATTTCACAGTTGAATCTTATTGCATTCAAGGCAGACTTTTTTGCCTCCTCTAAAATCCAGATTCCCGTTGACAAGTGCATAGGGTACCAACCAGAAAGTCTGTTGTTTGCCTAACTATAAACTATCATGTTTATAATGGGTAATCTAATAATTGATTTCTCGAATAGTGTGAATATAGGTCTAAACCCTGGAAACCAACCCTTGATCCTGCAATGAGCTTCACACACCAGACCCATGCGTCCACTCAGAGACCACTGAACTATGCAGACACAGGGAGTGCCCAAGCAGAGCTCATTGGATGATCGTGGTCTGAATGTTTGCAAAGAGTAATTAGAAACATTAGCCACTGAGTATTAAGAAGTGTAGGCCCCAAAATGAAATTAGGGAATAGACGTAGGTGATACAGTGAAACCTTACAGTCTGTCTCTACCATTTCAGCCAATCAGTGGGTGGATTAGCCCTTAGTCATGTGGCCTAGGCAATATTTTTATTCACAGCCCTTGTAGAAACAAGGCTATTTTCCCATCCTTCTAGTGGTTTCTAATATGTTTCAAACCTCCTAATGGTGAACTAAAAAGCTTTTTAACCCATCAAGCCCTGAGTTCAGACTTTGGTGTTGCAAGTGAAACACAAACAGGTTCAAAGAATAGCTTAGTGCACCAGATTTAGCTGCAGGGTTCAATTTGTGAATTAGCTACAGACTTCCTTTGTGACATCATGTAACCCACATGCTTTATACTGCAGCATTTGACTTTATCTTTTTCCACAGAAAGGGAGAGAAACCATGGGGAAGAGACATGGATTGCAGAGTAGGGCAACTCAGCTAGAAGGGTCCAGAAACACCCAGAGCATGGTAGTTACCGAACACACTCAGTATCTGTTCTGATTCTATATAGGAAGTTTTCATTGTGGTCCACCCACCTGGCAGGTCATAAGAAGCTGATGTTTAATCTATCCCAGTATCTTCTCTTCCAATAGTAGTCAATGCTAGGCGCTTCAGAGGGAATGAACAGAACAGGCAGTCATTGAGTAATCCATACTCTGTCATCTACTCCCACCTTCTGGTAATCGGAGGCTAGAGAAACCCAAAGCATGGGCTTGTATTCCTGACCATCTTGGCTAATAGCCATTGATGGACCTACCATCCACAAACTTATCTAATTCTTTTTTTGAACACAGACTTTTGGATTTACAACAGACCCTGGCAACAATAGTCTCAGTCAAGTTCCTAGTGAACAGGTGATCATATCACAAAAATATTCACAACTGCACGCAGTCATTCAATGAATTTATTGTGATCAGAAGACATTGCCATCTCATGGCCATTCACTAGCTTATATACAACCCACAGTGTAATGATATAAATACTTCCAAATGTTTTACACAGTTTGAGGGATGTGGCAATTTCCTGCAAAGTCTCCGAAAGATCTTATTGTATTAAATTTACATATAAACTATGGCCCGGGATTGTATGTAATGTCTTGAGAGGGGAGGTGTGACAGACATTGCAACCACATGCAGTATCTTTAGGTTCCTTTGTTGCAAAGAAATGGTTTTTGTATGACTGTGTTCTAGTCCATGAGGGAGGGCTACCACAGCTCATCCAGGAACTGAAAACACCATGGTGATTAAAGTCAGTCAGCCAAGTTGTATCACCCCTGTACTGCTCCCAGTCCCTCAGAGGTACCATCCCCTGGGAAAGCTTCCATATACTTGTTCAGATTACTTTCTTCATAGAGCAGTAGACAAATAAATGACTGTTGGATAAATATCCTGATTTTAAACTGATTCGGGGCCTGTTTCTGAGCCAGCAAATGGACAGAACCTTTTGTCTGGAGGGTGGGGGGGCTCAATCCTTGTGGAAATGTTGGAAGCACTTGACCTACTAGGGCCTCATAAGACTGATAAGTGACTTCTGGGAAGCTTTTAGCATTTATGTAGATTCGTGTATTGTTTTCAATATGTTTCCTCTGCAGTGCTTTCACCTTTAGAGTAAATGTGCTTGCTTAGAAGGAGCTTGTAGCGAGGCGGTGTGGCTCCCCTCCTCCACAGGGAGGGCTGAGCCCCGTCCATCCTCCTCCAGGGTGGAACTTCCGGGCGGAAGCCCCGCCCCTCAAAGGGTCAGGCGGTGACCCGGAAGTATAAAAGCCGGGCGCCGGCCTTCAGTTGGAGCTCAGCAGCCGGCGAGAGCAGACGCGCCGGACGACCCTCGTCGCTGGGAGGCTGCCGAGCTCCGAGACAGGGACCAGGCCTTGCCGGAACCGACCCGCAGCAACCATGACGCTGAGCTGCGGGAACTCCCGCCGCTGCCTCAGCGCCCCAGACCAACGGCTGGAGAACTTCAGACCGACCTCAGCCAGGCTACCAGGAGTAACCCGGTCTACCTAGCCCAGATGGAGGAGCCAATGATGGTCGACGACCCGGCGGACCAGGTAGGACGAGGGGGATGGAAAGTAGCCCGGGCGCTGACTACAGTCAGCCGCAGAAGGCCCCGAGCCGATGACGGTGTGTCGGTCAGGATCCCCACTGACGTTGCTGTCAGTGTGTTCATAGGATCCCCCCCGACACTCTGTCAGTGTGTTTCGGGCTCGGATCCCACTGATGCACTATCGCAACAGCCCGCTCTAGGGCCCCGGGCTGGAACGCAAGGAGTGGGTGGGCCTGCGTTCCCGTTTGCCACCGTAGCGCGGGTGCAGTCACCCCTCGCACCCACGCTAACCAGTGCGTTTGTCTGGCCGCCAGGGCAGACTCTAGACCTCGCTGCCCTGCCAAAGGGCCAGAGCTCCGACTTTCTGCTCTGCCCTGCCCAAAGGGCCAGCTCTCTTGACTGTCGTGTGCTCTGCCCTGCCCGAAAGGGCCACTACGCTTCCCGCCCAGGCGCTGCTTGACTGTTGCTGCTCGCCCTGCCAAAGGGCAGAAGCCTTTGCACTGTCGTTGCTCTGCCCTGCCCAAAGCCAGAGCTCTCTGACTGTTCGTTGCCTGCCCTGCCCAAGGCCGAGCTCTCTCTGCAGTTGCTGCTCTGCCTGCCCCAAAGGGCCAGAGCCCCTTGAACTGTTTTGCTGCCTGCCTGCCCCAAAGGGCCAGAGCTTAGTGTAACGTGTGTTTGTGCCGCCCCAAACCAAGGCTGGGCCCCTATGACCCTAGTCTCTGCGCGCCGCTCCCCAAAAGGCCAGACTGATGTACGTGCTTGGTGGCCCAATCCGAACCAAGGCTGGCCCCCCCCCCCCCCCCCCCCCCCCCCCCCCTATTGACTGTACCTGCTCTGCCCTGCCCAAAGGCCAGAGCTAGTACTGGCTTGGCCACGCCCGAACCAAGGGCTGGGCCCCTATTGACTCTGTCTCTGCTCTGCCCTGCCCAAAGGGCCAGAGCCTAGTGCACTGTGTTTGGTGCCCGCCTGCGTCCAAGGCAGGGCCCCACTGACTTTGCCGTGTCCCAGCCCACTCCACAGGGACCGAACGCCCAGCCAGTGGACCGCGGACCCGAGGGACAGGACCCGGTGAGAACAAGACGAGGCCGGTGTGGCTCCCCTCCTCCACAGGGAGGGTTGAGCCCCGGCTTCCCTCGTCACAGAGCTGTGTGGTAGTTTATAACTGAGGGCAATACCCTGGTCATAGCCCTTGGAGAGAAAGTGAAATGGAAGCACTGCCCTTTTCAGGCAAACTAGTTTGCTGAGGATATTTCAGTGTAATCTAGGGCACTATGCAGCCTTAAAACCCCAGTCAGAAGGGAGTGATATGTGGATCTTGACCCACATGAACAGACAGCTGGGAGACTAAAGTGGTGCCTGTGAGAGACTTCTGAGAGGGAATACAGCTGTAGGTCCCCTGAAACTGTGACAAACAGCTACAAGAAGTTGTTTGCAGTGGAGCTTCTGTATCAGGCTATTACATACTTGGCGACAGCCTATGTATAGTCATGCACATTTGTCTTCTTGCCAGTTAGCCTATAGTGCTACTGATGGTGAAGAAGAAAAAGGATAGAGCTTCTGCTGGTATGCTGAGGGTAGCAGTAAGTCTTTCTGGTGCTCTTTGTGTCTAGTTTAAAGAATGGCCTCTCCATTAGTGTGACACCATACAGTGCTAGATTGGTGCCTCTGAGGGACAGTCTCAAGGGAAAAAAATCAGTATAGTGGTTTTGGCCAAGTCTCCATTGCTTCTCATCAGGAAACCAAAATGTGGTTGATTGTGGTTGCACTTGTGCAGCACAAGAGGAAAGAAGTCATTCAAAGAATTTATTGTGACCAAAAGATATTACCATCTCATGGCCATTCACTAGCTTATATACAAGGAGGAGATAGTCTCAGTCCAGTTCCCATATCACAAAAATATTCACAATTGCACTCAATGATAACTTGTCTTTGCAAACTCAATAGAGCTGTTACGGTTTGAAAGTGTCTAGAGACAGAGAAAGCCAGACTGACAAACTCACAGACAATTGATGGGGAGGACAAGAAAGCAGGCCATGCTGGCACTTGTGATCAGGATGGGACACAGGAGATTCTAATGTGGATTTGTTCAGTTCAGCACCTATAATATGAGAAGAAAGCCAATCTAATCTAGCTTGTAGTGAAACATAAAATGAGATGAGACCAAATATGCCTGTAGGTTGCCTGTTTCCAAATCCTTTCTTCTCAAATGTTTTGCTCCAACTGCTCAATTAATATACTTCATTTTAAGAAGGCTGTTGGGCAGTTCCATGGGTCATGGATTCAAAAAGGGAGAACCAAGCAGGTGCTCAAATCAAGATAGGCCTGCTCAGTAAGAAGCAGTTGGCTTGGTATTCATGGTGTAGCCAAGTCCTGGTCTAAGGGGAAGAACTGCAAAATCCCATCATGAAGCAGGTAAAGTCTAAAGGTCCAAGACTTGAGGTGAGGAGACCAGTAAGGGGACAGAGGTGCAGCTAGCCCCATAACCATGACAAATATAACATTCCAATCATTTTAGGACCAAGAACTGTCTTCAGTGTTTAAGTGGAAAGAATTTTAATTTTCAAAGGTGCCTAAGGAATTAGAAGTTGGATGAAATTCAGTGGAGTTGGGCACCTAACTGCCTTAGTCTCCTTTGAAAATCTCAGCCTTACTTCATACATTTAATTTTAATTCACAGCACAATATCACCCCATCTACTCTTTCTCCTCTTTCCCTCTGATACTTGGGTATGACAAGAAAGTCACAGCTAGAGTAGGATTATGATGGAGTTATTTTATTCCCTGGACTGCTCAGTTATTTCAGCAGCATGCTAATAGCTTTGACAATTCCACTGCTTTCAGGAGTTTCAGCGGCTTGAAGCACTTCTCAGCAGCTTTGGGGCTTGCTTCAAACAGTAGCATGTGTGTGAGGCTTTCCATGAAGGTCTGAAGCCTCTTTGCCAGAGTTCAAATCTCAGATGAATTGTGTGAGTTCAAGTTAAACACAGTACACATACTTGTAAGTACAATAATTTGTGTATAAAGTCAAGGCCAGTATTTGGGGGGAAATAACAAGTTCATTTTGTTCCTTAACATTGGAAAAATCACTTCTCTGATCTGTACTTCAATATCTGAGTCATATGAATTTTCTTAACTCCTCTATCTAATCTGCCTATATACACCAGAAATCACCATATACCTGACATCATCACCTGTATACCACCCAAGCATTTTAAAAAAACACAAGAATCTCTCTTCCTTCCCAGTGTGTAGGAGAAAGACCTTCCTTCATTTATAGGTATTTTTGTTTATCTATCTGTGTCAGAGAGACAGTCCAACGGAAGGGAGGGATTTTGTGTTGTCTTGTGTGTATGTGAGAGGGTAGGGGCAAGAGAGAGAGGGGGGAAGAGAGAGAGTAGAACGTCTTGAGGTGAAGCTAAATTGAAGAGATTATTTTTTTATTTAATTCTGAAACTGGTGAGGTCTCTGCCCACCTTTATACGCTATATTAGGAGAATGAACTGCAGATTCTAGGTCCAGCTCCTGTGGAAGTCCAGTCTCTTGCACTCATGAGCCACTCCCACATTTTTAAGCTGGGGGGAAATGTTCTCTGGAGAACTTGCTGCTGTGGAGTGCAGTGTACCAATAAATCCAGCAGCAGATTGCAAACCTAGAGAAATAGCTCTGAAGCCATGTGTCAGAGCTTTCCTATTCTGAGATCAAAAGGTAAAGCTAGAAGTGCTACAGCAATGGTCAGAAAAGGGCAATCACTACTGAGTACAGGGTTTACAGAGCATTTTTGCAAGGGACAATGGAACATCAATGGAGAAAGGTTATTACAATGTAATTTACAAGTGTGTTTATGGTCCAGAAATTAACCATGAAATTGGCACCATCAACTCAGTTTATTTGCTTTTATCCTAAGTGCTTCTGCTGCAGTGCCCATTGGTGAGGGGAAAGGATCTAATGAATTGGGCCTGAATAAAACCTCCAAGTCTGAACACTCCTGAAGTTCAGATGCAAATCTGAACTAGGCAGATTGGATCCATCCCAAGTTACTCTGAGCCTGATTCTGCAGTCCTTACACATGGTGAGTGGTGCTCACTAACACAAACATTCTGATTGACTTCAGTGGGAGTACTCATGGGACTGCTTCTCTGCGTGAGTAAACGGTGAAGAATTGGCCTATAGCAATCTTCATTTGGGGCTTGGTACCAAGCCTACTGAAGCCAATGGAAAGACTCCCATTGCTTTTGGATCAGAACCTAAATAATTTTCAATTTTCTTTGACACACTTGAGATTTACTAATCTGATATTTTCCTCCATGCAAATTAACTGTAATGCACTAATTATATATCTTTCCTCCTCCATAGCAAAGCTGGTCAAAAGATACAGCACTCTATATCCCTTACTTTCCCCTAAATTTATTAATGAGATCTCCAGAGACCAAAATTAATTATTCATTCTTATTTTTAAGCTTTTTCTTTTAAATCTTTTAGTAGGACAATTAAGTAGCACATGCATTTTTGTGATAAACCTAATTTACAGTAATAAGTCTTTTCTGGGAAGTAAAACATTTTATTGTTTTGGTTTCTTAACCCTGTAGACATTTTATTTACAGTACATTTTCCTAATTAGCTGCAGGTACTAGAATGTTCAGAAGGTGCATATGTTAAACTTGAATTAGTTCATAGCAGGCTCCACCGAATGCTATCATACAAATAAGCAGTATTGATATGAATAGGCAAGATTTGTTAGCTTTTGATTACATTTTTAGAATTATTTTTAAACATTTTTGAGTGTATATATTGCTCAGAAAAGTGAAGAAGTAATAGTGCTATCTTGGGACACATTGTTAGGGACCATATACATGGAAATTCCCCTCTTCCCCAACACAAAAGCCAAGTAAATAGGCCTTGTTTGGCATGCAGATAGGATCTTCTATATGCCTACCAGCCAAGGCATGGTGTTGGGTAGTTCTACAGCCCCTCTGGGGCTGCTATTCTAGTTCCTCATTTGGCGCAGTGTATGGAATCCTTGTGGATCCCCTACACAGAGATTGTATCCACATAACCAAATACCCAGTGGTCTCACACTCCCACCTCTCTCAGAGCTTACTCTATCCACCTCACTTTCTGGAGAGCCTGCATGGAGTCCACCTCTGCCATCGGCAAAGAATGCAGAATTCCACACAAGGGCGTCACACCCATTCTAGGCACGATAGAGGCATTGAGGTTCATTCTGCAGCCCCAGAGGACATGGAGAAATGTCACCCCACATGGATCGTAACATAGATAAATGAGTTTATGGTGTGCTCAAGCCCTGGGCAAGCTTCTCCAAACATGCATCTCTCCTCCCCATCCTTTGTAGTTTCATTTTATTCTTGGATAAGAAATGAAAGCCTATAAACACAAAAACCAAATCTTGCTCTAATTTGCCCACTTAGCAACCCCATTCAACCCCAGTGGGATATGGTCCATTTCTTTTAATAGAAGCTGTTTTATATTTGGAGTGAGACCAGATTCAGAGCTAGAGAACAAAAGTACAAACCATAAATGGAAAGATCCTAAATGAATCTACTATGGCACCTGAATTATTATCTACCATTAAAGCTTATTATTCTCCTTGCTTGGTGCCTGTGGCTGTTTTCTCCTGCAGCCAGGTAAAGCACTATGAATAAGTCAGACTCCAACAGCTCAGTTGGTTTTTGCTGGTATCACACTGTTAATCCTTCCTTAATTTATAAGTATTCATGCATAAATTGCTCATGCTCAAAGGTATCATAGAATATCATCTAGTCCAACCTACTACTCAAAGCAGGACTAATCCCCAGACAGATTTTTACCCCCACTCCTTAAACAGCCCTTTTAAGGACTGAACTCACAACCCTACATTTAAAAGGCCAAGGCTCAACCCACTGAGCTATCCCTACCCCACTTTGGTCACTCTACCCACAGCCCCCCTTTTAGACACTGCAAGTGTCCTGCCTTCACTATCGCTCCTATGTCCCTGCCACTTGAGGGAAGAATTTCCAGGAAATTCTATGAGGTTCATTTCAGAGAGTTTCTGGCCTCAACTCCTCTCCAGAGGGTACCTACCCCATGACATGATACAGTTCAGTTCTATAATTCCTTTGTTTGTGGAAACTGTTGTGTAATAAAGAACTCTGGTACCAAGGGTCTGATCCAGAGCTGGAGTGAATTTGCATCCCCCACTGAATTTTTTGGTACAATTCTGCATATTGTGTGGTAAGCTGTTGCTAACTTCCAGGCTCTGCATATGGCATGGTTCACTGTTTCGCTTAACTGTGCATGAATTTTGTAGTGGCTCTAACACATATCTCAGAATTGTCATAAACAAGCACAGTGAGCATGATGGGTTCTTTTTACGTATTCAGCTATGAAGGCATCTCTAATGAATGTTCTCCTTCTGACCTTACTAGCTTTTGTGTTCTTAAATGCTGCAAGCAGTGCTGCTGGAAAAGCATTTTTCTCCTGACACAGAGAGATGAAGTTATGTGGACCATTGATCTAACATTTCAGGAGGGTCTTAAATGACAGAGATGCTGTGAGACAGCATGTAATAAAAGATGGGATTGTGATTCAGTGAGACAGAAACCAACTTAGGTGCCCTGAGATTTAAAGGTCCTTATGCCATTTGTAACTTCTAGTTTCCTTGATGAGACCACTTCTTTCCATTTCCTGGAAGATTTATCTTTCTTTCTGGTGCCAGCTCCAATCAGAAGACCTCAGAGAGGAGTGATATTTACACAGACAGTTTGTGGTGATGTTACAGAACTTCCACATCAGAGCCTTAGTGAGTATAGTCAAAGCTTGGAGGAAAAAAAACAACAAACTTTTGAGTAAAGGTATATGAGCATCAACTCCTTCTCCTCACTACTCCACATTAAATCAGCTCATAGGCACTGTCCTTTTGTTACAGGGCTGTACAAACACCAACTCCGACACAGCAGCAGCTCTATGTTTTTTGCTGACCCAAGCACGGTGGTCGGGCGTCCTTTGGCAGCATGCCTGTGGGCGGTCCACTGGTCAAGCAGATTTGGCGGCATTTCTGCAGGTGATCTGCCAGTCCTGTGCCTTCGTACCCACTGCCAAATTGCCGCCAAAGCTGCGAGAACAGCAGACCTCCCACAGTCATCCCTAACGGCAACCAGTATGCCTCCCCCCACGGCTTGCCGCCCCACGCACATGCTTGCTGCACTGGAGCCGTCCCTGCTCTGACACCAGAAAATAACATAATAATGCTGTCCTCATCGGCAGGCAAATCTATTCAGAAATAGAATTCCACGGAAGGATACTCAACATCCCCCAGCAAAATGGGATGGAAGCATTAGGCTCTCCATCACCCATTCCCACTATCACAAGTCCTGTCACCCCCCCCCCCTTATAAAAATTCATTTGTTGGCCTCTACTCAGTAGGTGAGATGATATTCAGGTTCACCTCTACTCTGTAAGGAAGTACTTGAATGACACATTCCACAACAGGAGATAATTCCCAATCCAACAGACTTCTGGTCCTCTCAAGGGCCTTGGTGTCTGGTTTTGCAATCTTTCTTAACTCATAACTAGGTATCACTAAAAAGTCTTTCCTTTCTAGAACTCAAGCACTTTGCAGTCCGGCATCACCATAAATCAGATCCACCTAGAACTGCTCTCCGGT
The DNA here is from genome assembly GCF_003597395.2 of Chelonoidis abingdonii. NCBI lineage: Eukaryota > Metazoa > Chordata > Testudines > Testudinidae > Chelonoidis > Chelonoidis abingdonii. Next base: position 194,155,881 of record NC_133771.1, on the reverse strand, counting down.
TTCATCCCACTTGGCTGCTGTCCCCATCCCTCTCTGCTCCTATCCCTTCCTTCAACTCATTTCTCCTCCCTTTCTGCTGACCTCTCCTCAACCCACTCCTCAAATCCTTCTCTCCCTCTGGCTCTATTCTCCTTTTAGTTTCTGTCTCCCCATCTCTATTCCAGTAAGGCTGGTCATTTTCATTGCCTGGCCACCAGTACAGGGAGCACTGAGAGCACAGGAGAAACAGACAGACTCCCTGCTCTCATTTCCTGTGCTTGGTGCCACAGCAGCCCTGAGCCACCAAGAAGAACAATTGCATGGAAAATCCTGCTTACCCTGCAGCCCCATGAAGGAGCATGCTCAGGGCAGCCAAAACCTTTGGCGCATTTAGCTGCCAAACTCTAACAAGTGTCTACTGAGCACGTAAGAGCTGAGATTTTTTCAGAGGCTTCTAAATTGGACAAATTTGGGCAGATTTTCATGGAGATGACAAAAGGCATGGCGCTGACAGCAGATGTAACAAAGCGGCCTCTTGGGAGGACACTACTGAGAATATCAATTCAGGACAAATTGCTTAGAGCAGGGCAGTCACAGCCCAAGGCTGCGTTTCCTCCACTTCTAAGGCACACCAAACCAGCCACACTGAGTGGAGTTCGGTCTCACCCCCACTGGCTAACCAGAAGTCAGACAAGCAATTCCCTTAGACACTCCAGTTTCCCAGTATCACCACCAGCAGCCACTTCTTATGGGGATGAATGATTATGAAAATCAATACCCCAGTAAAAGAAAAAAGATTCTCCTGATCCCAAAGGACCAAGCCCCAGATCCAGGTCAACACACAAATCAGAGTTTACCCACAAAGCATGCTGTTGCCAATCCTTTAGAATCTAAACTCTAAAGATTTATTCATAAAAAGAAAGAAATATAGATGAGAGCTTAATTTGGTTAAATGGAATCAATTACATCCAGTAATGGCAAAGTTCTTGGTTCAAGCTTGTAGCAGTGATGGAATAAACTGCAGGTTCAAATCAAGTCTCTGGAGTACGTACACAGCTTGGATGGGTCATTTAGTCCTTTGTTCAGAGCTTCAGCTTGTAGCAAGGTTCCTTCCAAGGTAAGAAGCAGGACTGAAGACAAAATGGGGGGGGGGTTCCATGACTTTTTATACCCTCTGCCATGTGGAAGGAACTCCCGTTGTTCTTACTGTGGAAAATCACAGCAGCAAGATGGAGTTTGGAGTCACATGGGCAAGTCATATGTCCATGTATGACTCAGTTTGCAGGCGGCAGCCATTGCTCACATGCTACCTTGAATGTCCCTGGAAGGCTCCTCAGATGTGGATTGGAGTCTCCTAAGGTCCACTGTCAGTTAAGTGTTTCTCCATGGGGCACTTACTCAGAATAGTCCTTTCTCAAGAAGCTGACCAAATGCTTCACTGACGCTTCTTAGAATCAAGCACATTGAGATACAAGTACATAGCCAATATTCATAACTTTAAATACAAAAATGATACACACATACAGACAGCATAACCAACAAATTACAACCTTTCCATAGACACCTTACATGACCTCTTTTGTATATGATTTGCTGCAAATATATAACAGTGGTTGCAACAATGATCTATATTGGGGTAGGCAACCTATGACACACGTGCCAAAGGTGGCATGCGAGCTGGTTTCCAGTGGCACTCTCACTGCCCGGGTCCTGGCCAGTGGTCCAGAGGGATCTGCATTTTAATTTAATTTTAAATGAAGCTTCTTAAACATTTTAAAAACCTTATTTACTTACATACAACAATAGTTTAGTTATATATTATAGACATAGAAAGAGATCTCTAAAAACATTAAAATCTATTACTGGCACGCGAAACCTTAAATCAGAGTGATAAGTGAAGACTTGGCACACCACTTCTGAAAGGTTGCCGACCCCTGATCTATATGTTCACAGTTTATGTCAATAACATCACAGCAGGGTAACCCCAAATTTCAAGCACCTGCTCCGAAAGCATGGAAATGCTAGGAGTGTCTTAGTTAACGAGGCATCAGAATTTTTTAACCTGGGCAACAGTGTCTTTTTTCCCCTAACCTTATCCTTGGAAACAGCTGAACCATTTTGGCTGAGGACTTCAAAAAAATTTCCATCTGAGGCAGACACCCAGCATAGCTTTTATAATTAGAAATGTTGAGTAACCTTAATTATAGGTGTCACTACCAGCTCTGTATGTCACTTACTGACCATGGGTAACATAGGCAAAACAAAAACTCTTCCCTGTGAAGAATTTATGCTTGGCTGCCTAAAGCTGAAGTCAGAGAATACTAGGGTTGGAAGGGACCTCAGGAGGTCATCTAGTCTAATCCCCTGCTCAAAGCAGGTACCAATCCCCAGACAGATGTTTGCCCCACATTACTAGAATGCCAGATTGCAAAAATGTTGGCCTTTGACAGTTTGTGTCTCCATTTCCCCATCTGTGAAAATGGAAATATTATTTCCTCCCCGTTTGCAGGGAGGATCCTTCCTCTGTACTTTGTTTTGAACCTACATACTGCTCTTTCCTCTAGCTCCCTGTGAAGTATTCAGAGGGCAGATTGGTTGTATGGTTGAATCCAATGAGCGGGGAAGGAGAAAACTGTTCCCCCTGGTATATAATTACAACAGTTAGCGAAAGAAAAAATAGAACCACATTTCACACAGCCAAAATCCAAAATGTCTGAGTAGAAAATTCTAGCATCTGTAATTAAAAACTAAGGGAAATTGCACAGAGTAAAATCCCCACACAAACCAGATTGTAAAAACAGGAGAATATCAAAATCTGAAAATGATGTGAGAGAAGAGAGCATTTTATTTAAATATTAATGCACGATGAGACTAGCTCCTTCAAAATGTAAGACTAAAATACTGGTTTAAAATTTGTTTTACAATTTATATAGGCTCTGATTCAAGAAAAAAATCCCTATTCAGGACAGCGCTTAAGCATGTGCTTAAAGTTAACATCTGCTTAATTGTCCTTCCTGAACCATGGTCTAAGGGTCTAATTAATTTACAGTATTACAACTACAAACATTTTTTCCAAGAAATGCAGTACGTGTGACTGTAAAGCCCTCCCAATATTGCTATTTTGCAGATAATGTCAAATAAAATGTTAATTGTGTCCTTGTCCTAGTTTGTTTTGACTCAGCTAGATGGAGCAATTATTAAGACTCCCTCCTGAATACAGTTGATCTGGGTTCAAAGTTTCCTGCAGAGAATTCAAAAAACAGTCTGGTTGAATTAATACAGTATGTGAGGTTTGTATTGGCTGTATATGCTGTAATTAAAATAATTTTTTCTAAGCCTTTTTTGAGGGTGGAGAGATGTATGTGGACATGGAAGGGGGCTTCAATTCCAGATTAATTTAAGTTTAGCTGATTTGCTTCTCCTTTCTATTTGGATTGCTTTTTAGTTTTTAGTTGTTTGTAGTTTGGTTGCAGAGAATGAGATCTGTTACCATTTATATTATTTGTCTATTTTCTTAGCTAGAGTACAGGAACTGTTCCCATGGTAACATTTTCTGGTGCACTTTTCCTTGGCTTTTCAAGGCTGCTTTGGGTGTGCTCCGTAGTGCTCTGTTAACCTTCATCATGCATATGCAGCATTTCTACAAACTACCTGTTCTGGTTGTTTGTGGGGGGAGGTTATTTGTTTGGTTAGTTTTTTGCTAATTTAGAGTCTCTTTAGAGTATATTTGCTTCTATTATTCTGAAGCTTAGTGCCAATGAAAGGGAACAGATTGACAGCCCTGCCCTAACAAGGTACAGCAGAGTTCAAGCATCTTCACACCATCCTCCCTGTGACCCTCATCTTAATCTGCTGGGCCATTTCCAGAGCCAAGAGAATTGTTTAGCTTCTTCACCCATCCATTAGTTGGCCTCTCTGCTGAGAACACGATGCTGGTTTTATGATGGGGGGCTCTGGTCAAGATTTTCCAAAGTGATTAGTGAGTTTGAAAGCCTCGCTTTTCGGGAGCTCAGCTACAGACACCTTAAAGGAGCTTGATTTTTGGATTACTGCTTTCTGGAAATCAGGCCTTTTAAGGTGTCTGTATGTGGACATCTGAAAACTGAAGCACCCTAAATCACTAGTCACTTTTGAAAATCTTGATCTAATGCACTGGGATAAGGATAGAGGTCCTGCAAACCAGCTACCTTATTTAACGCAGTCCATTGAGCAGACCTCAACATGAATTAAATCACCTTCCCCACTTCCTCTTAGACAAATTACAGGTATTTCTCTCTTAATCTCTCTGGATGAGTCTTTCTCTCAGGACCCTCCCATTGCTCTAGCCACAAGTGACAAATTTAGAAAATGAATTCTATTGTAACTGACGTAAAAGACTAAGGAAGAATCATTAGTCTCCTTTTTATTCATCTGCAGTAATGAGTCTAGTAATGATTGCACCTGTCCTTCTTTTCATACAGTCCTCTTTTTTCATGCCGTTTAGTGTGAGATTTCCAGTGATCTGCTTTTTTTCCCACATTGTCCTAGTTGTCTGAAGACTTCTAAATAAATTATTCAATCATTTACTTCAACATCTTCACCAGAGCCAAAATATCAAGGCTACTGCATTGAATAAGAACTTGACAGGAGTGGCCAAATTTACTGACCCTTTGAGCCACATATGATAATCTTCAGAAGTTCGAGAGCTGCAAGACACACACAACCTTTACACATGCATTTTTTGAAACAGTAACATCCTACTTACTGTATCACAGCTAAATACTGATAGTGCTAGAGGCTTTGTGGGTCTCCATCCTGGTCGTAAATCTTTGGAAATCTCATTGATATGTTGTCAAGGCTGAATAGAGGAAATGTTGATTTGTAAAGTCTGCATAATGTTTCTATTTTATGAACTTCATCACAGACTAGAGGGATTCACAGCAGTATGTTGTGCAGAAAATTGAAATGAGTCACACTCTAGTCTTCTTGAGTTGAGGATACTTCATTCCTGGCACTTACTTCCAGAACTCAATTGTTGAGTATGATTTATGCATCATCTTTAGGTCCAACAGTTCCATTTCTACAGTAGATGTTTCTGTTCCAATAGTCTTGGGAATTGGACAGCTGTCGTTGATCACATCAAAGATGAATGGGTTTACAAGAAAGGCAAAGCGGATCTCAGGGTTTGGCCACACTTGCAGCTGTACAGTGCTGGGAGTTACAGCTGTCTTCGTACAGCTGTGTAGGAAAAGCGCTGCAATGTGGCCACACTGACAGATACCAGCGCTGCAGTGTGGCCACATTTGCAGCATTTGCAGCGCTGTTGGGAGTGGTACATTATGGACAGCTATCCCACAGAGCACCTCTTCCAATTCTGGCGCTGTGGGTTGTGGGAAGGGGGCGGAGGGTGTGGGTCATTCTGGTTCCTGTCCCAATGTCCCGTAATGCATCGCTTCACATCCCAGAAATGCCTGTGTTTCCGTCCACTTGGCGCCATCTTTGCACGGTTTCAGTGCAGCGCGATTCTGTGTTCCGTTTTGGTCTGCGGGAAATGGAGCCCGAACTGCTGAGGAGTATGCTGACGAGTCTCGCCAGCACATCATGTTTGGCAGTTGAGCTATTCCTTAAGATCCAAAGTGACAGTGAAGAGTCTGACGATGATAGCGAGTCGTGTAAGGCGTATGACACAAAATTGCTTGTGGCATTTCACAGACATGCTCAGCACCGTGGAACGCCGCTTTTGGGCTCGGAAACAAGCACTGAGTGGTGGATCACATCGTCATGCAAGTCTGGGATGAACGAGCAGTGGCTGCAGAACTTTGGATGAGAAAAGCCACTTTCATGGGACTGTGTGAAGGAGCTCCCCCCACCCTGCGGCGCAAGGACACGAGATGAGAGCTGCCCTGCCTGTGGAGAAGCGGGTGGCTATTGCAATCTGGAAGCTGGCAACTCCAGACAGCTACCGATTCGGTCGCGAACCAGTTTGGAGTGGGAAAAGTCTAACTGTTGGAATCGTGTTGATGCAAGTTTGCAGGGGGGGGGGGGGCCATTAATCGCATCCTGCTAAGAGAACCGTGACTCTGGGAACGTGCAGGACATTTTGGATGGCTTTGCCACAAATGGGTTTCCCTAACTGTGGAGGGGCGATAGATGGGATGGCATATTCCTATTCTGTCTGGCACCACCACCTAGCATCCGAGTACATTAATGGAAGGGTATTTCTCTATGGTTCTTCAGGCGCTTGTGGATCACCGTGGCATTTCATTGACATTAACGCAGGCTGGCTGGAAAGGTGCATGATGCATGGCATCTTTCGGAACACTGGCCTGTTCAGGAAGCTGCAGGCTGGGACTTTTTTCCAGACTGGAAGATCACAGTAGGGGATGTCGAAATGCCCATTGTGATCCTTGGAGACCCTGCTTACCCGTTAATGCCGTGGCTCATGAAACCGTACACAGGGAGCCTTGACAGCAGCAAGGAAACGGTTCAACTACAGGCTGAGCAGTGGTGCCGAATGACTGTGAGTGTGCTTTTGGCTGTTTAAAGGGGCGGGCTGGCGATCTCTGTATGGGAAGCTGGACTTGGGGAAAGCAGCATCCCCGCGGTTATATCCGCGTGCTGTACCTCCTCGATATATTTGTGAAGGGAAGGGTGAAAGATTCAGTCAGGCATGGACTCTGAGGTTCAATGCCTGGAGGCTGAATTTGCACAGCCAGAGACCAGGGCTACTAGAGAGGCCCAGCACAGGGCTGCAAGGATTAGGGATGCCTTGAGGGAGGAATTTGAGGCTGAAAACCAACAGTAATGTTTGCTGACTTGCATGGGAGTGAAGTGCAGTGGTTACAATGTTAGTAGGAATCTGTGTTTCCTAAGCTGATTTGCAGTGCCTGTTTCTTTCCTGGGCTAAGGTATCTTTAACTTTCTGCAATAAAAGACCTTTTCAAAGCCAAAAATTCATTTATTGAAAAGTAAAAATTAATTTACTTGAAGAACACAACTTTTTTGGAATCTGAAAAGGCAAGGGGGTGGGTGGGGAACTGTTAGCAATCACAGTTTTGCATATGTCCTGTCTGGAGTGCTGTGCAATGACTGCTGCACTTCAGGAATGGCTATACTGCATGGTGATGGGGGGGTTGGAGTGCAGAGGGTAAAGGGTCGTAGTTCTCAGGGCTGGTTGGTGAACGTACAGGTGTTGGAGGCAGCTGGTGGTGGTAAGAACCTGGATGCTGGGGAAGGGGGTTTGGAGCTAAACATGGGGGCACAAGGGAAGAGCTTTGGGACAAGCGGCGGCTAGGGGGTATAACATCTTCCGGTGGCATGGTAGTGCTCTGCCTGCATGGCTACAAGCGCCTGGAAAGAGTCCACTTTGGCGCTCCAGGATGCTGAATTAGCCGCCTCGCGGCATTGCTTCCTTTGCGCTGCTGTTTTCCTTGCGGATCCTGCTTTCCCTCTCCTCCACTCCTGCACTTTTTGATTCTCTGTGAGAGATTGGTGCATCACTTCTTGCAGCATGTTCTCTTTGCTTTTTCAAACGGCCCTCTTCCGGAGTTTTGTAAGTCTCTCAGGCAGTGATAACATGGACAGCCGAGATCTCACGGTTGCATCTGTAAATGGCCAAAAATGCGAAACACTTAACAGAAGGTAGCATTGTTTATACCCCAGACAGAGTAATTCCCCCGCATTGAAGCAGGGCACATTAACAGTCTTCACAATAGCATAATTTTCCCATCCCAAAGAGAGCACACATAACCCATGGGAGCCCCAAAATGGTGAGTAAGGGGGACTGATTGTTTCAGGGCTGTACTGGGGTTTCTGTGCGTTGGGGAAAGCAAACAGCTGCAGGGGACACCTACACTGAACACTATCCCAACAGTTTCCATAGGAGTTTATCCTGGAAGATATCTTACTGCTGTGGGTCACCTGGGAAGCAAGGGAGGGTCTTCTACTGCAATGCAGATTCCGCCCTGGTGCCTATGCAGCTTGCCTGTGTGCAGCAATGGTCCCCCCACCCCTCGTGGCACAGTGGCGTGGATGCGTTAGCCTGACTGGGACAAGAACCACAGTGGCTCTCCCAATAAACCTGCGCAAGTGCATTGCCCATGGTCTGGCTGAGACTTTTGAAGAGATTACCGAGGCCAATTACTGCGACGTGATAAACCACATCAATGCGCTATTCCACATCTAGGCATGAATGCATGCAGCCCTAACCCTCCTTCCTCTCCCCAAAAATTTCCATCCTGAAAATAAAAGCTGCTTACCAGGAACCCGCTCCTCTGTTTGTCCTCCACCAAGTTCCAGCTGCTGCAACTGGCTTAACTTCCTCCTGGCTTGAGAAGAGCTCCTGGTTGCATGCCTCCAGGGACTCCGGGGTGTCTCCCCCCACCACAGTACCCTCACTCTCACTTTCCTCCTCCTCCTCTTCCCGCTCTGAAGTGTCCACGGTGGTCCTCGGAGTGGAGGTGGGGTCACCCCCTTGTATCGCGTCCAGCTCTTTGTAGAAATGGGAGGCCGTGGGGGCAGCACCGGAACAGCAGTTTCCCTCACAGGCTTTGCAGTAGGCACTCCGCAGCTCCTTCACTTTAACCCTGCACTGCAGCGCGTCCCGGTCATGGCCCCTTTCCATCATGGCCCTTGATATCTGCCCATAGGTATAGTAATTCCTACGGCTGGAGCGCAGCTGGGACTGCACAGCTTTCTCCCCCCAAACACTGATGAGGTCCAGCAACTCGCTATTGCTCCATGCTGGGGCTCGTTTGCCGCGTGGAGGCATGGTCACCTGGAAAGATTCACTGATTGCACTCCACACCTGGCTGAGCAAATAGGAAGGGGATTTTTCAAATTCCTGGGGAATTTAAAGGGCGGGTCTGACGGTTGGTCACCTGAGGCCAGGGCAGTAGAGGTTGAACTGATGAGCAGAGTGGCTAGAATAGGCATTCTGGGATACCTCCGAATACCTCTGGAGGCCAATAACAGCGCTTTTGATGGGGGGAAGTAGAGAGAGATTAACCACAGTAGAAGGATGGCATAAATCTTCCCCTTCTGTCGCTTCTCCTGGCCCCGGGATCTATTTGTTACTTAACAGGCTGAACTTTTGGTGAGGAAAGAGATTTTGACACAACCCAGCAGCCACCTCCTTGTGGGCCACCGTACTTGTTGAGAAATACTGTATTTAAAAAAATGGCATAGCATAGCAAATTTGTTTCATCAGGCATGTACTGGTCTTCACAGACAAGGTCAACTCCCACACTGCTGTCCTGGACAACACAGTATGGGGAGGAGGTGAGCAGCCCTCAGTGGTGACAGAACAGGTTAAGGGCTATTTAGAAAAGCTGGACATGCAAAAGTCCATGGGGTCCAGATCTAATGCAGCCGAGGGTGCTGAGGGAATTGATGTGATTGCAGAGCCATTGGCCATTATCTTTGAAAACTCGTGGTGATAGGGGGAGATCCCAGACAATTGAAAAAGGCAAATATAGTGCTCATCTTTAAAAAAGGGAAGAAGGAGAACCCGGGACACTACAGTCCATGGAAAAATGATGGAGCAGGTCCTTAAGGATACCATTTTGAAGCACTTGAAGGAGAGGAAGGTGATCAGGAACAGTCAACGTGGATTCATCAAGGGCAAGTCAAGCCTGACCAACCTGATTGCCTTCTATGATGAAAGCAGTGAACGTGATATATCTTGACTTTAGCAACGCTTTTGATATGGATTCCCACAGTATTCTTGCCAGCAAGTTAAAAAAATATGGATTGGATGAATGGACTATAAGGTGGATAGAAAGCTGGGTAGATTGTCGGGCTCAATGGGTAGTGATCAATGGCTGGATGTGTAGTTGGCAGCCAGTATCAAGTGGAGTGCCCCAGGGGTCAGTCCTGGGGCTAGTTTTGTTCAACGTCTTTATTAACAATCTGGATGATGGGATATGGGTTGCAACCTCAGCAAGTTCACAGATGCTGGGGAGAGAAGTAGATACACTGGAGGGTATGGATGGGGTCTAGTGTGACCTAGACAAATTGGAGGATTGGGCCAAAAGAAATCTGATGATGTTCAACAAGGACTAGTGCAGAGTCCTCCACTTCGGACGGAAGAATCCCATGCACTGCTACAGGCTGGGGTCCGACTGGCTAAGCAGCAGTTCTGCAGAAAAGGACCTGGAGATTACAATGGATGAGAAGCTGGATATGAGTCAGCAGTGTGCCCTTGTTGCCAAGAAGGCTAATGGCATATTGGGCTGCATTAGTAGGAGTGATGCCAGTAGATCAAGGGAAGTGGCTATTCCCCTCTATTTGGCACTGATGAGGCCACATCTGGAGTATTGCGTCCAGTTTTGGGCCCCTCACTACAGAAAGGATGTGGACTAATTGGAGAGAGTCCAGTGGAGGACAACAAAAATAATCAGGGGGCTGGGGCACATGACTTATGAGGAGAGGTTGTTTAATCTGCAGAAGAGAAGAGTGAGAGGGGATTTGATAGCAGCCTTCAATGACCTGAAGGAGGGTT
>NC_133771.1:194139159-194142902 GCF_003597395.2 Chelonoidis abingdonii | reverse complement strand
GTGGCCCACCAGCAGATTACCCTGATAGGCCGTGTGCAGCCCGCGGGCCACAGGTTGCCCACCACTGCTGTAGGTCATATTATGATCTTATGTTACACTTGTGTAACACTATTGTCTTCAGATTATAACCTCAGTCTCACCTGTGCTTTCATGGGAACACTGAAAGTGGACTAAGGTTAACAGACTTTAAGGCCAGCAAGGACCATTACGATCACCTAGTCTGACCTCCTGCATAACACAGGCCATAGAACCTCATCAAGTCATTTTTGCATCAAGCCCACACTTCCAGTTTGAGCTATAGCTTATATTTTAGAGACATATCCTGCCTTTATTTAAAACCTTCAAGCGATGGAGATTCCACCGCATCCCTACGCAAGTTGTTTCAGTGGCTAATTACTTTCACAGTTAAAACTGTCTCTTATTTCTAGTCTGAATTTATCTAGCTTCAGCTTCAAACCAGTGGAGCTTATTATACCTTTTTCTGTGAGATTAAAGAGCTGCCTTCTACTCCTGCATGATCTTGTCCTTTGCTTATGCAACCAAGGACTGCATATCTTCTCTATGTAAATTCTTGAGAATGATCAAATCACCTCTTAATCATCTCTTGGATTAACTAATTAGCTTGACCTTCTTTAATCTCTCAAAATAAAACATGATTTCTGGACATCAGATCATTCTTGTAGCACTCTTCTGAACCTTTTCCAATTTGTCAACATTATTTTTGAAGCGTGGGCACTAGAACTAGACCCAGGATTACAGTAACGGTCTCGCTAATGCTGTATACATAGCCAGTGCCACCTCCTCTTTAGTCCTTCTTGATATCACCCCTCCCCCATTTACACACCCAAGGATTGCTTTCATCTGCTTAGCTACACCCTTGCATGGGAGTTCATGTTCAACTGGTAAACTATCATAATCCTTAAATCCATTTCAGAGTCACTGCTTGTCATAAGGCATAAGTCCCAATTCTGAACCTTATGCTCTCGAAAATTGGTTTAGTTTTTGTTGCTCTGCTATGATAACCTTCCAAGGTTTGCTTATATTACGAACTTAGTCTTCTGATATGCGGCGTGCCACCCTAGCCAGGAATTCCAGTTGCCTGGTTCACCTCTTTGGGTCTCCCCAAAATCTTTTCCCTGGGAGCCCCAAGACTAAATGCCCTGTGAGTCTCACAACTCAAAGGTGAAAATAACCCGCCTCCGTTCTCCTTTCGTTACTTCCTCCCGCATCTTTCCGCCTCTTGTTCCTGGTATTGGACCCTGAAGTTCACCCTGTTTTCTCATATCTCTTGAAACGCTAAACCAGAGGATTTAGTTTGTTTTCTCTTGCCCTTCTCTACATCAGAGTTCCCTGCATATGCAAGTTTTTTAACTCTAACACAAAGAGATGTGTTCTTCTTTCTCCCTCCTCCTCGTTTTATCATATCTTCCTTCCATCCATCCGTTTTGTAGCTGCAGACTCCAATCCCCTGACCCCATACTAGGTGAAATAAAATCCAACAGGTCTTAAATAGAAAGCTTTATGTAAAAAGAAAGAAAAAGACATAAAAATGGTCTCTGTATCAAGGTGACAATATACAGGGTTATTGGCTTAAAAGAAAAAAATGAATAAACAGCCTTATCCAAAAAAGAAATACAATTTAAAACATTCCAGCAAACTACACACATGTAAATACAAAAAACAATATAAGCCTATTGTCTTTCTACCTTTGTACTCACAACTTGGAAATAGAAGATTAGAAAGTCTGGAGATAAAGTGATCCCCTCAGAGACTAGAGAGCAACAGAGACGAGACAAAGAACACACACCCAAAACTTCCCTCCCTTGAGATTTGAAAAATCTGGTTTCTTGATTGGTCCTCTAGTCAGGTGTTTGGTTCCCTTTGTTAACCCTTTACAGGTAAAGGAAACATTAACCCTTAGCTATCTGTTTATGACACTGCTCTCCAGGATACAGTCACCCATCTTATAAGTGTGACCTACATTCTTTGTTCCTAGATATGTGACCCTGCATTTGACTGTAGTAACACACATTGTTCAAATGAACCCATTTTACCAAGCAAACCAGGTCGGTCTGTAAAACTGACCTGTTCCCACCCATTATTTACCATTCGGCCATTTTGGGTGTCATATGCAATTTTTGTCCTAGCTCATTCATAAAGTTATTGAATAGCATTTGGCCAAGAACAGATCCCTGCGGGATTCCACTAGAAACACCCCTAATGGGTAATAATTCTCCATTTACAGTAAGTTTTTGTAAACTATCAGTTAGCCAATTTTTAGCCCGTTTAAATGGGCTGCGTGGACTCAGGCGAACTGTACTCTATTTCTGATTCTGCCACTCGCTGCTTGGTGACCTTGGACAAGTCACTTTACCTCTGACTTGTTTTAATAATAAATAATTAGTATCAGGTGCAACTGTTGGAACAACAGCATTGTTTTCTAACAAGAAAGAACAGAACTTGCACTTGACCCTGAAATGGTAATAGGAGTAAAAAGCAGCAAAAACTTCTTTTGGCACTGAAGTCAGCAGATAGGACACTGAGTACATATAAGGAGAATATTACTTCAGGTAGGGCCATTTTTTACATAGTGAAGCACAGTTAAAGGCTAAATGATTCCCAAGCTATATGTTGAAGTCTCTCAGGTTAGAGATTAGGATAGAATGACTGTTCTTAAAATTCTGTTAGTTTCACTACACACAAGTAGTAAGATGTTGCTCCTTCTGGACCTCAGCACAGATATGCAGATGGAAGATGGCTACCCTGATAAGTTCTTTCATAAAGGGAAGAAGTTGAAGTCAATATATATATAGTTTTACATTCTGAATTTTGCTATTTTTATCCTAATTTTCTTCTTTCTTGACCAATGTATATTATGGGATTTAGGGCAATAGCCAAAAGATAGTGATGAGCAATAAAGAACCTAAAATCCAGGGCAAAAATCTATGAAGCATTTTTCTTTCTGTTCAGAAACATTTCTGAGTGAGTGCTTATTACAATGAAAAAGGATTTAGCTACAGTAATTTTCTTTTCTCTATAGGAAGTGACTGTTTAACAAAAAAAACCCAATTCCTATTCAGAAACACTAGGACAATCTCATAGGACTTTTGCCCAAAGATACTGATTTCAATCCTCAGTTATGGACAAAGACTCCTGGAATAGTCTCAGAAGTAACCCTGGGCTCCTTTCATTCTGGACCAGCTGTATACCAAACTGAACTCATGCACAACAAGGTTGCTTTAAATTAACCCATTTGCCAATGGAACTCATAGACCAACAGGGCAGACTGGGCTCACCATCCCATAAAGAATCCTTGGCTAGTCCCTGTTTCTCATGGCTGCTTCCCATATGCCACCAGCAGGAAGGAGTGGATGGAGTAGAAGCCACCATGTTGACTCTCCATCACAAGCAATTCTCCCTACACTAAGATGATCCTCTCATGCCCAGCTATATCAGAATGATAAGTTGTTCTGTGCCAGCTACCTTACATAAACCAAAACCACCACACAGTAGGATCTGGGCCAGTGTATCTAAGGCCTGGTCTACACTACGCGTTTATACCGATTTTAGCAGCGTTAAACCAATTTAACGGTGCACCCATCCACACAACGAGGCCTTTTATATTGATATAAAGGGCTCTTTAAACCGCTTTCTGTACTCCTCCCCGACGAGAGAAGTAGCGCTGAAATCGGTATTACCATATTGGATTAGGGTTAGTGTGGCCGCAAATCAACGGTATTGGC
>NC_133771.1:194129069-194137482 GCF_003597395.2 Chelonoidis abingdonii | reverse complement strand
TGCAAAATGATTGTCTGCCGTTGCTTTCATGGAGGAAGGAATGAGTGATGACATTTACCCAGAATCACCCACGATACTGTTTTTGCACCATCATGCATTGGGATCTCAACCCAGAATTCCAATGGGCGGGGGCGACTGCGGGAACTATGGGATAGCTACGGGATAGCTACCCACAATGAAGTGCTCCAGAAATCGACACTAGCCTCGGTACATGGACGCACACCACCGAATTATTGTGCTTTGTGTGGCTGCGTGCATTTGACTTTATACAATCTGTTTTACAAAACTGGTTTATGTAAAATCAGAATAATCCTGTAGTGTAGACGTACCCTAAGCAGCAGAATCTAAGCAGCAGGGAGTAGACAAGACAAGTTAAGGGGCTGGAATTTCTATTTTTGAGCATCTACTTCTTCCAGTGACTGCACTGGGAGATAGAGCTAGATTATGTATTTTTGAACACTAATGTAATTACTATAGAAGAAGTATTTAGAATAGATCTCTCAGTGAACAGAATTTGCTTTTGGCATCAGTTTGCATATCTCATGAAATGTATCATTAAAAGAAAGCAAACAACTATGGGATTAAATAATTTATTACTGTTGCTAAGATGAACACAGATACTTGATACCCAATTGTATGCAGAACTGTAAAAAAATAGTTTTAATACAGTATCAAAATTTATACAAGTGTAATGTCAAAAGACCAGTGTCCCTTGAATTAGCCCCTGCAGGTAAATACTACTGTTTTACTTCCCCCTCCCCACATATCATAGGAATACAACAATTTAAGTTTAATGATAAAACTGCTCGAGAGAAAAACATGGAAATGTAAGAAGCATTTTTATATATATAATAACTATTTTAAAAATGCCATGTTTCAAAATTAACAGCCAGATTCTGCAGTCCTCACTCAAGGAAAAGGAATCAATAAGAGTTGTGCTGAGAAAGGAATGCTGGATTGGAGGCCTTACAACTATGTTGAACGGTACCAAATGAAATGACAGAACGGATATAATTACCGCCACAAATTAATCCATAACAGTCTTCTGAAGACAGAAAGCTGATTTTACACTACCATATAAAAAAGGTTGCACAGCAGCCCAACTACATTCCACTAGCTACAAACCAGTAATACAACATATAACAAGCCCACAAAAAACAGAGGATATCACCTTTGAATCAAATTTTAGTAATCAAGAACAAACCCAAAACCTGGGAATTGTTGCATTCCTATTTTTTGATGCTCAGCTATGGTAAAAAGTTAAGCAACAGCATTCAGTCACAAGCCTGTCGCACATTAATACTAGAAAGTATTGTTGCATTTAGATATACAAGAAATACCTATCACAGCATTTCAATACACACAATCTAATGTTATACACATAGAAAAAAATAAACTAAGCACATCTAGGGCACCTCCTGGTCAAAACTCAGGCAATCTGAACAAGAGCTTTTAGCCTCAGAATAAATTAAAGACATGCTTTGAGAAGCATAAAAGTTTTCTTTGAATGAACACTACAGTAGGCAAGGAAAGCTTTTCATAAAAGCAGTGCAATCTTTTAGACTCATATTTTTGCTAAATAAAACAGCATGTCTCTAAACTAAGTGGTAGAAATTAGCATTGGCAATTGGAAAATGCTCTCAGAAAATAACTCTGATGGTGGTTCTGGTTTGAGGTCTTAAATATTGTTACCTCAGTGTTCTTTTCAAGGGATGGTGCCCATCAGGTATGTCTCCAGGAGGCGTGCACCAAAGAGAATGAAAAATGTCTATCTTCAGTTTCATTTAGAAAGAAATTGTGTTTTACTATATGTACTGTAGTTTTTGCTACACTACTGGCTGGTTAGGAAATTTTATGGTCTTTTAGCACCTCAAAATGCAAGTTATTCTAAAAAAAAATAATTTCAGCTGCAAATTGCCTAAGCACCATTAACTAATACTGTAGACTGAAGTGTGAGCTACCAAGTAACTGACTTTCTTGTAACTGTGATGACTGAAGGCACAGTTTTTTGGTGTCTCTCCACTCTGGTGAAAAACTCCTGCTAAACCTAATGGAAAATTCATTCAGACTCAGTGAAGGTTCACTGTAACTATCTTCAAAAAAAATCATGTTTGTGTATCTCCTGCAAAATACCAATTATGCTTTAAATAAGAAGCATTCAGATCTTTTCATTCTGAGTGTGTATTTTTGAATGACAATGCCATGGCTAAGAGGCAGAGTTTAACTATACAATACACTGAAATGACAGTGCCAGGACTCTAGGGTACATAACTGTTGTTTGAAAAACTTTTATGAAGAAGCTGTGCCAATTTTCAAAGCAGTAGTGTAGTCAAGAGTAAACAGAGTTTACCCACTTCTCAGTTGGAGAGTATGGAGTTTAGGTCAGTTTATCCACTTTTTTAAACCACTTCACCACTGTTTCGAAGAAGTCATGTATACTGCATGTAGACATCCTGTTGTCGGCTGAGAAGTTACTGCAGATAGAATAAGTTCCCTCTATCCGTCACTGGCCATTTAAATTCTATCTTCTGAGAGAGGTGACACTCAGGTCCTTTTACATAGGTCCCTTATATTGATTTCCTGACAAATGTTGTCTAATTCCAGGACATGAACCTGCAGCATCTCCAAGCTTCCGCCACACAACCTAAAGGCAAGCGATAGAAAGAGATGTCAGCTTTATCATCCAACCAGAAGTGGATTTGTGTATCTGTATGCATCATACACACACACACACTGTGCAGCATAGACAGAAATAGAGGCAGAGAGACAAAATAAGAAGGAAGAATAAATTTGGAAGGAAATACAGTATCTTCATTTTTGACCATCTGTTACTTAGAAGTCTGTTCAGGAGCAATGTCTGTCTTGAAAACAAGGGTCAGGTTTATAAATCTTTAAGCAATCGTTTATTACGCAAAACTCCCATCAAAGTCAATTTCAGGCACACAGGCCCAAATGCAGCAAAGAGTTTAAGCAAGTTCTTAGCTTTAAGAACATGAGTAGCCCCACTGAAATCAACGGAAGTGGTCCTATACTTAAAGTTAAGCACATGCTCCAGGGCCTTTGCTGGATCAGGGTCATACACGTTTCAGTGAGAATGTTCAAAATTCTTCACAGTGTGGACTACAAGTGAACAGATTTGCTCCTTGTCCTCACCTCTGTTCCCATTCATGACTGTATTAAATACATGCCACAATTACAACAATTCTTAGCACAGAAAGGTAATATTAGGAAAGCATTTAGTGTATTCGTAGCTGGCTTTTAATGAAGTTTACAAACAGGAAACAAGAACAGTTAGCAACACATGACTTTGCATCTCTCTGTGGACCTCCAAGAAGCAAGAATTGGATCATTGGACAAGATTGGTTATTAGAAAGAGAAATAGAAGCAAGACAGGGTCAGAAGTAAAGATGAAATATGAGAGTACAAATTCAAGCACAGGGCTGTGAAGAGATTTGTCTTTGGACCAGTTGGATGGCCCAAGCCAAGATTCCAGAGCCCAACACCCTCTGAATTCTGTGTTCCAAATTGGCCCCACATTGTCACCTGAGCCCTGTCTGTTTTGAAGGAGATGGGTAGAATGAACAAAAAGGCTGTTCCTAACAAAACAGTAACAGTAAAATTCATGGAAAACGTGTCGATAACCAGAGACCAGTGTCACACCTATAGCACAGTAATTGACACCTATAGGCTAGTTTTGCAAAGGGACTAAAGTGTCCCGATGCCTCCAGAGTGAGGCAGCAGTGCACATGCTGAGAGGCAGAAACATAGGTGCCTGCAGGGTCAGGCAGCAGGTGAGTGGGAGGCTGTGAATCACAGTGGTGCCTAAATCCCAAAGTCCCAGATTTAGGTGCCACTGGGATTCACAAAATACACACTCAGCTGCCCCCTAACCCTCAAACTTAGTTGCCACCAAACTTTTTGCTGTAAAAGTTTCTTAGTCACCCAGCAATTGTAAGGATTAAAAAGCAGTTCCCTCATAACTTTTAGCCCAGTGGTTAGGATGTGAAAGATGCCCAGATCCTCTTTATTTTTCCAGAGAGTCATTGGAGCAGGGGTACTGGATCCCAGGTGAGTGCCCTGCTCTATCCACCAGGCAATAGAGCCATTCTCACACTGTCTCCAGCCTAGGGATTTCAATTATTTAGCAAAGTGGAACAGCTTCAACAGGTGAGATTTAGGGAGACTCACATCAGACTATCCCATAGTTCAGTGGTTAAGGCCCTAACCTAAGAGGTGATAGATCCTTGTTCAAAACCCTTTTCATCAGGTGCATGGGGGTTAATATCAGAATTTGAATGGGACAATCACATGGGATCTCTCATCGCCATCTTTGCTTATATGTGGAAAGCAACCTATATACGAGCCTTGAGTTTGGTACTAGTTTTCCAGCATATTGAGTTTGGTACTAGTTAGGATTTTCACTGGCACCTTTCTGAATACAGAGTAATGTGGGCCAAACATCTCAGGAGTGGCCGCAAATGCCCACAAAGGCCCATTTGTCCTCAATCAAGTAATTGTATGTGGAACCTCATTTGTGTGGGCATGTCTAAACAAGCAGATATGCCCCAGCTTGCTACACAGTAACTCTACAGTGCTCCAGCAAGCCAGGCACCAAATAGCAATGTGGATGCTACTGTGGCATGCTAGAAGTTTCCCAGTTGTGTGCACCCTGATGTACTGTTGATACAAACAGTAGTATGTCAATAAGCACTAGCAGCAGTAGGGTCCACCGGGACAGTTAGCGTGCAGCACGCTGCAGCACTGCAGATTTACAGTGCAGCAAGCTGGGCAGAAGTTCTCATGCTTTTGAAGGCCAGCTCACAGTAGCTAATATGAGAGAATAACTCCAATTGCACCTAGGATTCTTACTTGTGATAAGACAGTGGCTAGAGGTTACAATCAAAACCACATGTTTCACTGTACTAAGCACTGTACAAATGCAAAGTAAAAGGCCTATTTAAAAGTTATGTAGACACCCCATGTGAATAAAAAGAGGAATGTGTAAGAAATGGTTCCTCTTGAGGAACTGGCATAATTTCTATCATTAGTGTGGAATACACATGCATCCTGAGGGGAGAATGTGCCCCTTAGTGTAAGTTAGGGGAATCCTTAGGGATGGAAAGTGTGCTGAAAACATTATAAGGCCTTCATATTCTGTGATGCAGACATTTTATAAACTGGAAAACCACATAGTAGATAAATATTTTAAAAACAAAACCAAAATTTTCAGACTTGACTAGTGATTTTAGGGTCTCAACCGTTAGAGTGCCCACCTACCCTCTGAAAATCAGGTCCCTTTAAGATGTCCCAAACTGAACACTCCCAAAAAAAGGTACCCCAAAAAATCAGTAGTGACTATTGAAAACTCTGACCCAGAATACAGAGAGAAAACGATCACATGACAAATATTTCACCTACAAAAACAAAGCTAAACAGGAGCAAAGTAATGATTCTGTAAGCCCTAGGAAACTACAGTGAGAATTAAAACAAAAGAATAATTAGCTAGTCAAAGCTTTGCATTTCATCTGAATACACATGGATAACCCAAGGAGAAACAAACATTTAAAAAGTTTAAAGAATATATCTAAGCAATAATGGAGTAAAAACATTTAGCATTTCCATGCTGAGGAGATGGGGAAAAAAAAGAAAAGTATTTTTAAACAAACATGTTAAATTTAAAATGCAAAACATAAGTGCATTGGGAAGAAATGATTGTGTCAGACATAATACATGAACATTTCAGACATAAAATTACATAACTATTGGGAAGTTTTATGGATTTCTATAACAATATTTATCATTTAGAAAATACTTTTTATCCATAAATCACAAAGCTCCGTGTACAGGTGGGTAATTATCACTAGCATTTTATAGATGGTAAAATGGAGGCACCAAGATGTTAATACAACTCTACGCCGATATAACACTTGTCAAGGCT
Organism: Chelonoidis abingdonii; assembly: GCF_003597395.2. Classification (NCBI taxonomy): domain Eukaryota; kingdom Metazoa; phylum Chordata; order Testudines; family Testudinidae; genus Chelonoidis; species Chelonoidis abingdonii. The sequence goes on along the minus strand of NC_133771.1, from coordinate 194,131,544 downwards.
TTTCCCCCCACTTTGAATTTTAGGGTACAAAAAGTGGGGACCTGCATGAACACTTTTAAGCTTAATTACTAGCTTAAATCTGGTACGCTGCCACCAGCCAGAATTTAGTGTCTCCCAGGGAGAGATGATGATGCTGAGTGCGCCTGAAGGTGTCTACTACGAAGGAAAAAGTAACGGTGGCTGGAAGAGGTGAACCTCTCACAACCTTGGAAAATCTGCCAGCGGCAAGATCAAGAAGCTGTGCACTAGCTTCGCCCGCGTTGTTCTCAGCCAACCTCAGGACGGACTGAACGGGCAACCCACTCCATTGACACACTAAATGCTCAACCCAATTAGAACCCACGCCTAGCGGGTGTCTCCTCATGCCAAGCTTGCTATAAGAAGGGCAATCCAAAACATGCTATAGATGGGTATAATCCGCATCTTACTCAGTGCAGTGGCATCTCCAGTGGGTTCTAGTACCGACATCACACAGATGGGGAATACGCATTTTGCGAGGATGCTGTAAGCTAACTGCTGTAACCGTCTCCCGACAACTAATCCAATGCCACACGCACCGATGAGCTATTGGAGAAATGGGACATGCCCAGTTCATCTTACAGTGACTTACACTTGAGGGTACTGGCAAGTTACACTAGATGAACCCACCCAACGCAAGGTCAGCTTCATCACCATCAGGGGTGTATGAATTTAATGTCTTCTTTGGGCTGCGGAAATGCACCTCACCTTACAAAAGAACTTGTAATGGTCTCAATACTAGCAAGACTGGGAGAATATTGCAGTTGCTACCTCGATAGTGTGGCCATTTTCTGATTCATGGACGGACACCGAACACCTGGAAAAGTGCTTTGAGCACATCAGACAGGCAGGACAACTGTTAAGGCTAAAAAGGTCAAACAGCAAAACAGAAGTGCTTACCTTGACCCAGGTGGGTCAAGAACAGATATCCCTACAGGCAAGGTGGGATGCTGTCCAAAGTGGCCTGTCCCAAAGGTCAAGAAACAGGTCCATACTTCTTAGAGCTGGCCGGGTATTACAAGGCATTTGTGACACACTGCAGCCAAATCGCGCCCACACTAACGGACCTGACCAAAAGACCCAGTCAAATGCAGTTAGTCGACTTGATGAGTGTCAGAAGGCCTTTAACCCCAGCTTAAGGCGACCACTCATTCTGAACCTGTGCTAAGGGCCCCAGACTTTGCAACATTCCTAGTAAACCACAGATGCATCTGAGCATGGTGTAGGAGCAGTTTTAACTTGAGGAAGAAACCGTTCAAAACTCCATCCTGTCATGTTCTTCAGCAAGAAACTATCTGAGAGGGAAAGCTGTCAATATGAAAGAATGCTACGCCCATTGTGTCATGCCACTGAAAAGCTACGCCCCATACGTTTGGGACGTGTGTTCCAGCTACAAACGACCGTGGTGGCGCTCAAGTGCTTCATACTGCAAGGGAAGCACAAAAAACTTTCTTTGATGGAGTTTAGCTCTCCAACAGATTTGATTTTGAAATTCAACACATTTCAGGAGCTTCTAACAAAGTAGCTGATGCACTCTTCGTGAAAGTTTCACAGAATCACTGGTTAAAATTGTCCTTAAATATGAAAAGTCTTGTAGTTACATAATTAGTAGGTAATATGTAAAGGGTCATGTGTTTTATTAATCAGTTTATTCTAAAGGTCTAGAAGAAATCACGCCAGTGTGGTCCCACACTGTCCTGGATTTGGGGGCGTGTTCATAAAAAGATGGTTAAGGGTTAGTGTCCTCTTCTACCTGTAGAAGTTAAGAAGCTCAGTAAACCTGCTGACCCTGACGCAGAGGACCAAAGGGCACAAGATACTTTTCAAATCTTGGTGGAGGGAAGTCTTGTTTGTGCTTTTTTTTTGGTTCGTGTTCGCTCTCGGGAACTGAGAGGGACGGCGACATTCATTCCAGGTTCTCCAAATCTTTCCTGAATCAGTCTTTCATGTTTCAAAATTGTAAGTAGTAGCCAGCGCAAGCGGATTAGTCTTATGTTTGTTCTTTCTCAAACTTGAAATGTGTCTTTTGCTGGAAGGATTTTTACCTCTGTTTGCTAACTTGAAATCTAGGCTGGGCGGGGAGTCTCTAGTCTAATATGAATGAGTACCCTGTAAAGCATTTTTCCATTACCTGATTTCAGCGATAACTTTACTTTTTCTTCTTTATTAAAAGCTTTCTTTTTAAGAACCTGAAATGATTTTTCCTTGTTTTAAAATCCAAGGGACTTGAGTGCTGAACCGTAGGGATTGGTGGGGGAAAGGAGGGAAGATGGGTTAATTCCTCCTTGTTTTAAGATCCAAGGAGTTGGATCGGCTGCTGAAGCTTCTCAAGGCAACCCAGGGAGGGAAAGTCTGGGGGCAAAAGGAGGGGGATGATTAATTTCTCCTTGTTTTAAGATCCAAAGGGTTTGGGTTCTGGGTCCCCAGGGAAGGTTTGGGAACAAGACAAAGTGTGCC
>NC_133771.1:194083246-194128969 GCF_003597395.2 Chelonoidis abingdonii | reverse complement strand
TTTACAGGTAAAAGAGACATTAACACTTAACCATCTGTTTATGACAACGCTGTCCTCGGGAGCCAAAAAATCGTACTGTGTTGTAGGTGAAACTGTGTTATATCGAACTTGCTTTGATCTGCTAGAGCGCGCAGCCCTGCCCCCCCGGAGCGCTGCTTTACCGGGTTATATCCAAATTCGTGTTATATCGGGGTAGAGGTATATACCTGCCCAATGTCACACAGAGATTAGACATCTTTTAACCTCCTAGTCTTGATGACAAAGCTGTGAATAAAACCCAGGTCTCCTGAGTCCCATTCTAGTGTCTTATCCATTGGACCACTTTCTCTCTCTATAGAGATATATTTATATATTATAAACATAAAATACGCTGACGAAAGTGCAATGATTATTTAGTTCGTAAAAATTCAGTAAATTATATTATTGAAAAATCAGAGTGTAATTGGCTTAATTTTTATATGAAAACTTTAAAGGCACATTGTCAGCAATTTTTAAATATTAATAACTTGGGTACAAATATTGTTTCAGGTTTCAGTACAGAATACAAAATTAAGCACATTAAACTTACATTGCACATTTCTCTGACTATAGCTTTTTCTGTCTCACTAAGGTCATGATCATATTCTTTACCATGCTGCCGATCTATATTTTCCTGAGCTTCCAAGACCTGGGTATGTTAAAAAAAAAGTAAATTTTATTTTACAAATGGAATTTGTTCAACTACAATAAGAACATTAAGAAATTTAACCTCTAAAAAGACCTTTTCAGTGTAAGAATATGCATGTGTAACTGAATAATAGATTTAAGTGTAATGAAGCAGATCAGAATATGCAGTCAGCACACAATTCCTTCAGTATACAATGCAATTGGACTAGATTTAAAAACTTGATGCAGAAATTAGGAGGTCAGAACAGATGATCAGAATGGTCTCTTTTGGTCCTAAGATATGAAAGGGGCTGCACCTTACATCAGTACTATAACCTACATGGAACTTGTACACAGTAGAACCTAAAGGATATAAACACCAGAGTTATGGACTTACCAATCAACCGGACATCCTGTCAAACTGGAAGTCATCAATCAGATAGTAGCGCATAGAAAAAAGAGAGAAAAAGCAAATACTGTACTGCCTCAGGGCATTAGACCCGAGGCTCTGGGCCTCAGCCATGGAGGGTTGGGGCTGCAGCTGCAGGGTCGGAGACAGGGGGGACGGGGCGGTCGGGCTCCAGGCAGGGTTGGGGCTCAGGGCTCTTGACCCTTGGGAGCACCATGGCTCTGTTCCCGGCTTCAGCTCCACAGGGGGTGCCAGGGCTTGGGTCTTCAGCCCCATGGCTCTGCTCCTGGTTTCAGCCCCAGGGGGGCTGGGGCTTGAGCTATGAGGGAAGTACTGGTTTCAGCCCCAGCGCTCACCCTGTAGCTAAAGCCTCGATCCCACCCCCCCACTCCCTCCTGCTGAAATCAGGAGTAGAGCTGCTGGGCTGAAGCCCCAAGCCCCAGTGCCCTGCCCCAGCTGAAGCCAGGAACAGAGCTGTGAAGCTGAAGCTCCGATCCTTGGTCCTACAGGCACCAACTCCATGGGTGCTCTGAGGCTGGAGCATCCACGGGAAAAAAATAGTTGGTGCTCAGCCCACTGGCAGGACCCACCAATCAGCTCCTCTCCCTCTCTCCTAGCGCCCCCCCACCCACCACAGTCAGCTGTTCAGCGGTGTACAGGAGGTGTTGGGGATGAGAGGGAGGAATGGAAGCAGCAAGGGGCAGAATGGGGGCAGGGGCAGAGCGGGGGTAGGGAGAGGTGGGACAGGAAACGGTGCGGCAGGGTTGGGGGCTTGAGGGGAAGGGTGTAGTGGGGGCCAGGCGTGGCGTAGAGCGGGAGTTGAGCCCCTGGGAACACAGAAAGTCAGCACCTCTGCCTGGCGCCATTCCCCCACTGAAACTAGGAGCAGTCTGGCGATTCCCACAGGGCAGAAGCTGGGAACGGAGCATTGGGGCTGAAGCCCTGAGCCCCAGTGCCCCCTGCAAGGCTGAAACCAGAAGCTAAGCTATGGGGCTAAGCTGAAACCCAAGGACCAGTACTCCCTCCAGGTCTAAAGCCCCGAGTCCTGGTGCTCCTGGGGTGCAGAAGCCCTGAGCCCCCCCCCCCCCCCCCCCCCGCTGGAAGCCTTGGTGGCCCTTAAGGTCAGAAGCTCCAACACACACACCCTGCTGGGAGTCCTGACCCCGCCCCCCAACCCTGTAATGCAGCCCCAGTTCCCCCATGTCTGAAGTTCATTATGTCATTTGCAGAGTTACTATAATTTCAGAGTTACAGACAACCCCCATTCCCAAGGTGTCTGTAACTCTGAGGTTCTACTGTATCTCTACATGGAAATATGGCTTTTGGGTGATAAAACAATTCTGGCTATAACATAAAAGCATGTGCTTCCATATGAAATGTTCACCTTGTTATTTCATATGTAAAAACACTCAATGGATTAGATTCAAATAAAAAAAAATCATGCCATTCACTCAGACCTACTAATTTAATATCGGTTCCTAGAAGTTAACCTCTTCCCATTTAGGACTGAGGACTTAGTGCAAATGTTCTACTTGTCACAAGCAAAAGTGGTACCTACGCTTTCCATTTTACTAGCTAATTAGTCATCTTCTTCCTGTAAATATGCACAAAAACGATGGACCCACTGACATCAATGTGCATTGGACTATGCCCTTGGGATTTGGATTCAGGGGAGAATCCTGATTCAGGAGAGCACTTACACACACCCACACTTAACTTTGAAGTCCATGGAATTTAAACACATGCTTAACTTAAGCATGTGCTCAAGTGCTTTACTACAGGACTGCCCGGGGGGGGCAAGTGGGGCAATTTGCCCCAGGCCCCGGGCCCTGCAGGGGCCCCGCTAACCCTGGCCGAGAATCTCTTCCCTGGCTAGAGGCGCCTTTGTAATTTTTACTCACCCGGAGGCGGTCCGGGTCTCCGGCGGCACTTCAGTGGCGGGGGGCCCTTCAGTCGCTCTGGGTCTTAGGCAGCATTTCAGCGGCGGGTCCCTCAGTGCTGCCGAAGACACGGAGAGAGTGAAGGACCCGCCGCCGCAGACGCAGAGCACTGCCCGGTGAGTACAAGCACCGCAGTGGGTGGCACCTTTCTTTATGTTCGCTCCCCCGCTTTGCCCCAGGCCCCCTGAATCCTCTGGGCAGCCCTGCTTTACTAAACTGAAGCTTTGGGGGGCACCTTTCCCAGATACACCACATAGGAGCTGACTTTTTGTGTGCTCCAGAGAATTGTATTAAAAATCAACTTAATATTTAATAGACTTCAGTTTTGAGGAAAACAAAGATATAATTTATTTTATTTTTGCTAAATATATACGTGGTGATGGTGAAAGGTGCTACTCTCTTCTATGTTCTGAGTCACTGAGGTACAAACACTAAGGATATACCTCACCCTACCTAGACAGTTCTTAAAGGATTTGTGGGGGTTAAGTAACTCCTGGATGGAAAATAAAACTTCCTGAAATTCCTTTATGTTGCAGAGCATCTGCACAAAAGGAGGGTCAGTGGCCAACTTCATCTTACACATAGGGATAAAAAACCCACAGCTGGCCTGGGTCAGCTGACTCGAGACCCAGAGCTCATGCTGCAAGGCTGAAAAATCGTTATGTAGACGTTCAGGATCAGACTTCAGCCCAAACTTTGGGACCCTGTGATGGTGGAGGGTCCCACAGCTTGGGCTCCAGCCCAAGCCTGAATGTCTACATACAGATTTTGAGCCCCGACAGCCCAAGCTCCACAAGCCTGAATTGGCTGACCCAGGCTAGCTCCTGCCATGCCACAAGTCTTTTATCCCTGTGTAGACATACCCTCAGTGATCTTAAGTCAGGAGCTTAAGGCCTGGTCTACAGTTAGGACTTGTAAACCAACTAAAGGTATGACATCAACATGCACAAATTAAAGTACGTTACCCCCCATGTGGATGCTTTCACTCAGGAGTAAAGGATTAAGTTACAGCAAATTAAGACCACTTTATTCCTGAATGACATCATCCACACAGGGATTTAATGTGCTTACACTGACTTCAGGCATTTAGATGATTCACCTTAACTTTCCTTAGTGCAGACATTCCTGCAGAAGTTTCACCAGCATAACCATGACAAATCGGGAAAGGAGGTGATTTTTTAATCAAATAATTATACCAGTGTACGCATATACACACACACACACACACACATATAAAGTTATATTGATCAAAAAGGACTAATATTGGTATAGCTGATTCCCCTTCCTGTACTGGAATAAGCTACACCAGAATAAGGATTTTTATACTGCTATTGTAATGCAGTTATAGCAGTTTTTACTGATTCAACTAGACTAGTGTAGTTTAAAAAAAAATCAGTACAAATTTCTAATGTAGACAAGGCCTTGCACAGGGGCTGAGGTGGCAACAAGAAACTGTGTTTAAGTACAGAGATTCCATGAGAGTTCCAGGCTTATCTATACACAAAAGCTTTCTCACTTTATAGATACCAGCGTAGTTAAAGTGGAACGATCCCGTTACTGTAGATAGAGTGTTGTTGGTATAAAGGGGCCTTCTACTGGCATAGGTATTCCTATATAGAAAGGGAATAAGCTCTACCAGGAAAAGGCACCTATATGCTAGTATAAATGTGTTCATACTAGGGCTTGTACCACCCCTAACCAAAACAGTTATACAGGTAACTTTCCATTACAGACCAGGCCCAAGAGAGACAGAGGTCCAAGTGAGCTTATTCTTGGAGACAGGGCAGTGGAGGGAGCTGCCTTATGTGTTGTTTGTGACCACCTCTTTTCAAGGGATCAGGACTCATGTACATTTTTCAGTCTGGCTGAAAGGAAGAAATCTTATTTAACTGGATAAAATTTAGCACACACAGGGAAATGCCTAGCATCGTTCATCTCTATTTCTGCCTGCTGATACAATTCCTATCAGGATAAAAGCAGGGGCATCACATCACAGAAAACTAAATTTTGTATACATCTAACCATTTTAAGAATCCTAATGAGTACTTTACCACTGTAAACACATCCACTTACACTATCAGACACTATCAAAAGCAAGTTGATAATTGTTCCAATCAAAGTGATTTGCCAGACGCTATACAGAGATAACGACAATAATCTTATTTTGTACATCCATATGATCTCTAGGCTAAGTTGTTTTGTGCAGCTTTGTTTTCCATAATGACAGCAGGTGAAATTCACCCATCTGTGGAGGACACACACTACCTTTGTTGCTGCTGAAACATGCACTTCTCAAGCAGAGAGGAAACTGAATGGCTTTCCCACCCCTGGATACTACACGGCTGAGATTTGTACTGCCCCCAAGGAGATTGGGTATAGGGGAGCAGCCACAGGAACCTCAATTATGTGCAGGTGGCAGGAGGCTAGTCTTAAGGTACAGTAGTGGATGTGGAGAGGCTGACCAAACCCTGACATTCTGCTGAAGGAATGGCTTTCATTGCCACAATGCCTAAACATTTAACGAGAATAAAATCTGTTTACTCAAGCTTAATGTAGGAGAATTCAATGTCACCCATCCACATGACTTCACTGGCACTTTTGTCTGAGTGACGAGTGCAAAACTGGGCTCCTTAAGTAACTAATTTATCCTTATGTCATTTCCTGGTATGGCAGGTAAGGAGTTACAGTGAGTATTATTCCTGTTTTCAAATGAGTAAGCTGTGTAAGAATGATTCCCCCATACCTCACAGAAGGTTATCACTGTCAGACCTGGGAGTTCCTGGTTCTATGCTCAGACCATTAGGTCATGCCTTTCTCTGTCAATTAGTTAACACAATTGTCCAAACTGTCCCGAAAGGAGAAAAGATTTCTATTGCATAGCTGAGGCATATATAGTGGTGGGACCGTGTACTTGCACAGTTGCCATGAGAAATCTCATGATATGCTAGTACCTCCTGACTGGTCATTGTAACATTTTGTTTCATTGAGGGAAGTAGTTGCTGCTAAAGTCACAAAGGCCCAGACTGTGAGCCCTCTGCTCACATAATTTCTTAGAAATCAACAGGACTATTTCTTGTGTGCTCAGCAAAGTAAGAAAGAGGCTCACAATCTGGATCAAAGTTAGCATGAGAACTGAAGAGATTATCATGCATCGTTTTCAGCACTACATAGTAGTAGAATCACACTCTCTGAAATCACATGACAAAGTTCATATCATTCATGTGCATATTGTATAATTTGGTTTCATTTTTATAAAAAGATGTGTTTGTGATATTCATATTATTCAACTTATACTGTAGCAGAGAATACATCTAGTCACAGAATGCTTGTCCTATCCTTCATCATAATCGTAGTCATAAAAGAAAATATGTATCATTTATTATGGGAACACAGTGGGAGCATTGTGCTAGACACTGTATGCTCATAATGGAGATAGTCCCTGACCCAAAGAGCTCACACTCTTAAGTATATGACTGAAATAAAAAATAATGTTGTATATGAAGATATTGCAGGGATATTGCTCTAAGTACAATGGAACATATGTCAAACAACATACGTAACATTCTGCACATACTGTATGGGAGTGTGTTACCTTAATAGCATTTACCACTGCTTCAGGCTGCTGAGAAGGTGAGACATGTCCACTGAAGCTAGCTGGATGGTTTGGAGAGCAGTAACTCCCATCCGCTCCTGATGGCATCCTAAGGGGACACTTAGTAGAAAATTAAAAACTATTTAATAATGAAAGATGTTTGTAACTAAATAAGCAGATGTAAATTTTTTTAAAACGTGGGTTTATCATGTGAGCATGGAGGGCATATTTCATTCAAAACCTTTGCCTTTCTCTATGACAAGTCTAAAACACCTCAGCTACATTGATCAAACTGCCTGAGTTTGATTCTCTAAAGATACTTGTTACCCTTGTGAGTGGTCACCTACGAGCACAGAGATGAAACATGGTTAAGTGGTTAGAGCACAAGGAACAAGATGCTTTGGCTCTAGTCTCAGCTTTGCCACTAACTTAGCATCTGCAAGGTGTTCTACCAAGGTCTGTCTGTGCAGAGCAGCTTGCTGTACTGGAGCCTCACTGAAATCTTGAGCATGTCACTGAAACACTGTGGCTCAGTTTTCCCATCTGGGAAATTAGCATACTGCTGCTTACAGACAGTCTTCAGAAGGGTGTTGTGAAGCTTAAAGGTAAACAGTTTTGGCTCCAAATATAAATGTCACAGTTCAGGGCAACTGCACCTGTTTTCACCTCCATGGTCCAGCTCCTCAGCTGTTACCTCTCTTGGGAAGAGACCTGTGTCTCTCTCCTTCTTGACAAGGGTTTTTCCAAGCTGCACAGTTCCCTGCCTACACTGATTCCCAGCAAGTCAGACGACCTACGCAGGCCTGCTTTGCTTTCTCCTCAGAGACTATACACAGAACAATTGCCCTCAATTAGAAGTTTCCACACAGCCAATTCTGAGCAAACACATTGTACTAAACGTCTGTCCCAGATCTGGACTTTAGCGTACAAAATCTGGGTGTTTACTGTGAACCTTCCCCAAGCTTATACCCAGCTTGGATCTATTCTCGCTGCCACCAGCCAGGAATTTTACAGGGCCTGATCCCTTCCCTCTCTCTGGTCTCCCAACCGTCCCTGGGGACCCAGAAACCGAACCCCTGGGTCTCCCTATCTTCACGGACAAACAGTTCTTCCCCCTTTCCCTCGTTATTCTGCTCCCTCCGCTTCCCCTCCCTTTTTCCCTGGGTAGCCTGGGCGATGCAGTACTTAACTCCTGAAGGCAAACAAAGAGGAAATCACCTCCCCCTGAGGCGATGCATTCAAATCTAGTAAAGCTAATATAAAAGATTTTCCAACCCCTTCCTGTAGCCCTCCCAGAGAAGCCCCAAAAACCTCAGCCGGTTTTAAAAAAGAATTTATATAAAAAGAAAGAAAATACAAACATAATCTTGCATTAAGAAACTCAATATAGGCTCTTGCTTATAAGAATATGAATAAACAGTCTGATTAAAAGATAGCCCGTTTAAACCAGTCCAGCAAATCAAACACACTGTAATACAACACAAAGCTCCTCACAGCCAAATTACTTTGTTTCCTTTTTGTACTCACAGATGTTTAGAGAGATTTGGAAAGAAGAGGGAGTTAGAAAGAAAAGCTTGTTTCTCACAGCCGAGGAAACAAAAAGACCCAGAAAATCACACACCTGTAATACAACATCAAAGCCCTCACAGGCCGAATTACTTTGTTCCTTTTGACCCAGATGTTAGTACAAATTTAAAGAAGAGGCAGTTAGAAGAAAGTTGTTTCTCACAGCCGAACAAAAGACCCAGAAAAAAGCCAAAACCTGCAGAGGTTCCCCACCCTTCCTTTTGAAAAATCTGTTTTCCTGACTGGTCCTCTGGTCAGGTGTTTGGTTCCCTATGTAACCCCTTTACAGTAAAAGAAGATTAACCACTTACCTTACCTATCTATTTATGACACACATATATTTTCAAGGTGAAGGTATTACAGAGGAACAGGGGGCGGTTCTAGACATTTCGCTGCCCCAAGCACAGCGGCAATGCTACAGGGGGCGCTTCTGCCGGTCGCCAGTCCCGCTGGCTCCGGCTGACCTTCCGCGGGCATGCCTGTGGGGTTACGCTGGTCCCGCAGCTTCGGTGGAGCCTTCCTGTGGCGTGCCTTGCGAGAGGGTTCCACTGGTCCCGCGGCTCCACCGAAGCCGCGGGACCAGTAGACCCTCCGCAGGCACACCTGCAGGAGGTCCACCGGAGTCACCTGCCGCCCTCCCGGCGACCGGCAGAGCGCCCCCCACGGCATGCTGCCTCAAGCACATGCTTGGCGTGCTGGGGCCTGGAGCCGCCTCTGAAGGAAACGTATTACAACAATAAACAAAACCTACACACATGCTAATAAGCTTAGCAGAGATCATCCCAGTTCCAGCAAGGGCTCAGGAAGGATTCAGTCCATGAAATCCTACCAAGATTTTTTTCTGCAGTCACAAGTTCAGAACAGCTTTTGTTCAGAACAAGCACACCCAGGACTCAGAGTCACTCATTTATACAGTTTGGGTCTTTGACCTTGGGACCCTGGGAACAAGTAATCAGCAAAGGTCCCCTCCTCAGGGCAAAGCTTCAAAACATGAGCTCTTGTGTACCCAGAGAGGGTATATTTGCCTACATCTACATTTTCTGGGAAACTCACCTAGATTTGTTTGTCCCATAAGTTCATTTTTGTCTGGCACGTTGTTTTAAATAGTCCTTTGATCCTCATAACACTTCCCAGGGTTTACACTAGTCACATCTCCCCTACTGAAATTACATAGAATTGCACATTAACACAGAGTTTGCATTTTGAATACAATGGACTCCAAAAGGTACTTAAACTTAATTCAGTACATTTTTTTTCCCCAAGGATTTTGCAGGAAGTCACTGTATCTGTCACAGTAGGTTTTGAGAATGAATGCCTAACCTCAATCAAAATGTTTATATGAGTGGGAGTGGATTTTTTAATTACAGTTAAATTGACTGGGAAGAGTTTAATTTTGGAACATTCCCTTGTAGAGTTTGCAGCCCAAATCCTGCTGTACTTATTCGGAGCGGGGCAGTGTGAGTGGGGAAAGATACATGACTCCTGATTTATCCTTTTCCCACTTTAAACATATGCAGTCTGCTAAAGATAAAGTGACAGGTGGGTCCTCGAAAGTCACCTGCATTCTCTCACTGCTTGTGCAATGGCATCAAATGTTACCAGCCTTGGAAGCAGCTCCCATTTATGGAGATATGGCTCAGACGGCAGCCTGGCAAGTCCATTCTCTTTACTTCTGGCCTGTGGCATTCAGAAATGCCATGGGTGGCATCAGTGGATCTTCTCCCACTCTGAGAGGAGTGTAGACTTCCAGTGAGTAGGGGAATGAGGCAGTGAAGGAAAAGGGAAGGGATAGCTCAGTGGTCTGAGCATTGGCCTGCTAAAACCAACAAGGATTGTGAGTTCGACCCTTGAGGGGGCCATTTAGGGATCTGGGGCAAAAATCTATCTGGGTATTGGTCCTGCTTTGAGCAGGGGGTTGGACTAGATGACCTCCTGAGGTCCCTTCCAACCTTGATATTCTATGAGAGGAATTTAAAAAATGTAACAATACAAAAACTCCAAAGAAAAAAAAACCCACCAATGATACAGAGACAAAGATGGATAGGGGAGAGGGAAAGCCAAGAGAGTAGCAGCTGGTCTTGCATGAGAAGATGTAGGAAACACCTACACTGCAATAAAAAAACCTGCAGCACCACGTCTCAGAGCCTGAGTCAACTGATGCACGGTATGTCTATACTTAGCAGGGTGCGACACTGTAGCAATCGATCCACTCAGGGTCAAGTTAGTGGGTCTAGTGAAGACCCACTAAACTGACCACAGATAGCTTTCCTTTCCTGTCAACTCCACCGGAATGAGAAGTGTAAGATAAGTCAACAGGAGAATTTCTCTCCTCAACCCAGCACAGTGTAGACACTGCACTAAGTGGACCTAAGCTATGCCAATTCCAGCATGTTATTCATCTTATTGTGTAACTTTGGTCGACTTAACCCCGTAGTGTAGACCTATCCTCAGTCTCATGGGGTTTAGGCTGCAGGGTGAAAATTGCACTGTAGAAGCTTGGGCCCAGGCTGGACCCCAGGCTCTGAGACTCACACTCTGTGCAGGCTCCAGCCCAAACCTGAACAGGCACACTGCAACTGTTAGCCCCACAGCGTTAGCCCCACGCTCCTGAGTCAGCTGACCTGGGCCTTTTACTGCAGTGTAGATGTCCCCTAAGGAGATACCAAAGCATAAAGAGTTTGAGGACCAGCATGATCTAGTGGATGAAGCACTGAGGCAGGGTTCGACAACCTTTGGTACGCGGCTTGCCAGGGTAAGCACCCTGGTGGGTTGAGCCGGTTTGTTTACCTGACACGTCTGCAGGTTTGGCCAACTGTGGCTCCCACTGGCATGGTTCACCGTCCCAGACCAATGGGGGTGGTGGGAAGTGGCACGGGCTGAGGGATGTGCTGGCCTCCACTTCCCAGAACCCTCATTGGTCTGGGACGGCGAATCACGGCCAGTGGGAGCCACAATCGGCCAAACCTGCAGATGCAGCAGGTAAACAAACTGGCCCAGCCCACCAGGGTGCTAACCCTGGTGAGCTGCCTGCCAAAGGTTGCCGATTCCTGCACTGAGGAAAGCTGGGTTGTATTACTGCCTCTGCCACTGATCTACTGTAAGACCTTGGTAAGTCACTCCCCACTCTTCTTCTGTTTCACCTCTCACTCTTCATCTGTCTTGACCATTTACATTTGTAAACTCTACAAGGCAGGGGCTGTCTCTCACATTGACCATCTCTACACTATAGACTTCATCCAGCATAGCTATGCCGGCCATAGGTGTGAATCTTGACTTACATAGCTACATAGACAGAAGCCAGTAAAAGTTGCATCAACACTAGAAGCACTTTGCCAGTATAGTATAATGGTATAGGTATACTGGTAAAACATCCCTAGTGTAGACATGGCCTATGTGCTTAGCTGGGGCCTTTAGGTACTTCTGTAATAGAAGTAGTAAAATCATAATAGCCACTGATCTAAGCATTTAAACAACAAACAACAACAGTTAGTAATTCTTTTCAACAGGGACTTAGGGCTTGGCTACACTTGCAAGTTGCAGCGCTGGCGAGGGGGTTACAGCGCTGCAACTTAGCAGGTGTCTACACTTAAAAGCTCAGCCAGCACTGCAACTCCCTGTTTGCAGCGCTGGCTGTACACCTGGGTCTGCTTCTGGTGTAGCGAGACCAGCGCTGGTGATGCAGCGCTGGTCATCAGGTGTGGACACTCACCAGCGTTTTTATTGGCCTCCAGGGTATTAGGACTTATCCCAGCATTCCTTTTCAGCCTCTCTGGTCTTGGCGCGGGCTGGCAAGGGCTGGGAAGTGGGAGGGCTGTGGAGCATGGGTTCTGGGAGGGAGTTTGAGTGTTGGAGGGGGCTCAGAGCAGCGGTTGGTGTGTGGGAGGAGGTGTGGGGTGCCCAGATCTGAGGGGTGCTCAGCTCAGGCAGCTTCCTACAAGTGGTGAACTGTCCTGGCTGGTCCTGGCTGAGGCGTGCAGGCAGCTCTTGTGCACTGCCTCTGGCCGCAGGTTCTGCCCCGCAGCTCTCATTGGCCGGGGTTCCCAGCCAGTGGGAGCTGCGGAGCTAGTGCTCGGGGCGGTGGCAGCACACGGAGTTGCCTGCCACACCTCCACCTAGAACAGCTGAGACAGGTTGCCACTTGTGGGGAGCCGCCGAGGTGAGCAACCTCCTGATTTGACACCCCCCACCTCTCCTGTGCCCCAACGCTGCCCCAAGACCCCTCCTGCACCCAGACTCCCTCCGAGAGCCTGCGCTCCACACCCCTCCCACTCCCCAACCCTCAGTCCCACACCCCCTCCCCACCTAAACTCTCTTCCTCTAGTTAACTGACATTTTCACTTACTGGCACCCCCATTCCCTCAACATGATGGATAATAGTTTTTACTGTAGTAATTGTGAGTGCCTCCATTTTTGGGTGTCCAACCTAAGGTCTCACAAGGGGACCAATTTTCAGAAGGAAAGTGCTCAGCACTTTTTGAGAATCAGCCCTTTGAAGTGTCTCAAAAGAACACCCAAACTGAGGCAAACAAAACCTCTAGTCACTTTTGAAAATCATGATCTTGTTTGGAAATGTTAAAAAATTAAAGCTGATTCCTATATTGAAAGTGAAGTTAGGTAAAACTCTTGGTATTCTTCGATGATTGATGGATGCTAGGTGAAGTCTTGGATGATTCTGCAGCACAGCACTTGCAATTCTCTATTAAATGCCCACAAGAGGTACCTACATAGTTACTAATTACCATAGGAACTTTTTGGGTGGCAAGGAGCCTGCACATGAGAGTTGTGGAGTGGCCTGAATTCACCCCATAGAAGAAAGTATTAGAAGCAAGTCCTTGCTTCTTTGTTAAAATCAGTGAACTCAGGGTTCCTCACCATAACTGCAGGACCTCTTGCACCTTATTCTGAGGCAGCTGGTTCTGGCTTCTGTCAGAGACAGACATGAAATAGACTGACCGTTGGTTTGATCCACTATGGCATTCCTATGGTCACTACTGGGCACTGTAGACTCCATTATGAGCCTGAGAATCATAGAATCATAGACTATCAGGCTTGGAAGGAGCTCAGGAGGTCATCTAGTCCAATCCTCTGCTCAGAGCAGGACCAATCCCCAACTAAATCGTCCCAGCCAGGGCTTTGTCAAGCCTGACCTTAAAAACCTCTAAGGAAGGAGACTCCCCACCTCCCTAGGTAACCCATTCCAGTGCTTCACCACCCTCCTAGTGAAAACATTTTTCCTAATATCCAGCCTAAACCTCCCACACTGCAACTTGAGACTATTACTTCTTGTTCTGTCATCTGCTACCATGAGCAGTCTAGATCCAACCTCTTTGGAACCCTCCCATCATCCAGATCATTAATAAACATTTTGAACAAAACAGCCCCAGGCCTGACCCCTGAGGCATTCCACTTTATACCTGCTCTGCAACTAGACATCGAGCCGTGATCACTACCCATTGAGCCCAATGACCTACCCAGCTTTCTATCCACCTTATAAATCCATTCATCCAATCCATACTTCTTTAATTTGCTGGCAAAAATACTGTGGGAGATCATTTCAAAAGTCAAGATATATTTGTTCACTGCTTTTCCCACATCCACAGAGCCAGTTCTCTCATCACAGAAGGCAAGCAGGTTGTCAGGCATGATTGCCCTTGGTGAATCCATGTTGACTGTTCCTGATCACCTTTCTCTCCTCCAAGTGTTCAAAATGGTTTCCTTAAGGACCTGCTCCACCATTTTTCAGGGACTGAGGTGATGCTGACCGGTCTGTAGTTCCTCAGGTTCTTTTTCTTCCCTTTTTTAAATATGGGCACTATATTTGCCTTTTTCCAGTCATCCTAATGCACATTGGAAAGCATAATCCTAACTATACATAGGATGGGGTCTAAATTAACTGTTTCCACTCCAGGAAGAGATCTTGTAGTCATTGTGGTAGTTCTCTGACAACATCCCCTCCATTAGAAAGAGACAGATAATAGGACAGAAAATATCATGTTGCCTCTATATAAATCCATGGTACACCCACATCTTGAATACTGTGTGCAAATGTGGTTGCTCCATCTCAAAAAGATACATTGGAATTGGAAAACATTCAGAAAAAGGCAACAAAAAATATTAAGATATGGAATGGCTTCCTTATGAGGAGAGATTAATAAGACCTGGACTTTTCACTTGGAAAAGAGATGGCTAAGCGGAGACATGATTGAGGTATATAAAATCATGACTGGTGTAGAGAAAGTAGATAAGGAAGTGTTGGTTACTACTTCTCATAACACAAGAACTAGGGGTCACCAAATGAAATTAATAGGCAGCAGGTTTAAAACAAACAAAAGGAGAATTTCTGCACACAATGCACAGTCACCTGTGGGATCCTTGCCAGAGGATGTTGTAAAGGCCAAGACCATAAACAGGGTTCAAAAAAGAACTAGATAAATTCATGGCACATAGGTCCATCAATAGCTATTAGCCAGGATGGGCAGAATGGTGTCCCTAGCCTCTGTTTGCCAGAAGCTGGGAATGGCAACAGGGGGTGGATCACTTGATGATTACCTGTTTTGTTCATCCCTCTGGGATACCTGGCACTGGCCACTGTCAGAAGGGTACTGGGCTAGATGGCCTTTGTCTTACCCAGCCGGGCCATTCGTATATTCTAAAACACTTCCCTTTCTTTTATAGCACAAAACTACAGCAGAGGGAGATGGAATCAATAACATGTGAATCTATTTTTCTATTGTAACTAAACCTATTGAATTCCTAATACCAGGTCACCCAAAGCAGCTCTTTAACGACAGGAAACAGAGTAAATCTATAACTATATTGTTCTAGGAAAAAAATAAAATAAACAGAAACCTTGCATCCCTGGCACTGACCCCAGAAAATTGGTGAAACTCAGACTTTATTTCCACAGTGCACAGGTGTAAGTGCACTTCACAATACCTAAGTCACACAGTAAAGGTTCTTCTGTAACAGTGCATGAAACAGCTTGCTCCTTTAAGTTGAAAGCTAATCCTAGGCTTTTTGCTACCTGAGCTACCATAAAATATCATTTTTCTGCCCACGCTACTGATAAACATAGCCATGAACGAATCCACTATAGCATATTATGACTATATCGGAACTCAACGTACATTCAATTTGTCAGCTAGCCTCCATCCACGAAAGTTTGTTGTTTACTATCTTGTTTACTATCTCACTAGCTTTGGCTATCCATCACACATGCAAGATAGCCAAAAGGAATACACTGCTACCCAGAGGACACTGTGTTCACCTCCAAAGCTTCCTTCAGAGAAAAATACATTTTTCTATCCACTGGAACACTGTCTCACTGTCTGCACCAATTGCTCACTTGGCACAGGACATTCTCCGTTCTACTTCAGCAAATGTAAAGCATATTCTTCCTGCTGAGTAACTCCCATCCAGTTCAATCACTGCCTGATTTTGAAATTCATTCACTTCCCCACTGTGACGGGTTCCCCCTGGGGTGCCATCTGGAAATGGGGTACCACTGAGCCCCCGATCCACCTGCCTGGGCTCCTTTACACTGTACTGCTGTGACAGCCTGCAAGCACTCTCCTGAGCTCCAGCATACATACAGTTAGGGACACACCAGCTGCAGATGTGATCAGCTCTGCCTGGGGAGGCTACAGCTAAGGAACTACCCAGCTGCTTAAGGAGCGTCCTCAGGAAGATTCCCTGTTGGGAGATGAGCTTCTTCTAAACTATTGTTTTCTCCTAATGGCTCATGAACCTGAATGGGCACTTCCCAGCCAGCATCTGACTGAGCATCTTTTGCCTAGGGGCATTTCCCAGGTGTAAACACATTTCTCAATATTCCTAACTCCAGATACAAAATGATACCTGTGTACAAATAGATATCATATTCAGTAAATCATAACCTTTCCAGTGATATTTCACATGGGCCTATCTTGCATAGAATACACCATAGTTACGCCATAATCATATCTCTATGAAGAATATGGGGTGCGATGTCCCACGCACCTCCCTGTTACTCTAGTTCTTGCAATATAGAGGGTATATTTATTGACTTGTTTGAAATACTCAAAAGAATGGGGAGGGGGTGGGGAGAGTAACTGGATAGCAGGATAAACTGGACTTACATGGCCATGCCTGAGGAAAGGCCATTAAGATAAACCAGCAAGGAGTTTGTTGAAATAATACTGTTGATTAAAATGTAATTATGTCATTTTTGTTCACTACGTTTCTTGCTTTATAGATATCAGAAAACTCCGTTAAGGTTGTTTTTTTTATAATTTCTTCAATGAAGGCGGCATTAAAACATATAGCCTCTCTGAATTCCCATCTGATGTCAAAACTTTTTCAGATGGATATTTCCAACTGCATTACTCTTGCTGTTTCTGAATCCTTCTTAGAGCAGATCTCATCACTAAATAACAATATAACTAGACTAGCCTTTCACACCCACAGCACAGAGCCTGAAGAAAAATGCACTGATCTTACAGCTAAACAGGACATTGAACAGCAGAACAAAGGAGCGGCATGTGTCATTTTTTAAAAATTTCAGTTTACAAATAATATTCTCAAAGGTAGTGGATACTGACACCTGGCATGTGACAGGGGCAAAACTTTTCGTAACCCTGACCCAGTAAATGAAGCAGTCTCTTATTAGCAATCTATATGCCTCCTATATCCATATAATCAGAAGGAAGTAATCTTTGGCAAAAAAACACACAATGTCAAGACCCTATTATGCACAGTTGAATGGATAAAGAGAAAAGTCAGAGCAAACAATGAATAGAAAGACCTGTCTGGGATCCATGCTTAGCCCTGCTGAATACAACGCTCTATTAATATTGTCAGTTGAGAAACTGAGTCAGAGAAGTGAAGTCAGTCAGCACAAGGCCACAAGGGGTCAGCATCTGACCCAGGATTAGAAGGTTGGAATTCCTAGCTCCTAGTCCTATGCTCAGAACATTTAGATCACATCTATTTTCTACTTATTTTTTACTTAACTACCACACTACTTTATAACAGCATATTAATGAAGCAAAGATGATTCAAACTTCACATTCTGGACTGTCCTTTAAACCTCATTGGAAAAACAATTCACTCTGAATTGTCGTCTGATGTACTTTTAAAAAGCATATGCTTTCCCCAGGCAATTTGACACAAAGTTATAACATATACATTAGACCAATTGCGAGATCAACATATTAGACAACAGCTAAAAGTTAATTTAGTGCATTTTGTCTACATGAGCATTTCTACTATATGAAAATCTTGCAATACCTTATTAAATCTCTAGAGTGGCATCATTGTACAAGAAGAAATTTGGGAGCTCTAATTACAGGTAGTCACATGGAGTAGTTCTCCAGTGACCGCCTGAAGTTACAGTAAAGTAGTGTGAGAGTTAATCATTCTTATCTGTCTTATCTTACATACCTACTCACATAATGGAAATACAACTCACTCCAGATAGTACTATATTTATAGACTTATAGCAGGTTTTTAAGTATTACTGTACCACAAACCTTAGAGCTAAACAGAATACATCTATGACTTCTACAGATCCTAAAATCATGTTGGTTATTTTCCTTTAGAAGGTAAATAGTTTTGGTTAGGCATTTTTATCAGCAATCCATGCTGAAATTGTACTGGTGGAGGTCTTCTCCCATTTTATTCCTACTGTGTGTTTCCAGTGTTCCTAAAGCAGAAATCACCCTTAATGGTATGAATTTCCTAGGTCTTCTCTAGATATTTATTAGATATATATTGTCAAATTAGCATCTTTTTGGAGTAAATCATATTTTCACTCCAGCTCCACCTGGTCTGAAGTTGCTAGCACTAGTAGTATCTTCTGAATCTGTGGTAACAATGACTCCATTTGCTACTTTCCTGCTAGTACCATGTCATGCCTGTTTGCTTTGCAGCTCTTTTCATCATAGTTTTGGTCAGTTCCTTTGGTCACTTTATGCCAACGACGAAGAAACACAAGCCTCTGAGAATTCTATCTCCTGTCTCTTTGGATAACTGTTCTGATCTGGCCTGTTGTAGCAGAGGAAGAGGCAAGTGTAAGAAGCTGAATATGCCCATTTGGGCAAACTGAGGCTTGAAGTGTGGACACACTGCAGCGCTGGTCGCTGTCAGTGTGGACACACTGCAGCGCTGGCCGTACACAGCTGTACGACCACAGCTGTAACTGCCAGCGCTGCAAAACTGTAAGTGTAGACAAAGCCTTAGAGTTGGCATTGTGCTGCAATAACTTCACTAGCTAAGTAAACATTTGCTGTTTGAGCACCTCAACTTGCAGTATTCAAAGGAGCTCCTATAACGACAATAGGGAGCAAAAGGCAAAACTGCTGTGCTGAAGAAACCTTATCTAGCAGCCTGTTTCAGTGAAATGCTAAAAATACAGTCTTGCAATAGCAGCCCAATAACATCACAGAGAGAAACAGCTATGTAATACACTTAGGAGGTGCGGATGATCTTTTCAACTTGACTGTTCTAATATGATCCCTTGTCGTTTTCATCCTTCAGACAGAACTTAATTGAAAAAGGAAGAAAACCATGCAAAGCAAAGCAAAGCAAAGCAAAAGAAAGCATTTAAAAGTTGCTAAAATAGAGGAAAATATGTCTCCTTTCAACATTTTTTTTGTTGGAAACAGTGTATTACATACAAAATTCCCTAACTATTTGTTCTGTAGAAATGGGAATGCATTTCTGTTATAATCATAATAGTTAATAGTGCTAAGAACCTCAAATGAAAATCAGTGCCTCATTGTGCTACGTCCTGTGCAAACATAATATGAGACAGTCTCTCTCCCAAAGAGCCTGCAATCTAAATAGAAAAGACAAAGGGGTGGACGGCGGGAGAATAGGCACAGGGAAGTGACATGCAACTGAATTCCCTGACAATATTGAATAAGAAACAGCCTGAGTTTGTATCTTCTGAGTGATTTTATGAAAACATTTTGGGCCTGCATCTCCATTATGTTACCCCTGATATAGATATGTGCACAAGTGCAAAGTGTAAATGACTGCACAAGATGAAAGGAACAGAGAATTGCCTGATTATTACAGACAAGGGGCCTGATCCTGAGACTTCCTGGGAATTCACAGCACACTGAGATTGTGGGATTGAGCCCCATGTGTGAAAAATCCTAGAAATAAAAGCATAGCTACAGAAATGAGAATGCTCCTATATAGACATCATAAACTGTATGCTGAACACATGTAAATGAGTGTTTAGATCAGCATTTGAAACCAGTTTAGGTTCTCAAGCATCTCATCCTGTACCATTCATCTTTTCAAAGGATGCTGGGATTTTTCTTTTTTATGAGAAAGTGATTAAAACAATTGTAACTGATGGCATATGAACCTAGTAATTGGGCTGATAACAATGACATACAAATGTATTTACCACAATATATAGTGAATCTTACTGTTCTCTGAAGTGATATACTGGTATCAATTTGGGAAGGGAGTCTGGATTTATTTTTCTGTTATATAAAGTAAAAATTTATAGATCTGCTAGTCACTGGACAAGCCTAAAGCTACCCTTTTGGAAAGGAAATAAGTGTTCAGTGGGGAGGGAAGAAAGGAGTAATAAAAGAGATTGGAGCAATTCTGTTTTAGGAAAAATTCTCTCAGGTCCATTTGCTTTCTTATGAGTCAATATTTTCAGTTTCGTTACTGACCCCATGGCCAGTGAAAACGCTGGCCAATTTCAAACTGTGTAAAATAAATAAATATTGATATTAAAAGCAAGGAAAATACAAGATGCTGAATAGGCATCTAAAACCTCCCATATGCCAGAAAATATGAGTCCTGCGAGTTGTGCTGCTGTCAAGAATCCATGCCTTCCTGCAGGTGCTATGATTTCTTCCAGGAAGTCACTTCTGTGTATGCACAGAATGCTTACCCCCACCACTTTCCCCAACTGAACATGAGAAATCGTTCTGAACATTTATGGTTCAAAGCAACCACTGTTCTCAAGGCAAATCCAATGCACACATTCATAAGAGGTGTTTGGAAAATGAACCTTTCTCCCTCAGGCAACCATCCCCTTTTGTCCTTTCACAAGAGGCAACAGCTTCCTATGTGCTACAAAAGGTGCTTTACTGCCCCTGACTGCCATCCATCTGAGCAGCTCAATGTGGCTTACAAAGACTCGCCCGAAGTTGTTTACTTTGTGAGAGAAGACTATAAAGATAGATCTCAGTTTTTCATTTTGGATCTGGACATCAAGCGTTCCAAAGCTGGGAGCAGTTTGGAGCTCAGGTTTTGGTTTGGCCCATTAAGTAGATAATGAGTTAAGAGTCAAAGAACTGGTTGGGGATCTTAGTGCTACCAATTTTGATGTACTTCCCTATCAGAGGTTTTGGTCTGGGCCACTTCTGGCAAATAGTGGCAGTGCTGTATCATCAGATTGATATTCTGCAGCAGTACTGACAGGAGTCACTAGGGATGCTTATGAACTAATAAATAAAGGATAAGGTCAAGGTTTTCTAAAGAAACTATAGTAAAAGCTGTTTTATCTGACACTTCACCAACCGGAAAGCTCTATAAACTGGTATTTCTGATCTTCACTGAAATTCTGGTTTATAGTCTGGTTGGCGCGGGGCTGGCAAGGGGCTGGGAAGTGGGAGGGGCTGTGGAGCATGGGTTCTGGGAGGGAGTTTGAGTGTTGGAGGGGGCTCAGAGCAGCGGGTTGGTGTGTGGGAGGAGGTGTGGGGTGCCAGATCTGAGGGGTGCTCAGCTCAGGCAGCTTCCTACAAGTGGTGAACTGTCCTGGCTGGTCCTAGGCTGAGGCGTGGCAGGCAGCTCTGTGCACTGCCTCTGGCCGCAGGTTCTGCCCCCGCAGCTCTCATTGGCCGGGGTTCCCAGCCAGTGGGAGCTGCGGAGCTAGTGCTCGGGGCGGTGGCAGCACACGGAGTTGCCTGCCACACCTCCACCTAAGAACAGCTGAGACAGGTTGCCACTTGTGGGGAGCCGCCCGAGGTGAGCAACCTCCTGATTTGACACCCCCCACCTCCTCCTGTGCCCCAACCTGCTGCCCCAAGACCCCTCCTGCACCCAGACTCCCTCCGAGAGCCTGCGCTCCACACCCCCTCCCACTCCCCAACCCTCAGTCCCACACCCCCTCCCACACCTAAACTCTCTTCCTCTTAGTTAACTGACATTTTTCACTTACTGGCACCCCCAATTCCCTCAACATGATGGATAATAGTTTTTACTGTAGTAATTGTGAGTGCCTCCATTTTTGGGTGTCCAACCTAAGGTCTCCAAAAGGGGACCAATTTTCAGAAGGAAAGTGCTCAGCACTTTTTGAGAATCAAGCCCCTTTGAAGTGTCTCAAAAGAGACACCCCAAAACTGAGGCAAACAAAACCTCTAGTCACTTTTGAAAATCATGATCTGTGTTTGGAAAATGTAAAAAAATTAAAGCTGATTCCTATATTGAAAGTGAAGTTAGGTAAAACTCTTGGTATTCTGATGATTGATGGATGCTAGGTGAAGTCTTGGATGATTCTGCAGCACAGCACTTGCAATTCTCTATTAAATGCCCACAAGAGGTACCTACATAGTTACTAATTACCATAGGAACTTCTTAGGGTGGCAAGGAGCCTGCCACATGAGAGTTGTGGAGTGGCCTGAATTCCACCCCCATAGAAGAAAGTATTTAGAAGCAAGTCCTTGCTTCTTTGTTAAAATCAGTGAACTCAGGGTTCCGTCACCCCATAACTGCAGGACCTCTTGCACCTTATTCTGAGGCAGCTGGTTCTGGCTTCTGTCAGAGACAGACACTGAAATAGACTGACCGTTGGTTTGATCCACTATGGCAATTCCTATGGTCACTACTGGGCACTGTAGACTCCATTATGAGCCTGAGAATCATAGAATCATAGACTATCAGGCTTGGAAGGGAGCTCAGGAGGTCATCTAGTCCAATCCTCTGCTCAGAGCAGGACCAATCCCCAACTAAATCGTCCCAGCCAGGGCTTTGTCAAGCCTGACCTTAAAAACCTCTAAGGAAGGAGACTCCACCACCTCCCTAGGTAACCCATTCCAGTGCTTCACCACCCTCCTAGTGAAAACATTTTTCCTAATATCCAGCCTAAACCTCCCACACTGCAACTTGAGACTATTACTTCTTGTTCTGTCATCTGCTACCACTGAGAACAGTCTAGATCCAACCTCTTTGGAACCCTCCCATCATCCAGATCATTAATAAACATTTTGAACAAAACCAGCCCCAGGCCTGACCCCTGAGGCATTCCACTTGATACCTGCTGCCAACTAGACATCGAGCCGTGATCACTACCCATTGAGCCCAATGACCTACCCAGCTTTCTATCCACCTTATAAATCCATTCATCCAATCCATACTTCTTTAATTTGCTGGCAAAAATACTGTGGGAGATCATTTCAAAAGTCAAGATATATTATGTTCACTGCTTTTCCCACATCCACAGAGCCAGTTCTCTCATCACAGAAGGCAAGCAGGTTGGTCAGGCATGACTTGCCCTTGGTGAATCCATGTTGACTGTTCCTGATCACCTTTCTCTCCTCCAAGTGCTTCAAAATGGTTTCCTTAAGGACCTGCTCCACCATTTTTCCAGGGACTGAGGTGATGCTGACCGGTCTGTAGTTCCTCAGGTTCTTTTTCTTCCCTTTTTTAAATATGGGCACTATATTTGCCTTTTTCCAGTCATCCCTAATGCACATTGGAAAGCATAATCCTAACTATACATAGGATGGGGTCTAAATTAACTGTTTCCACTCCAGGAAGAGATCTTGTAGTCATTGTGGATAGTTCTCTGACAACATCCCCTCCATTAAGAAAGAGACAGATAATAGGACAGAAAATATCATGTTGCCTCTATATAAATCCATGGTACACCCACATCTTGAATACTGTGTGCAAATGTGGTTGCTCCATCTCAAAAAAGATACATTGGAATTGGAAAACATTCAGAAAAAGGCAACAAAAATAATTAAGGATATGGAATGGCTTCCTTATGAGGAGAGATTAATAAGACCTGGACTTTTCAACTTGGAAAAGAGATGGCTAAGCGGAGACATGATTGAGGTATATAAAATCATGACTGGTGTAGAGAAAGTAGATAAGGAAGTGTTGTTTACTACTTCTCATAACACAAGAACTAGGGGTCACCAAATGAAATTAATAGGCAGCAGGTTTAAAACAAACAAAAGGAAGAATTTCTGCACACAATGCACAGTCAACCTGTGGGACTCCTTGCCAGAGGATGTTGTAAAGGCCAAGACCATAACAGGGTTCAAAAAAAGAACTAGATAAATTCATGGCACATAGGTCCATCAATAGCTATTAGCCAGGATGGGCAGGAATGGTGTCCCTAGCCTCTGTTTGCCAGAAGCTGGGAATGAGCAACAGGGGGTGGATCACTTGATGATTACCTGTTTTGTTCATTCCCTCTGGGATACCTGGCACTGGCCACTGTCAGAAGGGTACTGGGCTAGATGGACCTTTGGTCTGACCCAGCAGGGCCATTCGTATATTCTAAAACACTTCCCTTTCTTTATAGCCACAAAACTACAGCAGAGGGAGATGGAATCAATAAACATGTGAATCTATTTTCTATTGTAACTAAACCTATTGAATTCCTAATACCAGGTCACCCAAAGCAGCTCTTTAACGAACAGGAAACAGAGTAAAATCTATAACTATATTGTTCTAGGAAAAAAATAAAATAAACAGAAACCTTGCATCTCCCTGGCACTGACCCCAGAAAATTGGTGAAACTCAGACTTTATTTCCACAGTGCACAGGTGTAAGTGCACTTCACAAATACCTAAGTCACACAGTAAAGGTTCTTCTGTAACAGTGCATGAAACAGCTTGCTCCTTTAAGTTGAAAGCTAATCCTAGGCTTTTTGCTACCTGAGCTACCATAAAATATCATTTTTCTGCCTACGCTACTGATAAACATAGCCATGAACGAAAATCCACTATAGCATATTATGCACTATATCGGAACTCAACGTACATTCAATTTGTCAGCTAGCCTCCATCCACGAAAGTTTGTTGTTTACTATCTTGTTTACTATCTCACTAGCTTTGGCTATCCATCACACATGCAAGAATAGCCAAAAAGGAATACACTGCTACCCAGAGGACAGCTGTGTTCACCTCCAAAGCTTCCTTCAGAGAAAAATACATTTTTTCCTATCCACTGGAACACTGTCTCACTGTCTGCACCAATTGCTCACTTGGCACAGGACATTCTCCGTTCTACTTCAGCAAATGTAAAGCATATTCTTCCTGCTGAGTAACTCCCACTCCAGTTCAATCACTGCCTGATTTTGAAATTCATTCACTTCCCCACTGTGACGGGTTCCCCCTGGGGTGCCATCTGGAAATGGGGTACCACTGAGCCCCCCGATCCACCTGCCTGGGCTCCCTTTACACTGTACTGCTGTGACCAGCCTGCCAAGCACTCTCCTGAGCTCCAGCATACATACAGTTAGGGACACACCCAGCTGCAGATGTGATCAGCTCTGCCTGGGGAGGCTACAGCTAAGGAACTACCCAGCTGCTTAAGGAGCGTCCTCAGGAAGATTCCCTGTTGGGAGATGAGCTTCTTCTAAAACCTATTGTTTTCTCCTAATGGCTCATGAACCTGAATGGGCACTTCCCAGCCAGCCATCTAGACTGAGCATCTTTTGCCTAGGGGGCATTTCCCAGGTGTAAACACATTTCTCAATATTCCTAACTCCAGATACAAAATGATACCTGTGTACAAATAGGATAATCATATTCAGTAAATCATAACCTTTCCAGTGATATTTCACATGGCCTATCTTGCATAGAATACACCATAGTTACGCCATAATCATATCTCTATGAAGAATATGGGGTGCAGTGTCCCACGCACCCTCCCCTGTTACCTCTAGTTCTTGCAATATAGAGGGTATATTTATTGACTTGTTTGAAATACTCAAAAGAATGGGGGAGGGGGTGGGGAAGGAAGTAACTGGGATAGCAGGATAAACTGGACTTACATGGCCATGCTGTGAGGAAAAGGCCATTAAGATAAACCAGCAAGGAGTTTGTTGAAAATAATACTGTTGATTAAAATGTACATTATGTCATTTTTGTTCACTACGTTTCTTGCTTTTATAGATATCAGAAAACCTCCGTTTAAGGTTGTTTTTTTTATAATTTCTTCAATGAAGGCGGCATTAAAACTATAGCCTCTCTGAATTCCCATCTGATGTCAAAAACTTTTTCAGATGGATATTTCCAACTGCATTCACTTGCTGTTTCTGAATCCTTCCTTAGAGCAGATCTCATCACTAAATAACAATATAACTAGACTAGCCTTTCACAACCCACAGCACAGAGCCTGAAGAAAAATGCACTGATCTACAGCTAAACAGGACATTGAACAGCAGAACAAAGGAGCGCATGTGTCATTTTTTAAAAATTTCAGTTTACAAAATAAATATTCTCAAAGGTAGTGGATACTGACACCTGGCATGTGACAGGGGCAAAACTTTTCGTAACCCTGACCCAGTAAATGAAGCAGTCTCTTATTAGCAATCCTATATGCCTCCTATATCCTATAATATCAGAAGGGAAGTAAATCTTTGGCAAAAAAACACACAATGTCAAGACCCTATTATGCACAGTTGAATGGATAAAGAGAAAAGTCAGAGCAAACAATGAATATGAAAGACCTGTCTGGGATCCATGCTTAGCCCTGCTAGAATACAACGCTCTATTAATATTGTCAGTTGAGAAACTGAGTCAGAGAAGTGAAGTCAGTCAGCACAAGGCCACAAGGGAAAGTCAGCATCTGACCCAGGATTAGAAGGTTGGAATTCCTAGCTCCTAGTCCTATGCTCAGAACATTAGATCACATCTATTTTCTACTTTATTTTTTACTTAACTACCAACTACTTTCAAACAGCATATTAATGAAGCAAAGATGATTCAAACTTCACATTCTGGACTGTCCTTTAAACCTCATTGGAAAAAACAATTCACTCTGAATTGTCGTCTGATGTACTTTTAAAAAAGCATATGCTTTCCCCAGGCAATTTGACACAAAGTTATAACATATACAATTAGACCAATTGCGAGATCAACATATTAGACAACAGCTAAAAGTTAATTTAGTGCATGTTTTGTCCTACATGAGCATTTCTACTATATGAAAATCTTGCAATACCTTATTAAATCTCTAGAGGTGCATCATTGTACAAGAAGAAATTTGGGAGCTCTAATTACAGGTAGTACAATGGAGTAGTCTCCAGTGACCGCACTGAAGTTACAGTAAAGTAGTGTGAGAGTTAATCAATTCTTATCTGTCTTTATCTTACATACCTACTCAACATAATGGAAATACAACTCACTCCAGATAGTACTATATTTATAGACCTTATAGACAGGTCTTTTAAGTATTACTGTACCACAAACCTTCTTAAGAGCTAAACAGAATACATCTATGACTTCTACAGATCCTTAAAATCATGTTGGTTATTTCCTTTAAGAAGGTAAATAGTTTTGGTTAGGCATGTTTATCAGCAATCCATGCTGAAATTGTACTGGTGGAGGTCTTCTCCCATTTTATTCCTACTGTGTGTTTCCAGTGTTTCCCTAAAGCAGAAATCACCCTTAATGGTATGGAATTTCCTAGGTCTTCTCTAGATTATTTATTAGATATTGATGTCAAATTAGCATCTCTTTTGGAGTAAACTCATATTTTCACTCCAGCTCCACCTGTCTGAAGTTGCTAGCACTAGTAGTATCTTCTGAATCTGTGGTAACAATGACTTCCATTTGCTCACTTTTCCTGCTAGTACCATTCCATGCCTGTTTGCTTGCAGCTCCTTTTCATCATAGTTTGGTCAGTTCCTGGTCACTTTTATGCCACCGAGAAACCAAAGCCTCCTGAGAAGTTCTATCTCTGTCTCTTTGGATAACTTGTTCTGATCTGGCCTGGTTGTAGCAGAGGAGAGGCAAGTGTAAGAAGCTGAATAATCCCATTTGCAAACTGAGGGCTTGGCTACACTTGCAAGTTGCAGCGCTGGCGAGGGGGTTACAGCACTGCAACTTAGCAGGTGTCTACACTTAAAAGCTCAGCCAGTGCTGCAACTCCCTGTTTGCAGCGCTGGCTGTACACCTGGGTCTGCTTCCGGTGTAGCGAGACCGCGGGGTGCGCAGGCCTGGTCTCAGTGTGGACACTCACCAGCGTTTTTATTGGCCTCCAGGGTATTAGGACTTTATCCCAGCATTCCTTTCAGCCTCTCTGGTCATCGCTTCGCACTCCACTGCCTGGGCTCAGAGCCTGGAGGAGAGGGGGAGGTTGTAGAGGAAACCCGAGAGGAGGCTACTGAGGTGTTTGGAGACTCCCAGGAGTCATGCAGGCAGGAGCTATTTTCCAGCAGGAAGAAGCTAGCCAGTCGCAGCTGCTGGGACTTGGTAGTGAGGAACCAAGAGGAGCCTGTTCCTGGTAAGAGGCTGTATTATAGAATGCAAATGTTTTTGAGCGGGGGGCTATGGGCTGCCTGCAGCATGCTAGATGTGGAATAGCCCATTGATTTCCTGTAGCTGCTCTTTGCTTTCCCAAGTCACAGAACCCCATGGCTTCCACAGTGAAGCAACCCCCACCCCCACCCCTTCCCAGGCGAGCCCTGCAGCCCCCTTCCACTGTGAGCCGCGTGTGGGGAAACTCGCCATCTCGTATCTGCAGCTTGCAGCCTCTCTGTGCTATGCCGAATGTGTAAATGATGCTACAAAAACTCTTAAAAACAATGCAGGCTCTGTATTAACAGTTTATCTCGTGTTTTTTTTTAAGTGACCTTGAATATGCTCCATCAGTGCAGACTTCTGAAAACTGCAAGCTTAAGAAAAAAACAAGAAGACTAAGAGAGATGGTGAAAGCAGTTATGATCTGTTTCCACAGAAATAAAAGTTGCAAGACTGGAGGGATAAGGAAACATGATAAGGAAGGGCTGCCAAGATAAAGGAGAAGGCTGCCAGAGAAAGGAATTTGACTACAAGAGAGCACAGATTGCAGGATGACTTAAAAAAAAGTTGGAAAAAAAAGCCTCTCATTCTCTTCATGTATTATTTTACTTTCCATAACTATTGAATATATAATTATAACATTGCATCATATATGCTTTTGATTGGTATTAATGACTGTGTTTCACATGTGTGGGTCCCGCCACTCCCTGGGGGTGTGCACATACATGGTGTTGGTTCAGCTGCTCCCTGCGGTTAATGCCTGGAACTGCCGGGCCGCAGGGTGGACATGTCTGCGTGAAGGCAGGGCAGGGGCTGACTGGAGGTAGGGTCTGGCGCAGGCAAAGGATGCTGGGGATGTGGAGACAAGGGTGTGGGGCGGGTTGGCTTCAGGCGAGTGGGTGCAGCAGGGTTGACTGGAAACAGGGCGGGGCCGGCTGGCAGTGTGCAGAAGCTGGGTGCGGGCAGCAATGTGTGGGCTGGCTGGTTTGGGCAGGGCTGTAGGGTGTGTGCAGGGTTGGCTGGAGACAGGGAAAGCGGGTGTTTGGCAGAGGTGCTGTGGGCACGGGGTGCAGGGCTGGCTGCAGGCAGGGGCTGGACTGGTGGAGCAGTCACGGGTGCAGCAGAGGCAGCTGGAACCCCAGCCTTAAGTAGCCCCAAACCCTTCTACTCCGGGACCTCTTTAAATACGTCGGGGAGCGCTGGGGGAATGCAGAGGGAGGCGGGGCTCTGGCGGCATTTTAAGACCAGGTAGAGAGGCAGTGCGGAGGCCAGACTTTTAATACCCGCCTCACTGCCCCAGGGCTCGAGGGCTATTTAAAGGGTCAGAGCTCCAGCCGGGGTCGCGGGGCTTGCCGCGCTCTAGCCGGGCTCCAGACGGGAGAGCGGGGTTGCCCGCGCCGGTGGAGCTGCCGGCCTTGCCGCACTCCAGCCGGAGCGCGCAAGTCTGCGACTCGCTCTCCCGCTGCGCCCCGTCGAGGCCGGCGCTTCCGCGACTGCTCTCCTGCCGGACGCGAACAAAGCCCACGCCGCCCACCTCATGCTGGAGCCCCGGCCGGCGCCGCAAGCCCGCGCAGCCGGTGGGAGCTCTGCGGCGGAACAGGTCATGCCGCGCTTCCCGCCGGCGCTTCACTCAAGGAGCGGGACCATGGAGCAGACCGCGCTGGGGATGGGGTTAAGTTAAAAAAAAAAATTAAAAAGGTTGCCTAAGGTGAGGGCCCTTAGGCTGTTGCGTCGGCTTTCCTGCAGCCGGTCGTTGGACAGAAGCGGAATGACCCGCACCTTCATCCTTCCCACAGCGACAATGGGCGAGGGTGTCTGTGATAGGCTCAACAATGCCCACTCACAGCAGGCTGCATGGTGCAGGTTGACCACTGCAGCGCTGGCCGTACACAGCTGTACGACCACAGCTGTAACTGCTAGCGCTGCAAAACTGTAAGTGTAGACAAAGCCTGAAGCATCTTTAAAGGACTGACAGTTGGGAGATCACTGTGACTTTGTCATGCTACCACAAGACAAATAATGCTGGTTAATTAGTGATCCCCTGTAAAAAGTTTACAATGACTGCAGGAAGATGTGATTTTGTGACCCTTTACTGAGTACTGTGACTGAGTTAAAAAAAAAAAAAAAAAAAAGGTTTTTCGGAAAGTTCTTTAAAATCTCTTTTGCTGGCTATTACAGCAACAGAAGAAAAGACCTGAGACTACAAAAACAACGAGGAGTCCAGTGGCACCTTAAAGACTAACAGATTTATTTGGGCATAAGCTTTTGTGGGTAACAAACCCACTTCTTCAGAGGCATGGAGTGAAAATTACAGATGCAGGCATAAATATACTGACACATGAAGAGAAGGGAGTTACCTTACAAGTGGAGAACCAGTGTTAACAAGGCCAATTCAGTCAGGGTGAATGTGGTCCACTCCCAATAATTGATGAGGAGGTATCAATACCAAGAGAGGGAAAATTGCTTTTGTAGTGAGCCAGCCATTTCCAGTCCCTATTCAATCCCAAATTAATGGTGCTAAATTTGCAAATGAATTGTAGCTCTGCAGTGTCTGAAGAAGAAAGAAGCATTAGAGGAGCAGCAACAATGCATGGTGGCTGTGGCACCTGGGCAGAGTGCAGATGGGGAAGGGATAAATAGTTACATGGTTTGTACTTTAGACAGTTGGTTATTTGTTGTTTGTCTATTACCGTCTGTGTCTTGTCTAGTTAGATCATAAACTCTTTCGGGCAGAAATTGTCTCCTATGTGTCTGAGTAGCACCTTGCACAATGGATCCCATGCCTCAACAGGGGGCCTTCAGCACTATGATAATGATGATAAATAAATAAATAAAAGACCCAAGAATCAAGAAACTGAAAAGAAAGGACAGAATGCACAGAAAGAAAGAGTGCTAGATAACCTCATAGATTCTTTCACTGACTCATTGGCTAACCTGTGCATAAGCTCTGCCTTGTCAAACTTGTGCTGCGTTGCCACGGAAGTTGAAAATTCAATTCCTCTAGCTCTTGTACACTCACATAAACTTCTGGCAACAACAACATACTTTTTGTTTGTCCAGACTTGGTTGTCCTGGCAATATTTGCCTCTGGCTTCCTATTTCATTACAAGGTGGGACTTGTAGCCAAGTTACATAAACAGAGACTTTTTTTTTCATTCTAATCCTTCCTTCTCTCCACCATACAACTTAAAATGGAACTAATATAAGAAAAGAGTGGCTCGACAGGAATATTCTTACCAAATACATTAATTGACTACACAGCACATGTACACTTGTGTTGTTTCAACATACAATGTTATCATCACCCCTAGAAATATAATCAACCTATTCAATTCACAAGCTTCTTTTTCTTTTACCTGACTTTTGGAGGCCTGATTCTGATTGCACACCAGTGTAGATAAGGAGTCAATGGGACAGATTTTGTTCACAGTTACACATGAGGGCAAATCTGGAATAATGATTGCCTAATCAGTGGAGTTATTCTAGATCAGTAGCTCTCAATCTTTCCAGACTACTGTATCCCTTTCAGGAATCTGATTAGCCTTGAGTACCCCAAATTTGACCTCACTGAAAAAACTATGGGCTTAGAAAATCAGACATAAAAATACAAAAGTGTCACAGCACGCTATTATTGAAAAAGTGCTTCCTTTCTCATTTTTATCATATAATTATAAAATAAATCAATTGGAATATAAATATTGTACTTGCATTTCAGTGTATAGTATATAAGGCAGTATAAACAAGTCATTGTCTGTATTAAATTTTAGTTTGTACTGATTTCACTGGTGCTTTTCATGTAGTCTGTTGTAAAACTAGGCAAATATCTAGTTGAGTTGATGTACCCCCTGGAAGATCTCTGCATATCCCCAGGGGTAAATATACCCCTTCTTGAGAACCACTGTTCTAGATGTCCACCAACATAACTGAGATCAGAATGTCACCTAATAGATTTACATCAATGTAATATTGATGTAAATGAAGTATGAATCCAGTTTTGTCTTTAAAAAGCTTCTTGACTACTGCAAAATGTCTCAGTACAAGCAAGCATTATGTCTCTGTTAACTTCAGAACGTACTATCAGAGATAGCCTAAAATTCTACGCACAAGAGCTGATCAATAGATAGAGACTAACAGCAGAAAAGGCATATGAGAAGGGTGATGCACAGGTTGTTTTTGTATGGTGCATCTTATAATATATTGCATTGTAATACAGCCAGCTCATTTACTGCAACTCTTTGGTTAAGGACTGTGGTTACAATATTATGCACGTTATTTACTGCGTGCAATAAAGATGTGAGGTCAGATCACACCCTCTGCTTTTATGCATAGGGACAAAAAAGCCTGCAAATAAGGGCCTAATTTTTGTAGCAGCCTCTCCATCCAAACATTCAGAGATTTCCCAAACAGATCCCCACTCTATGCTCTTAACCACCCCCCTTTCTCACCTACCCATTAATTAAATCGGAAGGGGACTTCTGTTCAACCACTCTTTTATTTTTATCCTTTCTATTCTACTACCTTGTGCATGTGCTCTAACCACCCAGATTCTTCTATTTGAGTCCAAGAAAATGCAATCCTAATTTACTGGAAACTTGTCTGGAACAGAGAAACGAACACTGCTGAAATGAATCAAAATTTTAGACAAGTAAATATCAGTAGAAAATCTTGGGAAACTGATTTTAGGATTAAGCAACTGCAACTCTCTCTAGACTTTACTATATGCTCACATGGTGTTTAGAACAATGGAGCCAGAACCGGGCTGAGAATTCTGTAATACAATGGCAAATACTAATCATTTTAATGGGAGCTATGTTGATCATCACATTAATGAAAAAAGCTTTTCTTATATAAATAATTTTATTCTTAACTTTACAGCCAAGCGGTAGAAGACAAACCAGAGTCAGCTTCTATCCGAAACAAGCAACTCCATTCTGTTCAGCATTCACAGAGCCATGTACTGTCATGTGAAAGGTGGTCATTAGAACTTTCAATCCACCTCCCACAATCTGACATAACAATAGCGACTATTTCACACAAGAGTTGTGCCTTTTTTACATAAGGACTGAAACTAGTCTATACACTAAGGCCTAAGCTACACTAGAAAAGGCAAACCCTCCTAGTGTAGATGCAGTTTATACCAGCAAAGGAGGTGCTTTTGCCAACATAGCTTATCTTGGTTTTCTCAAACAAAATAAGCTATCCCAGCAAAAGCACCTTTTTTGCTGGTATAACACTAGGGCTTTGCCAGTATAAAAAGGTTTTAAAAAATTATACCCCAACATTATCGCAATGACAAAAGTTTAAGTGTAGACCTGGACTAAGACAAATTTCTTGCACTGAAGAAATTAAATTAAAGATAGACAAGACAAACAAAAACATGAAATAAAACTTCATATAAGATGGTGCAGAGATATTATTCTTCATGGCGAGTTTCTGGTAAGGCTTAAACAGGAATTCTAAACTTGCCCTGAATATATAGGAGAAAATAATCACTGTATAAACCAAGTTGCTTAAACATACATACATACTGGATATACTCTTCCAGTAATATTATATCTAACCATGAATCTCCTGAAAAGTCTGACATTACTGTTTCCTAAGTCTGCTTTCTTTCTGATCCACCCAAATCATCATAAATATTTTGTGCTTCTGTGAATTGCGCAGAATAGCCAAACCACAGATCTCTTAAAGAATCTTATTATATGCCAGATCTTTCTTGGTTTGAATTACACCACCATCCTTGCCCAAACTGTGTCTCTCTATACATCAATTGCAAGCATTGTTATGTACTTTTGTGTTTGAGAAGCACTGATATTAATCTAAAATATACTGCTTCCTCATGCCTAGCCAATGTAGTTTGGCAACTGGTAGGAAGACCCTGTTGCATGCTGTAAGTCTTGGAAAGCATCTGGTTTCTTTGTGAAAACTCATATCTATGGCCATATTTTGAATGTGCTTGGATTATATCTTTTGTTTGCCATCTGAAAACAAATACATGCTATTTACTGCCCCCATCAACAAAGCAGATTTACAACTTGTCTGCAGCTTCTCAGACTCTTAAATGTACTAAAATGGAATCAACCAGCAAGAGAGCAAATGTTGGGAGACTTTTGCAGTCTTAAATGAATAGAAGCATTTTTGTACCATTTCTATTCCCTGCTCTGACCGAAATATTGACTCACTGTAGCTATTGTTTTTTCCCTAGCCATTGTAATCTCTTGTCATAGTGCAGCAAATTGAGCTCAAAATTCAGTTTGGACAGTGAAGATGTCATCACTGAAACACTTTTCTCTGAAGAGGTGCCTGCTGCTAAATATTAATAAAACCTTTAAGTTACAGGTAGAGGGGGGCTGAAATAAAAACTAATATGTAAGAAAAAAGACAAGAAAAGCAAAGGAAAAGGAGAGATAACTAATAGGTTGTCAAGGGGTTTTGTGCTCTATTCAGAGTATAAATGGTCACACCATTACAAGTTGGTATGAGTAATCAGCGGTGGCTCTATGTTCTTGCCGCCCCAAGCACCCATTTCTGTGGGTGATCAGCCGGTCCCGTGCCTTCGGCGTTCCTGGGGCAGCAAGCCGCAGGTACGCGCTTGCTGCGCTGGTGCTTGGAGCTGCCCCTGTGAGTAATGCATATCTAGAAGAGGAGAAATAGGGCAGGGGAGGAAAGGTCTTAAAAAGAGGAGGCATAGGAGAAGAAGAGAGGTGAGCAGGCAGGAAAAAATAAGCATAACTAGCATTGATCATACTCACTGAGGGATAGAATAGCTATTAACAAGTGTATCAATAACAGTTCACCTCTCTCGCTCTCTTCTAATATGTACAGTCCAGGAGCTTTAAAATCCCTGTTGTCCTGCAGGATGAGTGCCACTGAATAACAGAGGAGTTTGTTGTTGTTTTTTTTACAAAAAGACATTCCCTTCCCACAACACAGGTGGAGTTTTTATATCCATACCAGGAAAGGAACTTCATTTGATGTTGTACACTTGGAGTGGAATTGTCAAAAGCACTGAGAGTCAGCCTAACCCTCATAAAACTCCCATCGGCTTCATCAGAAAGAGAGTTAGATCAATGTGGAGAGAGCTTTTGAAAATCAAAATCCCATTCTATGTCTTTCTATTTCTGTTTCAGCCTGATAAGTGTCCATCGTATAGTTATCATGTTTCCCATAATAACAACCAACGCAGACAGACACGGTTAGGCACTACTGCCCTTTTTAACCTTAGTAACTTTGAATATAGAAAAACAGATCAGATAGAATGTTGCCTGAACAAGAGTCTTTCACCAACTCACCTGAAAGCCCCAGAATATTCTTTACAAAACATGGTGGCTGGGTCCCTACTGTCTCATATAAATGAAACACTAACATGACTATGACTTCAGAATGGGCTAGCTGTTCACTATGCTTCCTTCCTGTACTGAAAGCAATGAAATTCCTAGGATGAGCAGACATGCTACGAAACGCCAACACATCATTATCTTCGTTTCTAATGATTAAGTGTTCACAGGTGTTTGGTTAGCTTCTAGAACCAATAAACCAAGCCAAGATAGAGACACACATTTGGCCATAAAGCATATCTTTTTGGCAAGATGCAGACTTTGTTGCCACTTAATTATTGCCCTTGCATTTCCCTCAGCTTGTGCCCTCCACCAAAAACACCACTGCCTCTATTGTAGACTTTTAGGCACTATTTTTAGAACCGACTAGTGATTTTGGATACCCAACATGAGAGACCTTAAAGGGCCATGATTTTCAGAGGTTGGGAGTTCTGCACTTTCTGAAAAATCAGACCCCTTTACAGTGTCTCAGGTGTGCACCCCAAAATGGACACAAACAAAACCACTAGTAACTTGAAAAATTTTGGCCCTAAAGTGTTTCCTGAATGGCCTATCTCCATCTCCTACTACTGCTTCACTACACCAAGACAAATCACAAATTATGTTTTTAGGTCAATCATTTTCATTTGCCTTGAACACCTTGCTTGGCAAGACAATAATACTCTGCATAACAGAGTATCTTGCATCTCAAATGCTCTGAAAATGTTATTTTATATATGATAATTCTCATTATCCCTTGCAGGTGGTAAGTATTATATGCCCATTTTTCAGATGAATAAACTAAGGTACAGAGAAGTTAAATCAGTTGCTCAAGGTCATGTAACTAGTCAATGGCAGAACAAAGAATAGAACCAAGATCACTCCTTTAACTATTAGACAAAACCTTGCTTAAAATCTGCTTTAGCAAAGACATCACCAACTCTGATCCTGAGCCATCCTTGTAACTAATGCATTTGTCTCTATACTTTATAAAAACGATTAAATCAGAGTATATGAATATCGCTGCCCCTTCCCTTTACCACTATCTTCAATTTTACATACAAGTGATAGTATTCTGAGTAAGTACACCTCTAACTTGATATATCATGACCCGATATAAGACGAATTCAAATACAATGCGGTAAAGCAGTGCTCCGGTGGGGCGGGTCTGCGCACTCTGGTGGATCAAAGCAAGTTCAAGATAATGCGGTAAGATTTTTTGGCTCACGAGGACAGCGTTATATCAAGGTAGAGGTGTACAATGAACTAGCAACACATAGCTATTTTTTTAAATGAACACGATATTTCATTCTGAAAAGTTATTGATTTCCACAGTATTTTAAATGAAATATACTAGCAAGATGCATTAGTGAATAAAAAAATTAACATATATTTGAAAAATGCAAATATTAATTCATTGCTAATAAATAAAAATAATTAAAAGAAAAAGAAAAGCATGTACCAAGGGGAGCTAACTCCAATTCACTTGATGTTTGTTTATTTTTAAAATGTAATTTCAGTCTTCCCATTAAGCACCTAATACATCCCCCCCAAAAAATTACAATAACCAATTTATTATTTTAAGGGCTTGACCATTTCCATTTTTTAATCAAAGTAATGTTTTTAGTTGACTGCAGAATAGCATTTGAAACTTGC
Source organism: Chelonoidis abingdonii (assembly GCF_003597395.2). Lineage (NCBI taxonomy): Eukaryota > Metazoa > Chordata > Testudines > Testudinidae > Chelonoidis > Chelonoidis abingdonii. The sequence continues at coordinate 194,092,352 of NC_133771.1, read as the reverse complement.
TACATTTTGCCCCAGTAATAACATATGAACCGCCAAACAAAAGGTTTATATTTTAGAAAGGTATACAGATAGAAATTCACTCTTAAGATGAAACTAGGACTGTCAAAGGTCAGCTGTTTGTAATTTTAAATGTCTTAATTGTTAATTATAACATAAGTTTCAGCCCCCAGTGAGTTCTTACAAAGTATCAACACTTGTAAAGGAAAAAAAATGCTCTGAAGTATTGTCATCATCTCAAATACACCACTAGAAATGCTTCACTATAATCAGCAATGAGAAATGAAAATAAAAGATGCTAGAGGCTTTGATTACTGTAATGAGAGCCTTTGATCACTGCGAGAGTTCAATTATATCAGTGTCCCACTGCAGAAAACACTGATGTTAAACACTAATATATGAGCGTTACTATCTAGCTAGGAGCTAGTGATCCTATCAACAGGAAATCACCCACCTGGGGTAGCATGCGATTTTCCTCCTCCAGCTGTCTTACTCTTGCCTCCAGCTGCCTAACATAGGACAAGGTTGAGTCTAAAATTAAAAAGAAAAAACTCACATTATACACACAGGTCTGCTTTTGTGCACTAGCATCAGTGCCTATATAAGACAGGAGATTTCTGATTTGGGGTAATCACAGCAGATATCTCCTCTTAAATGTACCTTACAACCTTCAGTTCTGTTTCTCTCTAAGATAATACCAGTTAGTGCTGATACCATAAGTAGTGTAAAACATTAAGATTTGGCAGAATCGGCCTAATTCCTTGTTGATTTTGAGTCTAAACTACTGTACTTTAAATCAGTGGTTCTCAAACTTGGGCCGCCACTTGTTCAGGGAAAGCCACTGGCAAGCCGGCACATCCCTCATCCCACACTGCTTCCCGCAGTCCCCATTGTCCTGGAGCAGCGAACCAGTGGGAGCCGCAATTGGCCGAACCTGCAGATGCAGCAGATAAATAAACCGGCCCGGCCCACCAGAGGCTTTTCCTGAACAAGCGGCAGCCCAAGTTTGAGAACCACTGCTTTAAATGACAAGGCAGTTGCTTCTACACTACAACACAATAAAAGTCCTTTCGGCAATGAAGATCAGTTTCTGCTAATACCTACCCTAAGCTTTCTGAATTTGCTGTGCTATATAACCACATACGATTTTAGAAACATAAGAATAATACAGTGAACTATGGGGTCACTTGCACAAGCATGGAGATAAAAGAGTTTGTTCTATGGCAAGAGCCAATTACAGAGGTAAATCCTGTTCATCCCATCCTGCTCAACCAATTCACACAAAATATTTTCATTGGCCTCAGGTGAAGAAGGAAAGCAGGATTTCCCTCAGGTATGAGATTCAAAAAATAAGCATACATCAATCCCATGGGCTCACTTCCACCCTCAAGAGAGTCACATATGGTCAGTTCTCCTCTCACTGAAGCAAACAGTTTTCCTAATGACTTAAATGGGAGCAGGATTTGGTCCATAAGGAGAACCAAAGCCAAAAATCAGAATATTCCAGAACAGATGACCATGCATATCTTGGCCCATATGGAAGCTCTGCAGGTAGAAAACTGCCTCTAAAGAAAATGTTCATGGACTGAGGTGTAGTTTAATTGTAATACAAAAGACTACTTCTCAGTACAAGAGCATAACTGTGACTCTACCAGCCCCTATTAATTCAGAAGAAGTCAGCCCTTCTCTGGGGCCTGATTCACTAATCCTCTACACCATTTTTATGCTGGTATACTCTAGTGACTTTAGTTAGAATTACACCAGCCACTACTCATGGAATAGAGTGTAGAATTAGCTCTTTGGTCTTGAAAGGGTGTGTCTGTGGACATGCTGGGTCAAGTGTTCAACTGGCATAAACCCAATGGCTCCACTGACTTCACTGGAGTTCCCCGACTGAAATTAGCTGTGCATTTGGCACTCTAGATCCCTAATATATCCAAGTCAATTCATGTACCAGCCAGTCCATGAAATAAAAATGACAGGAGACTGGGAATCTAATGTAGTTATGCTGGTCCCAGGATATTAGAGAGACAAGGTGGGTGAGGTAATATATTTCCAACAAAAGCTATTACTTCACCCACCTTGTCTCTCTAGTAGACTAGGTTTCCCTTACCACCCTTACGAGGAGGTAGTAGACTAAGGGCTATTTTAATTCTGAATTAAAGTGTCCACTGGGGGTTAATATAGTTTAACTAATCCACTTTAAATTCATACCGTTATTTAATTCTGATTAACTTTCCTGAGTGTCTCCATGAATACAAGCCCCAAAACAGCAGTTCTCAAACTGCTGGTTGGGACCGTAAAGTGGGTTGCAACCCCATTTTAATTGTGTCACCAAGGCTAGCTTTAATTGTGTTGCTGGGGCCCAGGGCTAAAGGCCAAGCCTCACTGCCTAGGGCCACCAAAGCTCGAGGGCTTCGGTCCTGAGTGGCTGGGCTCAGGTTACACGTCCCCGGCATGGAGCAGTGGGGCTCAGGCTTTGGCCCTCCTACCCACGGCAGCAGGGTTCAGGTGGGCTTAGGCTTTGGTCCTTCCTCCGGGGGTTGTGTACTAATTTTTGTTGTCAGAAGGGGGTCGCGGTGCAATGAAGTTTGAGAAACCCTGCCTTAAAATATGCAAACATATGTAGTTCATATGAAGTTATAGAACATGAAGGCAATATAAAGTCATTTGTCAGAAATGATTAGTATACAGCGAGGTAGTGAACTATCCATAAAAACAGAGGGAAAAAGGTAATCTGAGGTTTTATATGCTGTGCTCTGCAAGTGTTGTATTAACTAGTGCTGGATGAGTCTCTGTAGAGTCCCACAATTTGGTTTAGATAAGCACTGAAGTTGCAAAGCTTATCCAAAACTAACCACATCCTTTAAGAGGACCTCCCACCTCATGACCCTCCTTCATTCTCTGTAACTCACCCTTGTGGCAGCGGCACTCACAACTGTCTCACGCAGTACCTTTCCCACCTTAAGGGCAGTTATTTTGGGAAGTAGTTCACAATACATTCTTCCCTTCCAACAACACTCTTCTTGGGGAAAGACTATATATTCCTCCCTCTCCTACATTACGATCTTCTCAAGGGAGTTGATTTGCAGATTTCCACAGCAAGAGGAGGCTTCTGCACTCAGTGCTGCTTCTTTTGAACATCATGCTCTCGCCAACCCGTGCCACTGCACCATTTTCTTTGGAATTCACTTTTACTCTTGATGCTTTTGGCTTCTGCCATTTTCTACTCTACCACCTTTAGCACCACATACATATATATTATATTTGTAAAAGATTTTCATCCTCTTATTTATTCCTTTGTTTGATACTTTATAGCTTAAGGACCAGATCCATAGTTGGTGTAAATCTACTCTACTGAAGTCAGTGTTGATTTACACTATCTGAGCATCTAATATAAAATCTCCTAGTTTTTCAACCCTTCCACAGTATGAAAGATTTTAATCTCCCTACCAATCCCATTAATACTAACAATTAGGTCAGATATCAAGGGCCTGATCTAGCAAATGCTAATTGAAATGAGTAGTCCTGGTGCCCTTCATTATTACAAATACATATATTGAAGTATAAGTTAATATACTCAAGTTATGTTATAAAATGGACACCATAAATTACCTGGGGAGAAATTTTATCTCCATTGAAGTCAGTGGAAAAATTCCCAATGATTGCTATGGAGCAGGATTTCATCTACCCTATATTCAGTGCAGCACAGCCAAAGGCATTACGAGAACTGTAGCTATAACACTGACCAGAGCTATATTAGTGTTGCTTCCCAGTCTAGCGTTTTGCAAGCTGCTCTAATATATCTGTCAAGAGGTAAGCCATGTCCTCTTATGGCCCTGCCAGGGCACTCAACCCTCGTGTTCGTTCAATTACTGGACTTGGATTGGCTCAAGAACATGAACCTCCTTCCTGGGGAATGATTTATTCAGTTTTCTACAACGGGTGACTTACTTTGTTGCTCCAGACCTTCATGCTGTGGTCCCAATAAAAGGCCCAGTCAGCTCTTTGTCCCAGTTCAGAAGCTCCCGCACCCTACTTTCTGGAGCTGGTGTTGTGCTTCAGCCACTGTCTCTCCTTACTGAAGGAGCCCCCCCAGCTCTCCTCCTTGGGGCTGGGTTATAATTTTGCCAGCTGTAGAGCGTTAACTAACTTCTCCCTCTGTTGGCCCCTTTATCCTCAACTAATCCTTAGGTTAGGAGGATCCAGCAGGCAGCCTTCTCCTGCTGGTGTCTTATTGCTTCTAATTTAGGGCCCCAGAAGAGCCTTTTTACTCCCTACAGTGTCTACAGGCATGTGACCTGTCATGAGAGCGGAGACAGCATTTATACTGGACCTCTTTTCCGAGCTCACTCCCAGTTGTTTGGAGGGGAGAGAGGAGCCTTTCCCGCCCTTTCTGAAAGAACTCCTGGCCTCAGATTCTTAAAGATATAATGACAGGATTTCCTCCCAAGCATCATTTATTCCCAGGACCACTTTCCCTCTGTCCCCATTACGTCCATATAATGAACCCTTAAAGCCTTAAAAGGCCACGTCACGTGGCAAGGTGGCTCACAACCTATAAGGGGCAAATTACCCCACCACAAAATATCAGACAATAATTATTTTGAAAGACAAATTGATAATCATTGGACAAACAAGATGATTTTCAGCTGGTGTAATTAGCAAAACTATTTGTGTTTTATGCTTCTCTAAGTAGATTAATTTATTATCCATGTAGTTCTTAGGATTTCTAATGTATGGCAAAAGACCTCCATTTACTACCAAACAAATCTTGAGCTTTGGTTGCATGGCTGCTTACATATAGAATATTAACTCCCAAACACATGTGATCTGAGCTCCCTCAGTCTTAAAACAACTAATATATAAAAGAAAAATATTTGTATTAATACCAGTAAAAGCTCTATTGTCATGACAAAGCTTGACAAAGCCTTAGCTGAGATGATTGAGTTGGTGTTGGTCCTGCTTTGAGCAGGGGATTGGACTAGATGACCTCCAGAGGTCTCTTCCAACCCTAATATTCTATGATTCTATGATCTGAATATCAGTGTAAACCTGTCAGTGATGTCGCGGCCAAATGAGGACTTGGATAAGACCAAACAACGTGTTTTTACTCAAGAACTAAACAGGATTTGCACTCAGAGACAGGATACTGGAGAAGATGGACCACTTCTTCTTAGGGCTTGTCTACACTACTGTGCAGGGTTGATCTAAGATATGCAGCTTCGGCTATGTGAATACCAAAGCTGAAGTTGACATACTTAGATCTACTTACCGCGGTGTCTTCACTGAGGTAAGTGGACAGATGAAGCTCTCCTAGTGACTCCACTTGCACTCCTCGTTCTGGTGGAGTACTGGAGTCGATGGGAGAGTACTCAGTGGTCGATTTATCGCGTCTATACTAATCTATACTAGATGCAATAAACTGACCCCCACTGGATCGACTGCTGCCCACTGATCCGGCGGGTAGTGTAGACAAGCATTTAGTTTATGTGCAACGTACCTCAGGTGGCACATGACTAGGATTCATCACTGAATTTGGTCTGCTGATTGGATCATTAGCTTCCCTGGCTTGGGCTGAGTACTGATGGGGAGTGCGATTTGAATGCTAATTGATCTCTCCCCACCAATGGACCACTGGTCAGATCCAGTGTGGGAACTCCTAGCTTCATGTTTGGTTGCATTACTTCTGCTTCTCCCATAGTCCAATATTTTGTTTGTAGACATTTGTTCTACTAAAGCAGCAATATTGAACGAGTTCCATTCTACTTCATTAAATATGATCCCTGTCAAATAAATAGGTATTTTGCAATTATAGTATTATTCATTAAAGCCATGAGCACAACAAATGGAGATGGAAAATGCTGTTAGATCACAGAATCATAGAATAGAAAGAATATCAGGGTTAGAAGGGACCGCAGAAGGTCATCTAGTCAGGGCTGGTGCAACCATTTAGGCGATCTAGGCGGTCGCCTAGGGCGCTAGGATTTGGGGGGCGGCATTTTCTTCGGCAGTGACCATGGCGGCCGGATCTTCGGCCGCCCTGGTCACCGCCGGCATTTAGGCGAAGGGAGCTGGGGCAGGGGAGCATGGGGAGGGCTGCCTGCAGCAAGTGGGGAGGGCGACAAACAGGGCCTGGTCCAGCTTACCCCTGCCCCATCTCTTCCCCGAGCACGCCGTGGCTGCTTCACTTCTCCCGCCTTCCAGGCTTGTGGAGCCTAAGTTGATTGGCGCCACAAGACTGGGAGGCAGGAGAAGTGAAGCAGCAATGGCGTGCTCGGGGAGGAGGCGGAGCAGGGGTTGACTGCTTCACTTCTCCCACTTCTCTCAGGCCTGATCTGCGGGGGGGGGGGCCTCAGGGCGGAGGGGGAAGCACATCAAGGCGGGGGCCTCGGGGATGGGCGACACGTGGAAGTTTCGCCGTAGGGAAATGAAACATCCTTGCACCCGGCCCTAGCATCTAGTCCAACCCTGCTCAAATAGACCCATCCCCAACTAATCTATCCCAGCCAGGGGCTTCTGGTAAAAGCCTAACCTAAAAACCCATCTTAAGGAAACAGAGGGTTGAGATTCCACACACTCCCCTCCCCCCCAGGTAACCATTCCAGTGCTTCACCACTCTCTGAGTGAAAACGTTTTTCCTAATATCCAACCTACTACAACTCCTCCACTTCAAACTTGGACATTACTTTTGTTCTGTCATATGTAGCCACTGAGAACAGTCTGATCCATCCTCTCTGGAAACTCCTTTCAGGTAGTTGCAAGCAGCGATCAAGATCCTCCCCTCATCTTCTTCATTTCGCAGACTAACATCCCAAGTCTTCAGCTCTTTCTCATCAGGTCATTGTTCCAGCCCCCCTAATCATCTTTTGCCCTCGGCGCTGGACTTCTTTCGCAATTTTTCCACATCTCTTCTTATAGTGTGGGGCCCAAAACTGAAACACAGTAACTGTCACGAATGAGGCCTCACCAAGTCAAATAGAGTGGAATGATCACATCCCTTCAATCTGCTGGCAGTGCTCCTACCTATACAGCCCAAAATGCCATTATCCTTCTTGGCAACAAGGGCACACTGGTGACTTATATCCAGCTTCTTATCCACTGTTACCCCTGCGTCCTTTTCTGCAGAACTGCTGCCTAGCCACTCAGTCCCTAGTCTGTAGAAGTACATGAGATTCTTCTGTCCTAAGTGGAGGACTCTGCACTTGTCCTTGTTGAACCTCATCAGATTTCTTTTGGCCAAATCCTCTAATTTGTCTAGGTCTCTCTGTATCCTATCCCTACCCTATCCTATCTCTACCACTCCTCCCAGTTTAGTGTCATCTGCAAACCTGCTGAGCGTGCCATCCTCCAGATCATTAATGAAGATAATGAACAAAACTGGCCCCAGGACAACCCATGGGGCACTCTGCTTGATACTGTCTGCAACGAGATATGGAGCCATTGATCACTACCCACTGAGCCTGATGATCTAGCAAGCTTTTTATCCACCTTATAGTCTATTCATCCAGCCCATACTTCTTTAACTTGCTAGAAAAAATACTGTGGGAAGCCATATCAAAAGCTTTGGTAAAGTCAAGGAATAACACATCTACTGCTTTCCCCTCATCCCACAGAGCCAGTTATCTCATCATAGAAGGCAATTAGGTTAGTCAGGCATGACTTGCCCTTGGTGAATCCATGCTGACTGTTCCTGATCACTTTCCTCTCCTCTCGTATTATTTCACAGACCCCTGAAGACACAGGATTGTTTCTTTGGTGTTTTACAGGGTATGTCTACATTGCAATAAAACATCTGCTGCTGTCCTGTGCCAGTTGACTTGAGCTCATGAGACTCCGGCTGTGGGGTTATAAAATTGCAGAGTAGATGTCCAGGCTCAGGCTAGAGCCCCGGCTCTGAGACCCTGTGATGGGGGAAGGGTCCCAGAGTCTGGGCTCCACTTGAGACCATATATCTACACCGAAATTTTATAGCCCTGCAGCCCGATTCCTGTGAGCCCAGTCAGCTGACACAGGCCAGCCACGGGTGTTTTACTGCAGTGCAGACAGACCCTTAAGAGTCTCCTTCCAATCTGCAAGTATATTCAGATGTACTGGATCTGCTGTATTCAGATGTACTGATCTGCTTGGTGAAGATGAGAATCTTCGAAGTTTCACCACACACAGTTCCTCAAATGTTCCCTTTTTACATCAGCTCCACATGCTGTTAACATAGTTGGAAGTGTAGTCATTGTGCCTCACTCCATTCTGAGAATGAAACTAAAATTCTTGATTATCTGTATAATAACAGTGTATTATATGTGGTAATTTATCCTCAAAAACTTAATACCATGTTTTTATAGAAATTATGAGACAATCTGCCCTCATTCTGTATCAGTTAGTCTAACATGTTATTAGAGGACTTCAGTATTTATGTAGCTGATCGTTTTTCTCTTATGATATCAGAATTCTTGAAACTGCTAGATATTTTTGGTTTGTGTCAAACTATGTTAGAGCCTGATGTGATCCCGCATGCATATTCTTGACTTGTTTTTAATCACACAGAATATCCATTTTCAGTGTATCTGTGACTGATCTCCCTACATCAAATACTTTTGTAATGTTCTTTAAACTAGACTTCCTCCATTTTAGAATGGTTGAGGATGTCACATTAAATTCTATTTTTTTTTAAGACAGCTTCCCTTTGTTCTGTTTTTTCCACTAGGGCTTTCTCATACCATGAATATGGCTTAGGCTTTGATTCAGTGCTAACTGAAGTCAATAGTGGGTTTTCCACTGACTTCAGTAGGCCTTGGATAAGCCATTAGTGCATGTAGTCATGTTTCCCTTTAGTGATTGGCCCAACTGACTCTAACAGTCCGCTAATTAGACAGCAAAAAACATCATCTTTAACTCAAGCATTAGCACTCTGTTTTTTAGTGCTTAAGGTGCTGAGTTTGAGTTGTGCTGACAACAGTTGTGTCTATATATATAAAAAAAATAAAATAAAATCCCTTCTCACCCCTATGGGTGGTATGTGTCTTCCTCAACCTCGGGTCCTCTACCAGAGGCCTGGGAGTTTGAGGGTTCTGCGCAGTATCTTAGCTGTTCCTAGCACTGCACTCTTCTG
>NC_133771.1:194015356-194080333 GCF_003597395.2 Chelonoidis abingdonii | reverse complement strand
TGTGAGAGCAGCTTCCTCTTTACTATGTTGAAGCGTTGGGTAACTAGCTGTTTCTCAGTAAGTGTGGATGTAGGTCTTTTGTCCATCCATAGTCCCCTCATACATTTCATATATCCCCTCTCATTAGGTCTATTGTTGCAGTAGCATTCCATCAATTCCAGGTTCTCTTGTCTCGTCCATGAATGGTTATATATATATGACCATTGTTCATTACGCAGCTCCTTTTTGAATAGCGCTTTTATTTTGTACAATCAAGGAGATAGCTGATAGTTCCTTCATTGATGTGCAGTTCTGTTAAATTGGGAGGAATCTCGTAATATGGCTGGCCAGAAGTGGAAAAATAAAATGTGATGGAAAATGTTAAAATAATCTTGTTTTTGTTTTCACCAAAACTTTCTGATTAGCTCTATTTGATAATCATAATTTACATGGCGTGTTCCAAGATCTAAATAAGCCTTGTTATATTCTGATGAATGTGGTGACCATATTTCAAATACAGTGAGAAATTCTCAAGTGGTGTAAATGGGTAAAATTACATTGAAGTCAGTGGAGCCATCTAGTTACATCAACAAAGAACTGTGTGCCAAGATATATAGGCAGCTGATGAATTTGGTTCAATTAAAAATATTTGCAAAAGGCTCAAACAATAGGGAAAGCCTTTAAGATGCAGGCTCTAGTCTTTGGAAAGCTATTACAAAAACGTGAAGGGTACGGATAACCTTGCTTTCACAGTACTACTTTGGGTAGGAACATAAGATTTGCAATATCGTATTGGACCAGGACAATTAAGTCCATCTCCTGGCAACAACAACTAATATCTCACTGGATGAAAGGTTAGAATCTGCATATAGCCAACTATCTAATATTACAGAATATAAATCTTTTCCTTGTACCTTACAGTGATCAAGTAACAGCTCGAAGCATGATTGATTACTCCTATATTAACAGTCATAACTAGAAATGTTATAACCATATCCAGCCTATTTTAAAATCTAGTTACTATATATTATCAACATCTTGTTCTTATTTACACTGGTATAAATTCATTGAAGCTACTCTGTATTTCCACTAGCCCTATTAGAGTTGCATCCCTTGTATGACATTCTTAAATCCTAGAGAGCTTCTTGTTAAAGTAAGGTGAAATTCCTCTGAAACCCAATAATATTAAGGCTAGCACTATCATATAGATAAAACTGAGGTCTGCCTAAGGGAGAATTGTATTAAGCTCAGCAAAACGTTTAGCAACTGTTCATTGTGAAAGTGTCTGGTAAAGCATGTTTTCTAGAACACCTATGGCAGCAAAAACCTTCGAGTAGGGTTTGTATCACTCAGATTATTGCTCTTTTGACAAGAATAATTATGTCTTAAATTTTTCTGCAGTAAAACTGAGCACTCTCATCTGCGATTATTGGTCACAACTATTCAGCTTTTTCCTTTAACTAACAATATAAAGCTTATTTTGTTGGTGGTGGTGGTGGTGGTGGTGATTTTTGGTTTTGTTTGTCAATTCACTAAACTCGGTTCCATGGATACTGCTCTGATTATTTCAAAATTAAGTCTTAGTGCTTGTAAGCTTTATACTTTAACTAGAATATATCCTTCAGATTATTTATTCTTTCAATCAAAACAGTGACTTTTGTTTCTCAGGCAACAGGTGCTGTACCTCCTGTTTTCAAAACACATGGGATCCAGACATGTAAGTAATTATATGTCTCTAGAATTAGACATTATCCAAATTTTCTTACGTGACTAGTGTTTTCTCAGCTGCAGCTTTTAATTGCAAATTATCTCTATTTGTTGCAGTCAGAGTCTTGTATTTTTTCAGAGTCTTGACCTGCTACAGTCAAGACTTCAATGGTTTATCGACGGAGTCTGACTGGGGTTGTCTGTGTGTTTGCATTTGTCTGGACTTAAGTGCTACTTTGACACTGTAGATGATGACATCGTTTTGAATTGGGGCTGCACTGACTAGGGCCAGAGTGCATTAGTTTTGCTCCGACTCAACCTAACGGCATAGTTCTGTTTCAGTAGCAGACTTTTGTTTGACTCTTGTTGATGTCACTTAAGGAGTCCCTCAAAAGTTTGTTCTAAGCCACACTCTTATTTGCTATTTAGATGTTGCCTTTGAGACAGGTTATTAAAAATACAGGCTTGGGTTTCTACTTTCTGTTGAGGATAAGCAGATTTATATTTTACTTAAGAATAATATGGATTCTACTGTCTTGGTGTAGGAGATTTATTATTGCACATAAAACTTTGGATGCAACAAAATTTCCTCCAGATGAATTCAGCTCTAACAAAAGTTCTGCTTTCGGACCCCTTTCATAGCTCTTTGGCAAAAAGGCTCTACTACAAAAGTGAATCTCAATGGCCAGGAAATCAGCACTAGATCTAAGACCAGATATAATATGTGGTAGTCTTGATTCCAACTTCTCCTCTAAAGTTATATGTAAGATTTATTTTTAACAGCTGCATAACAATGCCACTATGAGGGCCTGCTGTAACATTCACACCATTGATTCAGGCTTTTTGTTGACTCATGGGTTGACATTCGTGATGCTTTTCTCACAGGGTTACTTGATACCCTTTCAGCTCAGCTTCCGTCTGCGCAAAATGGATCAACAAAAACTGAGAAAAATCAAACCCATTATGCCATTGCTAAACTTTTCTCACTAGTTGCAGGTTTGTTCCAGAATTGATTTTGTGTGCTTCAGGATTGTTAGAGGTCTTTCTGGCCTTTCTTATTTCACTGAGTAGTTAGTTCCATATACCAACATGCTCTCCTTTACTCTTTAGCAATGCTTCCCTGCCTCAAGATGCATCCCACTGCACTTTGAATGCAGCAAGCAGGACTAGTGGAAGGAAACAAGGACACAGGCTGGGATGAGGGAAAGCAGGATTAGTAATATGGAAAGATCACTACATGGGAAGGGCTACTAAATCTGAGAAAGGATTAAGAATTGGTCCAGAAGCAAGAGATAACCATGGGGAAGGCTCCACAACTAGGGCATGGAGAGAAGCACATGGATAGGAAAAAAAGAAAGCATCAGGTCTAGGGAAATAATCTTCAGTTTGTGTCACAGCTTTAAAATTCCTATCTGTTTTATTTGGATTCATTATTGTTATTAATAAACAACTCCTTACTGAAGAGGCCCCCCCGCTCTACAAATCTATATTAATAATACAGAAGCATAAGTTCCTATGAATCAGCTACTAACTACCCTCCAGTATCAACTCTTCCTTCTCCCGTCCAACTGTACAGAAAAAGAGCGCCACTGTTCCATACATGTTTGTCATATAGCATGACTCTGCAAAAGGAAAACATATGTCTTAACATCTGATGGCCATATCCAGCGAGGTGCCGAGTTCATGCAATTGTAGTTGCTCAGCACCTCACAGTTCTGGATACAGAAGTAATAGCTACAGCTCTGATCAAGGAAGGGACAGATTTTCAGACTCTGCGAAATCAAAAAGCCACTTGCTAGACTTAATAGCCTGAAGAAGCACATAAATGTCCAAAAATGAGATTGGTTGAGAGTTTAACTATTGATACAGTAATCCAAGTGGATTATAGGATATTTCTGGGTTTACGCCGCTAAACATCAGCTTCTTTCATGGCGAGGGGCAGACAAACAACCTGACCCTTAAAGGCAAATTTTCACTCCAATATAAGAATAACTTGGGCAAGGAAGCTTGAGTCTAATGCAATTATTTTTTGTGTGCCAAAAACTCTCCTTTGTAATAAAAAGCTTTTGAAAGGGCCAGGAATCCCAAACATTCACTTCTGAACAGAGCTTTGTAAATTAACATATGCCATCCCATCCAGAATGGGTGTGGCTGAAAATAACCATTAAATAGATTAAAACACACTGTGGAAAATGCCTTCTTATGTGAATTAAATACATCTGCTGGCACATTAAACCATACAACACTAAATAATCTCCTGGGACTTGAAGAGGGCTTTCAAACACAGATTGTACCACATAAAAAAAACTAGTATATAAATGTTTTAAGTACAATATTGATCATAAAATTTTCTTCTAGATAAAGAAATCATGTTAGCAACTGAGGTCAAAGAAAGATACGGGGATGGGTAGAAAGAAAATGACTAGCACCAACGCCAAAGAGACTAGTTAGGTCTGATCTTGTTCACGCAACAGACAAAAAACCTTTTGTAATTTAAGTTACAGTTTAGACTTACCATTACAATTAAAATATATGTCCTGGACACCAAGGAATCTCACAGTAACAAACAAACCCTACAAAGAACACCACCCATTTAGCTACCTAAAAGGATCCAGTTAAGAAAGATAAATATTCCAAATATCCATACAGTTCATTTAATCTCTAACCTAAATGTACAAGTGTAAAACAACATAAAACACATTCAGACAACAACCTTATATTCTTCCCCATGATTCTAACCAAAACTCAACCTCCAGATCAAAAACTCTTTTATGCCTATCCATCATACACCCGCCCTCTAATACTCACCCACTGCAAACACAGAGCCCCTCATTCAATAAACCAAGCCAGTACATTATTTATTTGCCATGTTTGTAAAATGTTTACATTTTATTTGTAGTCAATGACCTAAAACAATTATATGATGTTATAGTTATAAAATAATCCTATTGCTACTAGACAAGTGATGGGGAGATGGATGAGGACGATCGCTCCTGGGTTGCTTTTCCTGCTGAATTACCTTATTTGACAATGGTAGTGCTTGCTCACGCAATTTGCAGGGATGTTCCTTCTGTGACATTTTAAATCATTATCTCAATTCTCAGTTATGGAAACATACATCATTAGTAGTAAAAAGAAAAGTTATTCTGCTTTATGGTCAGAGCTATAAACATTTCCAAGAGTTTCTTATTAGCTGTATTACAAACATTGCCAATGCACAATTTTGTACTGAAATAATGAATCAGACTTTCTAAAGAGTGGTATAAATTAACTCTGAATTTCAGATTTGTGCTTCGTTTCCCCCAAAGATTTGGATTACAAAAGATGAGTTGATTGGAGGACCTCAAAATGACTTCTTTAGTTAAAGTTGCACAGACATCTCGATTCTTAACAGGAAAATACTACTATTCAGTCTCCCTCAGACTTTTTTTTACCTTTTGGATTTAATTTTTCCAAGTTTGTTCTTAGTCCCAGTGTGAATGCAGGTATATCACTATCAAAGTGCTTATAGCAGTATAGCTGATTCCTATATGAGAAAGCTGTATTGGTATGAGCACTTTTATGCTGATATACCTGTGTTCACTCTAGAGCCTGAACAAGTATTAAATTTTTTGGTCAAAAAAAAAAAAAAAAAAAAGCATCACCCCCACCCTCCTGACTGAAATAGTTATACTGGTACAAAATTGTGTGGAGATGAGGCCTGAGACAGTGGTTTTAAGTTTCATTTCACAGTTTCTCTTAACAGCGGTTTGTAGCATGTGATCCATTAGCATTTAATCATTTCTCCCTTTTCTGACCTAGTGTTTGTCACTTTATTTGTTAAATTACATGAACTGCTTTTCAGCCAGTGTCCTCATTTTGCCCCTTGGATTCTTTCCAGTGGCTTTAATGGGCATTAGATTAGGCCCTTTATATAGATAAGGGGGCACACTGCTTGTGCAACGCAAAGGGGCCTTTGAAAATTGGTCCTTTGTCGCTTCACTGTGCTTGTCTCTGATATGATGTTGAGCCAGTGATCCCAATCACCACACTCAGGGATGCCAGTCTTTGTCACCCATCAGTCCAATTTTCCTTCAATCACCTGCGTGCTTTCTCTCATTCCATTCTGATACATAGGACAAGCTCTCTGTAAAAGTCCACCAAGTCACTACATTGTCCTCCTTCCGACCTCTCTTCTGCCACAATGCCTACAAAACGCTTGACAATGGTTATGCAGCTGGGGTGCAGACACTGCTGCTTCTTATGTTAATTGTAATCATCTCACTGTTACCTTGTGCTCACCCTGTCTGTTGTATCCACCTGTTTTATATTTTATAGCTAGATAGGCAACATAACAACAGGATTACAAACACAATGGGACCTTGAACACCAGTTGGGGCCTCTAGACATGATCCCAATGCAAATAAAATCTAGATCTCCTAAGGCCCCACAATGCACTTCAACCATTAGATATTCTTCCTCTCCAGAACACTAGGAAAAAAGTTAGGCACTAGAGCCCAGACTAAAGAATGTGAATATTCTCAAGGGGCCACTTGTCGTGTGGAGTAGCTGTCACTGTTATGTAAGGATGTAGATATGACTGCAGAGACCAAAGTCATCCTTCATTTTGAAGGCAGGGTCCTGCACTGCAAGAAGCTGTAGGCTGCAGTCAATACCAGGCTCTGGATGGCACTGTGTTAGAATTATGTAACGTGAAATAAAAATAACGTCTGTGTTAAATACAATCTCCCCATGCCTTTAACACAACTACCCACTTATGCCCTGAAAGTTGGGCATTGATAAAGCAATGGATTAAACCCAGAGCACCCAACATCAAGCATTGCATATGACACTCAAGTCATTTGGCAGCCCTGTCATGCCGACCTTCAGCTCAGCTGCAGAATTTCATGCATTTGGCTGAGCTGCAGGCAGAAACTACCGCTGCTATGGCAGCTAGAGACCACTGTGGCACACGCTGCCGCACCTCTCCGTCTTTACTCTCCCTGCTGGAAGGAGTGTCAGCAGCTGCACAAGGTGCATCCCTTGTCTTCCTCTGCCCCCTCAAACCATACTACACCAGCGATCCCCACTCCTGTAGTGGCCCAACCCCAACCCCAGCCAGCCATCCAATACCAAGGAACTTTGCCCACCCTCAAACAACCACCAACCCTCAAAACCCCAGCAGTCACAGGCAACCAGCAAACACTACCTCCCATTACCAGCTACTCCAGCATCCACCTAACTTCCCCCTTTGTAGCATCTAAACAGCCACGAGCAAATTTTCCACAGCTCCTTTTTCTGACCCTGTCACTGCTTAGGACAGAGTGTGTTGATCATAATGAATATGCAAATTAGATAATTAAGAAATTTGCATAAATGCCACATGGCACTGCACAAAATCAGCACCTTACAGGAAAACAAAATATACCACATAAATACTAGCTAGCTGAATTTCCTGGCCCACGTTCACAGAGAGATAGCTCAATGATATTGTAATATGTTGCTGTTTTGTTACTGTGGTGCTGATTAAGACATTGCTTCAAAAATTTAGAGGAAAAGCAATCTAAAACCAGTACACAAAAGTGATGTCAGATTACATCATATATATTCTTTTATCTGCTTTAATGTTATACTACCAATCTGAGGAGAGATCATGTGTATATGGATCTATCCTCCATCCTCAGTTACTAACGGGCTATTACTGAAACTCCTGGCAGCTGCTTTATGAAAACTAGAATTTCTTTCCATTCAGATCTCAAATTGTGGCAGATGAATAGTTACGATAAATAACCATATGACATTGTCTAAGTGCCAGGTATATTTTGGGTGGGGAAGGATGGGCCTTACTCTGAAGCATCAGAGATTGGCCACAGACAGGAAACCTGATAGGGTGGACTGATGCTCTGAGATAGGACGAGAACTATTTTATAGATGCCAAGCTGATATGTCTTGTTCACATGCTCAGGATCATGCTGACTGCCAGATTTGGGATTGAGAAGGAATTTTTTCCCAACTCAGACTGGCAGAGACCTTTAGGATTTTTCATTTTCCTCAACACCACATGGTAGTTCATCCACTGGCAACAACTGGCCATATCTCACCTAATCAATTCCCTGCCAATACAGGGGCCTCGGGATTGATGGAATGTCAGTGTCTCCCATTCTCTGTCCATGGCACACAGCCCTGAGGAGTGAAATGCTTCAGTCCAACTAAAGTCTTTGGTATTCAGAAAAGGGTACATAGGTGAAATTTTGTGATTTTGGTTTGTCCCATCATGAGCCAATGATTTCCATATGCTCTGTCAGGGCTTATGATTGAATGTCTGCCTATCCAACTAATGAAGTCAGAACAGTTTGAACCATGCTGCTGCACTAGTAACATACCTCCAGCGGCCTCCACGGGGGGCATGCTGTTATAGATTCCCCTAGTTGCCATCACCTCCATGGACACATCCTTCAAAGGGGTTTCCCAGCACAAAGAGGATTGTGGAAAAGCTAATACAATCAGAGGTTCAGGTTGTGTTAAGGTCCTAATTCAGCAAAGCAGATAGCAAGTGCTTATCTGCTTTGTTGGATCAGAATCCAACTTGCCACCTGCTTTTCCAGTGGTGTCCAAAGGGGGGTGATCTGCACCCTCCACCTATTCTTCTGCGTCCAAATGCTTGCTATGATGACTAGGGTGACCATATTTCCCTATGCTGAATACGGGACACCTGGCAGAATTACTCATATTCAAGCAAGTTCAATGGTAATCAATCAGAACTATGCAGTACAAACATTCAAATTAACATAAAGTTGACTGAGTCCTTGTTAAAAAGAAATACTGCATAGTTGGATTCTTTTTATTTACCTTTTTATCTTTAAGGCTCTAGGGTTCACATGAGGAGAGGTGACACACACACACTCCCATACACCTCTCTCACATGGAGGGTGACCAATTGACCCAACCCTCTCTGCCCAGCACTCTCTTCCCTCCATGCCTGGCTGGGCACCCAGGATGGACCCACCTCTCCTGGCACCTGGCACCATGTCTTCTCAAGGCAACATGGGGGGGAGGGCACACAGGGTCACATGCCCTCCTGCTCCCCAGATTTTTGCCAGGGTTCATACCAGAATGTGGCCAGCAGCAGCCTTTTGGCACTGTGTGGAATAGAAGGGATGGGAACAGCTTCCAGCTCCAGGGCAGCGGGCGGCGGGGGGGAAGAGATGACTCGGCCCATGTCTTTGCAGAGCTCATCTCTTCCCCACACACACACACTCCCCTCTGGCTGGAAGCAGCTTGTCCCTTCCTGTCCACACAGTGTCGAAAAGCAGCTAACCTAGCCACCAACATAAACCAGTTACCTCCTCTTCCCCAACTACAGAGTGGGCAGGAAGAGGTTAAGCCCTAAGACTGCACTGTGCACCAGAGACCAGGGAAACTGACTGCAGGGGCTTCAGCAAACCCAGCAAGAGAGGTGGCTCAGCAGGAGAGGGTGCCTAGGGGACGGAGTGGGTGAAAAGGGTGCTAAGCCCTTGCCTGGGAGGCTGATGTGGAGCCTGCAGGGTCAGTGTGCGAATGGGCTGGAAATCGCTTTCCCTCCTCCACTCCAGAGCTTAGCTGAGGGGCGGAGAGGCTTCCCTGTACCACTGCTGTGTGGGGCTTTGGCCTGTGCAGGGTTCAGCTCCTCTTGGCCAGCAGTCTTGGGCGTGGGCTTTCCCGGGACCCCCAGCCCACCCAGAGGCAGTGTGGGAAGAAAGAAGCCTGCCAGCCAGGCTGCTGATGAGCTGAGCACTCTGACCAGGGGCTGGTTCTCTGCACAGCGCTGGGAGCGAGATGTGCCCTGACAGAGGGGATATAGAGGAGCAGCGGGAATGGGGGTGGTGATGGGGCAAAGCAAGGAGAAGACAGCAAGACGGGGAGCACGTAAATGGCTGATGGGTGGATGGCAGAGACGACACGTAACCAGCCATTGCCTGCCACAAGCCTGCACTCACCAGCCACTGCAGCATGCAGCCAGTGTAAGCCAGAAACAGGATGGGGGGCATGGCCCTGCTGCCCAAGAGCCAGCATGCAGCAGAGGCTGCACTGACAGACTGGCAGGGGAATGGCCAGCCCTGCATAATGCAGCTTTGCCCCGCCACCAGCCTTGCATACCTGCCCCCATTGTCGGCCACTGGACCCTGCCACTCACCACTGGGATCCGGCCAGCAGCCGGACCTGCCAGTACTGATGGGGGCGAAGACAGAAAATACGTGAAAATTTGCCCATTTTTAAGAAAATTTGGGACACCTGCAGGAGGGCTTAAATACGGGACTGTCCCTTTAAAAATGGGATGTCTGGTGACCCTAGATGAAACAGATGTGCCAGCCACATTACATTTATATCAAGCAGCAAAGAAAAGCTTTCTAGGGAAGAATTCATTTTTACTAAAGTACTATACAAAGCTATTATGTAAAAATGCAAACAAACAGCACTGTGTCCAAGTGACCCTGAAGATAGTGTTTAGCTGGTCAGTGTACCAAGCTAAGTAAAGGGCTCTAACTTCGACTATGTAAAGAACAAAATATTTTTAAAGTGTATGTGCTATCCCAGTGCTCCACATCATCTACTTCCAGCTACTTTCAGGTTTTTCTCTTGGTTTTGCTCTTATAATTTCCTCTGTCACTCTTCCAGAATTAATTCTTCTGATAATGGTGGCAAATGATTTGAATGAAGCAGAGTTACCTTAAGCAAACTGAAAAAATATCAGAATATAATGGGCTTTTCATCTGCAGATCCCACAGTACTTTACATTGCACACATGACTGCAAGAGCAGACAGATTTGAACAGCAAAATTTGCTGTTTTTAAAAGACAATGGTTTTTCAATAGCAACTAGTGATTTTGGGAGCCCAGTTTGAGACATTTCAAAGAGATCTGGTTTTCTAAGAAAGGGTGCTCAGAACTTCTGAAAAATCAGGCCCTCTTATGTTATAAGGGCAACATCCAGAAGCTGGGGACCTCAAAGTCACTAGTCACTTTTGAACATTTAGGATTCTCTGTAATCCAATATTTAGTCTAAATTATGATACCCTTAATCACACCGATTTCACCACAAATAGTGTAATTGATATAAATGGATCTACGATAGGAGCAAGATATTGTTCAATGCAAACAAAGGCACCACAATTTGGTCCTTCAGAAAATACAAGTTATTAACATAACATGCTGTGGTGGTTGGTGATGTATCCTTCCTCCAGCTAAACAGGGCAGATCTGCATGGAGGGAGCCCTCCATCCGGATCATATGGAACAGACGGGTTTAGCACTTGCTTATTTGAACACAATAAAGGTGTATTATCAAAGTGCGGGGTTTTAGTCAAGATTTCCGGAAACATCAATGGGAGATGCACGCTAAAATTCATACCTCATCTTAAAAATCTCTCTAAGTCTATCCTGGAGTCTTTTGCTGTGTTGAGTTATGTGCATTTGTTTAGTTCACTGAGAAATCTCTCTTGCAGTCTCCATTTGTTATAAACATACATATTTTATACTTCTGGAGAAAAAGGAAGAGAGTGAGTAAAAAAAAAGAAGAAAATTCTATCTGATTTAGAGCTACATTTGGTGGAAATAGAAACATAAGGCTCTTCAAAATACACAAGAGACAGGGAGGATGTCCCAAATATATGAGTTCCATGCCAGAATATGAGAGCTGACAAGTATATTGTGTACTAAGTGCTTGAGGCCAGATCCTCAGTTGGTTAAATCAGCATTACTCCACTGATGTCAATACAACTATGCTGATTTACACCAGCTAAGGATCTGGCCCCTCAATGAATAAATCTTGTTCATCAGCCAGTCCAATCAGTGACAGCACTTTATTCAGGAGACTGAGATATCCATATAACCTTTTAGTTTGCCATTTTTGTAAACCTTAAATCCAAATCACAGACCCTTGTGCAGTTTTCTCTTCAGTGTCATCATTTAATCAGAAATAGCTTGGTACAGTTGCAAAGGTAAATGAGATCAGTCACACATAAAACACGGCTATGTTTCTCTTACCTTTCTATGTATAATTTCAAATTGTAGAGCAGTTAGAGAGGAAGATTTATTCAAGCCGGCACAGGGAGGATGTAAACTGGACCTCCCTGAGCCAGACATGGCCTCTGTACACTAGAGGAATTCATCCCAAGAGAGAGCAGGTGGTGATGCTGTCGCCTGCCCTCACCCTGTTTGTCTGTTGGTTGTAGCAGCTTTAATTCCCACATAGCAGAGGTTGCTGAGATGGATATGTTGACTTACATGTCCCCCAGCCACCTGGCCATGCCCATTTCTTGGCCAGCACCACCCACTTTCCAGGCTGCACTGGCTCACTACAGACCACATACCTCCCAGATGAAGGCAGGCTGTGGCCACCTTGTGTCAGCACTACATCCTCCCCTAGCACCCATTCAGCTGCTGCATCTCTCTGCCAGCCATCTATCAAACCCAACCAAAACTCCAGGTTCTTTAACACAGACCATCATCTTCTCCTCCTTACTATTCAGAGGCCAGCAGTTTATCTAACCAATTCCTCTAAGCTATACCATCTACTGCATAGGAGAAGTAATCAAATATATTTAGGAATGGCTCTAAATAAATGACTATGCACTGATACATAAATACAGATCTGTCAGTACATATTTGTTTGTAATACCTAGCCAAAAATAATCCAGCTAGCAATTTCTGACTGTACCATCTTTCTGCAATGAGCTGTTTCTGTTGAAGGCTTTCAAAACCACGGTATGTTTCTACCTACCAAGGACTGGTAAGTTGGTCTCGACTACCTTCTCAATCCCTTATGGAAAAGTGCAATTTAATTCAATGGACATTAAATCAGTAGGATTCTACAGAACCTACTCTTAAACCTATAAAATGTACAACAAAATGATTTCATTCTGGCTTCTCTAGGTTTATTTTGTACCTTTTTTTGTTCCTTTTCTATAAACAGGGATGTCGTCCTGTATTAAATACTATTGGAAGCTTCCAAAATTCTAGACAAAGGCTATACTTTTCTATTACATTGTACAGGACTTTTCCATAAGAGAGATCACAGCTGGTTACCTCTATTATCCAGCTGACACAAACGTGTTTTAAACAAAGTCTCTCTTCTTTATCTCCTGGTTCTTTCAACAGTGGGCAAGCAGCTCCCTTTCGTAAATAACTGAACTCCACTTTAAGCTACAATGGATGGTGGAAACAATAATATCCTTCAGAGTTCATAGTGGAATGTAGACAGAACAGAGACCCATACCTGCTGCAATCTTCATGGAGAAATAGCCTCTTTTTAGAGTGCTGTTACCAGAGTACAGGACCATTACTATTTTTATTGAAGTTTATATTACAGTAGTGCCCAGAAGTTCCATTCAAGGTAGGGGCCCCATTGTGGTAGGTGTTATACAGCTACATAGCTCTCAAGAATTTACAGTCTAAGAAAAGACCTCAAAGGGTCTGATCCAAACCACAGGAGATTCCTCACATTACATGTAATGACACAAACCTAAGTAGCCAGACATTTCTACATATTATATTGCTTTATACTTCACACAGCACATTTCAATAACTGTGGTTTAATACTTTGGGAAAATACTTTAGGATGATAGAACCAACAATCTACTCGTAGCTATCATAACCATTTTATTAATACATATGGAAAAATATAGTAGTTTTGTAAAAAATGAAAGTTCTAGAAAAAACAAAAATGTTGACATTTTACTCTCCCAAAAGCTACAGGCTGGAAAGACATCTCCGGCGAATTTTTAGGATTAAGATAAAAAGATATCCCTATTCCCAGAGTCCTGTATTATAAAAGGCAGATATGATTTCAAGGATGAATTGCAGTGAGTCAGAGGGAAATTGCAAATCAGATGATATCATATACATATATCTACTATAACTCATTAAAAAGACAACCTCTTATTTTAAAAAGTAGGTTTGAGCTCAGATAGTACAGTGATGAAGCTATAGAAGTATCTAGATAGAAAGGTTCTGTAATTGATCTAGCAGGGTAGGTACTAGATCAGAATGCAGATAGCACCCTGAGGAGCCTAAAGGTAATGGGGAAAAGCAACTAAAAGGATTCAGATATTTTAAACCAGAAGACACCATTATGAATTGTTAGTCTGATCTTCTGTATATCACAGACCACAAATTTTCACTCTGTGACTCCAATAACTTTTGGTTGAACTAGAGCAGTTAGAAAGACTTCCAATTTTGATTTAAAGTGATGAATACATTTTTCCATCTCTAGGGGAATCAATCCCATCCCTTGGTACGTTGTTCCAATAGTTAGTTACTCTCACTGTTAAATTTTTGCCTATTTCCAATTTGAACTTTACTAACTTCAATTGCTAGCCATTGGAGCTTATTATACCTTTGTGCACAGGATTAAAGAATCCTCTGCTATCAGAAATCATCTCTTGGGACTTATAGACTGCGTTCAAGTTATCTTTTAACCTTGTCTTGATAAGCTAACTATTTTCTGAGTTGTCCCTCCTTCACTGACAGAACTAGAGCTGGTCACAATATGGTTTCTTTAATTTGTGGAAACTTGAAGGGAAAAAACCATGAAAAAAACAAAACCCATTTTTCCATCTAAAAATAGATTTGACAGAAGATTTTCAACTAGCCCCAGCCACAACCCAAAGGTGGGGTTAGAGGCAGCAAATTACTGAAGTAGGGACATACTCACCTGGTGCCAGGAATACCCAGATTAAGAATTATTGCAATTCCCATTACATCAATGCTGTATCCACTCGTGCCTGTGGCAGTGCTTATTGTAGTGTCATCAGGTTTGGCTGCTGGCTTCGGTCTCCCTACATCACCTCCAGTTGTCTCTGTCAGCTCAGTGGTAGGGAGGGCCTTGCTATTATGCTCATCCACAGAGTGTGCTGTAGTTGTGGGATAGCACCAGGAAACCCATTTCTCTCATTCCCAGCCACTTGGTCTACATCATGTTTTACACAAGAAGGGCAGAGACCGCTCTCAGTACAAGGCTGCAGGGCTACCTGTCAAGAACTAAAGCACTAAATTTCCTGTTTTCTGGCTCTTGTCAGCAGTAGAAATTTGCCTCACAGCACAGAGCTTTTCATGGTCTGGTAATAATCTCATGCATCTGAAAACTTCCTAAGAAACGTAAGAGACAGCACCCCAAGCAAAAAAACTTCTCCATAGAAATTCACTGTGGACTTTTCCTGCCGAAAAATAAACCTTTCCACCTAAACAGGAGTCTAACTGGTTTCTGACTCTACAGGGGCAAAAATTGTGGGCATAAAGCTCAGGGGCAGGCTTTTATGTGACCTTGGTCTACTCATGATGTGCAAGGTAGCCTTTTGTTGAGGACTGCTGGTCAAGAGCTCAACAAAAATAAAGATTCCTAATGCAGACTGAAAAAAAAAATCTCAGTATGTGGTGATGGGAGACTAAACAAATGTCCCTCTCTTATTCCTCTAATAGTAGCAATTACTACACAGTGAATCCCTGAGACAGCTGACATGCAAACACTCTTCTTCCGGGAAACATGCCAATGTCTGAGGGAGATTACAAGCTGACTTTTTTCAGATAGCATAAACAAACTTCAACTAGACTCTGCAACAACAAATGAAGCAGAAGAATTATCAGCCAGAACAGAAGCTGATCACCACCTCCTGCTCTATCGAAGACTAGATTCTTAGCTGTCAGCACTGACAGACCAGGTCTGAATGAGGGACTGGCCCTTTTATGGAAAATTGCAGATTTACAGATAGCCAAGATTTCCTTGACTTGACTTGCTCCTACGAGATGTTGAGCTGAGTGCCCTCAAATCCCATTAGAGTACTCAGCACTACATAGGATCAGTCCCTAAGGGAGCAAGTGGGACTAGAAAAGTAGTAATCTGAATTATGTTTGCTTCTTTTATTGAAAAAAAAAATCAGCTAGCACAAAAGGGTGTAAGAGAACAGGCATCTCTGACACCTCTCTTTAAGATACCACATAGGCTGCAAAGCTAAAGTAAGGAAGTAACTGACAGTTTTTCCACCTCAATGTTTACATCTTCCCATTCCTGACTGTTACAAAGAAGTCCATGGATGGATTCTTTCCAGGTTCAATAACTCACAATATTCCTGGGCTTGGCTTTGCTCCTTGTGTTAAGGGACCTCCAGCTGAGCCAGTCTGCACAGATGGCTGAGTTTTCCAACAGTACTTGTTATACGATGCCTCTGTACTTAGCCACATACACAAAACATAGGAAGACACTCTCTGCTCTATGGAGCTTAAAATTTTAATGGGCAAAAATAATAGACACAAAACATACTTTGTAATCAGAAGGAAATTATTATAGGAAGATAGATTCTTTTTCTGACTAGCACAAGATCTTTGAAGCCTTCACATCATTCTTATATCATACAGCTAACTTCATTGCTCAAAGTTACAATAGATTCTTTACACACCAAGCTAAACTGCAGCATTTACCCTCGGTGTGCAATGGGGCCTATTAGCTGTATATTGAGCAAAGGAGCATTGTATCGTGCTCTGTGGCTTTTTAAGTCCTTGATAATAATCACCTTTTAGATAATTCCTTACAACTGTGAGTGAATTTAAGTATTGTCTTTTCAACAACTGCACCCGTCTTCCAAAAAATCCCTACCCCAAGTAGCGCTTTTTATAAGCAGAGAAGGGGCAGGGGCCAAAGGCCCTATGAAGCCCACTAGAGATTTCACTATGCCATTCTACTTAACTTGTGAGGCACTTAAACTATGGTGACCAGAACACAACCCTGAACAGATAGATAGATCTGAGTTTTTTATAAGGCACCTACCACTGTGATATTGCAATACCGAGGCTAAATGGTTGTGAAAGGTGACATACTGTCAGCCCTGGAAGTAACATCCTCTACTGACCAGAGAATAGGTACAATTTTGGCAGTTCCATCTTCACCATGGCATGCCGTTACTATGTCTCAGTCTCCAAGCTTTTTCAGCTCTTGGCCCCTCTACTGAAACTTCAAGCAAGGGTGCCTAAGTATGATGATGGTTTTTGCTACATGGACTCTTCTCTATTGATATAACAAGACTGAGAACAGCCTTTTATTTCACAATGGCCACTGAGAAGACACTGGCTGAACAGCAATGGCATCCAGTCCCAGCTGACACCTTCTGGATTTAAACTAGCAGCCTAAGAGTGAAAGAACCTGATTCCCCTTATCAATTTCCTGGGCCATCTAGTCCCTAACATATGAACACTTATCTTCAACTGATCTCTATTGGCTTGATGTACTGATATTCTGTAAGCAATAAAGCAATATATGCCCTGTAATCATTCAATCATTTCTGTTGATTTTGTTATAATAATCACTGAGTTATTGTACATGTTAATAAAGACAGTTTATTTGTGTCTTGAGTGTAAATATCTGTTCTTGCTCAGCTCTTGTCAGAATATAAAGTAGGGGAGATATAGCAGGAGCAGCTTTCAATGGATGTGATCTTTTTTCCCTACATGCTTTTGTTGGGAAGTAACCGAGAAATAAGCTCATATTTGGTTTTGAAGCTTAGAGAATGGGGAAAAAAGAGGAAACTTGACCTCAAATTAAACTAACAAATGAAACAAATCTGTTACTGTGGAAGCCAAAGGAATGAAGATATGTTTGAAAAAAGTAAAAGCAGAGAGTAAATAAGTAATAATTTTTTTTTTTTATTTTGGGTAAGTCATCTTGTCTATTTAATCTCATTTTTAATCACTGAGCAAAAATGCTTCTTATGTTGTAACTGGTAAAGAATCGACTATAAACCAAAACAGAAAAATTGATTTTTTTTAATACGGCGACCCTCCTCAAAAACAGTCATTACTACAGACAAGAGTTTCTTCTGAAGCATTGCGATCCCTCAAATTTAGCATCAAAGCATTGGCTAAAAAAATTGTTATCTGTGGGTAACAAAATTATTGTTTCACAGTAATTGACTATGCAATGACGTCTCCTAATTTTCTAACGTTCTTATAGTGGCTCATGTAATACCACACGTAATACCTGCTGTTATCAAGGCCATAAAGCTAACTCATTCTTTAGCTAGTAACTGCCTTCCAGAGTATTAAATGAGAACATTAAAATCACAATTGAAAATATTTTAGTTTGAAAGATCTATCATAGCTGAATTATAGAACTTAGGATGTCACATTTATTACAGCACAATACTTACTGCCTGTGTGATATTTTACAATGTTTTATTTAAAATACTGGGATTAGTATATGAAGTATTTTAGAAACCTAGTCGACAGTGTCACTAACTAGAGTCTGTGAAACTTATTGTTATTAAGCTGGCAATGTACCAATGTGTTGCATACTGAAACATATTTCCATACCTGTTCTGGTCTGACAAGCTGCATATTGTGCTTACAAAAAGTGTCACATACAGATACAATCTCTCTTGGCATCTTTGCAATCCTTTTCTTTTCACTTCTTTGCATGTGTGTGCATACAAGTAAAAGTACAGCATAACTCAAGGGTTTTCAACCTTTTTCCTTCTGATTCCCTCCCACCCCCACATGCTATAAAGATTCCACAGCCCACCTGTGCCACCTCAAGTGTTTTTCAGTAGATTAAAAGCCAGGGGTGGCGTTAGGGGGCAGCAAACAGAGCAATTGCTCAAGGCCCCATGCCACAGGGGACCTTGCGAAGCTAAGTTGCTGGGCTTCGGCTTCAGCCCCGCAGAGCGGGGCTCGGGATTCAGCTTTCTGCCCTGGGCCTCAGTGACTCTAACGCTCGCTCTGCTCTCTGCTTTATTTTGGTGGACCATCTGAAACCTGCTCACAGCCTCCTAGTGGACCTGGACCCCTGGTTGAGAGCCACTGGCATAACTGACTACGCAACTGGAAAAAAAGTCCACTCTTTAGCCACAAAACAGATAAGCATCTATGCTTACTTCTCAGAAGCTATTGTCCCAGATGTGCCTTACACCTGACTTGGAGTGAGAAGGTAGTTCTCCACATCTATTTAATCCTCCTCTTCTCTGCAGACACTTCAGCAACTGGCTATGTTAGAGCTGGCTATGTTAGAGCTGGCTATGTTAGAGCTAAACATGGTGGCAATTTCATCATGCAATTAACCATCCATTTCTACGTGCTCTGCCAAATGACAAAATCCAAAGCCCTGAGGTCTTCAAATTCCACCTGTCTTGCAGTGTATTTCCTGGCCCATAAGATGAATTCCACTGACATCAAGGCCTGAATTTCTGAAGAGTTGCAGGCATTCAGTATCTAGGAAAATCAGCTTCTAGATGTCTCAAGTCAGGCACCCACAAACAAATATCCAAAATTAATGAACATGGAAAAATGTTGGCCTCTGTGTATTGTACTGTGCTCACTTATCCAGTAGCAATTACATTACAATGTGTAAAACACTCAAAGGGTAGAGAAAGAGAAGTCCTTCATCACTAAGACAGGGAACCACAATTATTCTTGTAAAAATAAGCCTAGAAGGCTATTATAAGTTATGCATTTACTTTGTCTTTTATCTTCCAGCTGTAAAAGCATTCTAACAAATCTGCTCATTCAGACAACTACCTTTACATGAAAAAGAATGCAAATCTCCTTTCAATTCAGAATCCAGAAATATTATAGCAACTCAAGAGTGCATGAATATACATTAAGTTTTACAATACTTTGTGTACATCTTCTTGTAAAACTTGTTTATCACACTGCCCATAAACCAGGAAGAATTAGTAGGGAAAGCAAAAGTGGATGGGAACCTGGGAGGCAATGACTACGAGATGGTCAAGTTCAGGATCCTGACACAAGGAAGAAAGGAGAGCAGCAGAATACAGTCCCTGGACTTCAGAAAAGCAGACTTTGACTCCCTCAGGGAACTGATGGGCAGGATCCCCTGGGAAAATAACATAAGGGGCAAATGAGTCCAGAAGACCTGGCTGTATTTTAATGAATCTTTATTGAGGTTGCAGGAACAAACCATCCCAATGTGTAGAAAGAATAGTAAATAAGGCAGGCGACGAGCTTGGCTTAACAGTGAAATCCTTGCTGATCTTAAACACAAAAGAAGAAGCTTATAAGAAGTGGAAGACTGGACAAATGACCAGAAAGGAGTATAAAAATATTGCTCAGGCATGCAGAAGTGAAATCAGGAAGGCCAAATCACACTTGGGTTGCATGCTTAGCAAGAGATTGTTAGAGTAAGAAGGGTTTCTTCAGGTAGTACAACAAGAAGAAAGTCAAGGAAATGGGCCATTTAATATGGGGACAGTGCAATGAAGTATGCACTTCCAATGTTTTTTGTCTTCACAAACAGTCAGTTACAGACTGCTACTGGCCACCATGGGGAGGTGATCAGCCCTGTCATAACAGATAAGTACAGTAATAGAAATAAAGTACTTCATATCTCTTTTGCCTGTTTAAAAGTTAACAAGTTCAGTGAGCCTGGCTGTCACCTTACAGAGGACCAATCAGAGGAACAGGATACTTTCAATCTAGGGAGGAATTCTGGTGGCTGCTGATTGGTTGCTGTTCCTCTGGGTTCTAGGACAGACGTGCAATCTTCCAATCTCTCGATACAGGCTCTTATAGTTTAAAATAGTAAGATACTTGGTAGATGGTTAGGCTTATAGTTTCTTATATCTGTGCATGTGGAAGTTAATTGGTGTATTTGGCTGGAAGAAGTTTGTTATTATACGTTTTCGAAAGGATTTTAATTTGTACTTGTATACTTAGGCTGGGAGGGTACGTCCAGTGTCTATACACCTGAAAACTTGCTACCTAATCCATTTTTTAAATTTTACAAAGATAAATTTTTACTGTTTTTCCTCTTAAATTAAAAGCCTTTTCTTGTTTAAGAACCTGATTGTTTTTTTATTCTGGTGAGACGCCAGGGACGTGGGTCTGGACCCCAGGACTTGGTGGGGAGAAAGGAGGGAAGGGGGAGAGAAAGGATAATTTCTCTCTGTGTTAGGTTATTTTCTCTCTCAGGGAGAGTCTGGGAGGGGGAGAAGAGAAGAAGGGGAAGGTGCATTTTCCTCTCTGTTTAAGATTCAGGAGTTTGAATCACAGTGATCTTCCAGGGTTAATCCAGGGAAGGGAGCCTGGGAGAGTAAACGGTGTGCGGAAAGGGTTTACTTTCCTTGTGTTAAGATCCAGTAGGAACTGGGTCTTGGGGTTTCCCGGGCAAGGTTTCGGGGGGGACAAAAGTGTACCAGGCGACTGGAATTCCTTGTTGTGGCGTGCTACAAGTACTTAGAGCTGGTAATTGGCAGCTTGGGGGCAGAGGAATTCTGCGGTACCCATCTTTTCGACGCTAAGGTTCAGTAGTCGGGAATATACAAGACAAGCCCCTCTGTGGAGAAGAGAAGTGGTTGGGACTATTTAGAAAAGCTGGACAAGCACAAGTCCATGGAGGCTGGATGCGCTGCATCCGAGGGTGCTAAAAAGGGAGTTGCAGATGTGATTGCAGAGCCATTGGCCATTATATATTAAATCCATTGCAACCGGAGGAGTCCCAGATGACTGGAAAAAGACTAATGTAGTCCCCAATTTTAAAAAATGAGAAGAAGAAGGATCCAGGGAACTACAGGCCAGTCCAGCCTATCATCAGTCTGAAAATCATGGAGCCAGATCCTAAGGACATGCAGTTCTTGAAGACTTAGAGAGAGGAAAGTGATCAGGAGTCAGCATGATTCACCAAAGGGCAAGTTTCATGCCTGATAACCTAATTGCCTCTATGACGAGATAACTGGGTCTGTGGATTGATGGGAAAGACTGGATGTGTTATTCCTCGACTTACCAAA
Organism: Chelonoidis abingdonii; assembly: GCF_003597395.2. Lineage (NCBI taxonomy): Eukaryota > Metazoa > Chordata > Testudines > Testudinidae > Chelonoidis > Chelonoidis abingdonii. The sequence goes on along the minus strand of NC_133771.1, from coordinate 194,058,907 downwards.
GCTTTTGATATTGGCTTCCACAGTATTCTTGCCGGCATGTAAAGAGATGGGCTGGATGAATGGACTATAAGGTGGAGGGGGCGGAAAAGCTGCTAGAACGTCGGGCTCACGGGTAGTGATCATGGCCTTCATGTCTAGTTGGTTAGCTGGTATTCAAGTAGGCGTGTCCCAAGGGACGGTCCTGGGTCTGGTTATGTTCAATATCTTCATTATGACTGGAGGAGGCAGTGGACTTCACTCTTAGCAAGTTTGGCAGGATGACACTTAAAACTGGGAAAGACTTGGTCGATATGCTGGAGGGTAAGGATTAGGATACAGGAGGGAATCTAGACAAATTAGAGGAATTGAGCCAAAATAATCTGATGAGATTCATACTAGGACAAGTGCAGAGTCCTACACTCTAGAACGGAGGAAATCCCATGCACTGCTACAGACTGGACCAAGTGGCTTAGCGCCAGCAGTTCTGCAGAAAGACTAGGTGATACCATGGACCATAAAGCTGGATATGAGTCAACAGTTGGCCCTTGTTGCCAAGAAGACTAATGGCATTTTGGGCAGCATAAGAGGAGCATTGCCAGCAGATCGAGGGATTGATCATTCCATCTATTCGACGTTGGTGAGGCCTTCTCTGAGTACTGTGCTAGTTTTGGCCCCCGCTACAACAAAGGATGTGGAGAAAAATGGAAAAAGTCCAGCAGAGGCAACAAAAATGATTAGGGGGCTGGAACACATGACTTATGAGGAGAGGCTGAGGGAACTGGGATTGTTTAGTCTGCAGAAGAGAAGAATGAGGTGGGATTTGATAGCTGCTTTCAACTACCTGAAAGGGGGTTCCAAAGAGGATGGATCTAGACTGTTCTCAGTGGTACCAGATCACAGAATAAGGAGTAATGGTTTCAAGTTGCAGTGGGGCACGTTTAGGTTGGATATTAGGAAAAACTTTTTCACTAGAACGGTGGTGAAGCACTGGAATGGGTTACCTAGGGAGGTGATGGAATCTCCTTCCTTAGAGGTTTTTAAGTTCAGGCTTGACAAAGCCCTGTCCGGGATGATTTAGTTAGGAATTGAACCTGCTTTGAGCAGGGGGTTGGACTAGATGACCTCCTTAGGTCCCTTCCAACCCTTATATTCTATGATTCTATAATTCCACTTAACCCTTCTCTCTCTAGAGACAAGGGTCAAAGTGTACTGAGCCATTTTCATCATAAGCCAGCAAAGGAGGTGAGGAGAAGCTATCCTCCCTTGCACAGTCTCTGTTGTCTCCCAGTGTCAGTGATTAATCAAGGGGGCAAAATGGGGGGAACCCAGGCCTGCCCTCTACTTCAGGCTCCAGCCCAGGGACCCTAATAGTATCAGTTATGGCAGCTGACCTTTTAGGAACAGGATACATACAATTCCCTGGGCTACTTCCCACAACAACCCTTACCTCCTCAAGCTCCACTTCACCCTTACCTCAGTGCCTCCTTCCTTGTGCCTAATATGGTGTGTACAGCTCAGTCTCTCCAACAGCAAAACTTCTTCTCACAGCTCCTGACATGCATGCCCACGTGACTAACTGGGAGGCTTTTAACTAGTTTCAGCCAGTCCCTGATTGGCCTCAGGTGTCCCAATCAACCTAGTGTCCTCCCTGCCTTCTGGAACGTTCTTAATTGGACCCAGGTGTCTTAACTAACCTGGAGCAGCAGCCATTTGTTTAGCCTGGGCCTAATATATCGATCTCCCACTACTTTTCTATAGCCATCTGGCCTTGCCCCATCACTTAATAGATAGATAAATAGATAGATAGATAGATATTAGCCACACCCACACCCTATATACGTTAGTATGCATTCAGCACAAATAGCATTAAGCACAAATAGTATAGCACTTCTAATTGGCCTGTACCTTTACTACAATCCTGTTCTTTTATGCTAAGTATCCCATAACACCTTTAAGTAAGCTTGGGTATAAGCAGATAGGAAACTTGTCAAAATCAAGATACATTTGTTCTATGTCTTACTACAAGCTAGGGCAGTACCTCCATGGACCAGTACCTGAAATGCTAGTATCTTAAACAAAGATAAGGAAGGAACAGAACTAGAAGGTAGGGAACTGGGACAAATAGGTTGGATTTTAGTGACATTGTCAAGAGATGTGTGTAACGTTCCCCTCTGGTATTATCTGGACTGGTGACCTGCTAGGTCTCTCCAATCCTTGACTCTGGGAGCCAGCCTTACCCTGCTCTGCTGTGAGAACCGCCACTCCTGGGATGTTCACACACAGCCTCTGGTACGTAAGCTGCTCCTTGGATTGTACAATCAAATGACACTAGCCAATATCTCTGATCCCAGACACAACTCTTGGAACCTCCATCTTGCAGGGTCCAGTTATGCCTGCTGGACACTGCAAGCTTATATGAGTTCATCAATTTAACAAATAAATTAATATGTACCAGGCTTGTTATCCCAAGGGGAGTCTCTGACATGCTTCAAACCAAACTCACTGCTTCAGGAATAATAAACAAAAAAATGTATTAACTACAAAGATAGATTTTAAGTGATTATAAGTCAAAGCACAACAAGTCAGATTTGGTCAAATGAAATAAAAGCAAAACACATTCTAAACTGATCTTAACACTCTCAGTGCCCTTACAAACTTAGATGCTTCTCTCCCCAGGCTGGCTGGTTGCCCTTCAGCCAGGCTCTCCCCTTTGATCAGTGCTTCATTTGCTTGGTGGTGATGTCTGTAGATGGAGATGGAAGATAGAGGAAGAGCATGGCAAACATCTCTCCCTTTTATCATGTTATTTCTTCCCTCTTAGCTTTGTCCCCTCCACCACTTCAGGATCAGGTGATCATTACCTCATCGTAGTCCCAAACCGACCAAGGGAAGGGCGGTGACTCACTTGAGAGTCCAACAGATCTTTTGTTGCTGCCTAGGCCTGTGTCCTTTGTTCCTGAAGGGCTGGGCTGGACTTGTCCCATACATGCACTGATGAGGTGTGAACTGCCCCTCTGCTCTTGGAGAGTTTTGTCTGGGACTGTTTTAAGCCATGAGGACACATTTTCAGCCTCATAATTATATACAGGAAATTACAACCTATAACATAACTGTAACAGCAATTACTATAACATGACTATAACAGTGATGCTCAGTCCATCATGAGCCTTCTGAAGACACCTGACATGACAAACTTTGCATTGGATACCACACAATCATTTTATAAGGATGAACATGGGGGTGCTGTACAGAGCATCACAATGTGTAACTAGTAAAATCATCATAAAAATAATACCAGCTGGAATTTATAACTTAGGGAACATACTTCCTACATAAGGTGAACGTAACATTGCTGCAAAACAGGCTTCCTGGGGATTAGTATTGTGTAAAATCTTTGTCGTGAAACTATATTAATATTGGCTTTGAGCAATAAACCTGACTAAAATTGGTTATTTGGCCTCTTGAGTATATTTCATATCAAACCAAAGTGTGGTCAAACAATTAACTATGCAATTTATCAACACAATTCACACTGCACTCACAGGTTTGCTTTCAGGCAGAGACAACAGTTCTAAAAACCTATTAATTAATGATTACCAAATTACTTCTTACAGGGGCTCCCACTAAGAAGTAAACATTTACACAATTGAGATACCATAGTTCTTTCCATTCTAGATATATTGAAATACTGCAGAAACTCTGAGTAAATAGTATCAGAAGGGTAGCCATGTTAGTCTGGATCTGTAAAAAGCAACAAAGAGTCCTGTGGCACCTTATAGACTAACAGATGTATTGGAGCATAAGCTTTTGTGGGTAAATACCCACTTTGTCAGACGCATGTATAAATACTGACTTTTCAACAGCAGTTACTGTAAATGCATTTTTATATTATTACAGAACGTATCACGGAACTGATTAAATTGGCCCAGTACATCTAACTGAAGGCAGCTATAGGCCCTGATCTTTCAAATGGCACTTGTACTCCAGCAGAGTCCCACTGACTTCAGTAGGGCTGATCATACTGTACCTTGTAGAACTGGGGCTATGGTCTGAAGAACAAGGAGCCATAAATTCATTTCTGTCTGTGACTCCCCTGATTTCAGCAGCAATTTGTTCTGAGGCACATCAGTTACCATATGTTCAAATAACTCCGTGCTTATGCATAATGGGATGAACTGACTTTTTCATTTTAATACACCTTCATCTCAGGTTTTCATTTTCCTTCCAGATAGTGTAATAATGGGGAGAGAGGAAAAGAAAATCATTCCTGTGTATCCTCTCTCAAAAGTGTACTCTATCCAGTGTGTGGATGGAATTCTAAAATGTACCTCATATTATTGTTTTGACAGAACATAAGAGAGCTCTTCCAAACCTTCAAAGACTCCCCTGGAAACGTATATTTTAGGAACTTTTTATCCCATGTACTGTGACAGCTGCTATAATGGCTTCTTTTTTTTCAATATACATATTTAGCGTTTGCTTTAAATGGGAAATAGTCATCTGACATCTCTGCAACTGCTGCCCATGAGAACTGAATCCTTACAATCCTTATGTCATTTCTACTAGAGGAAAACAATTGGTGCATATACATAGTACCTACTTTTTAAAATGAAAATAAAGTTTGTGTTCATAAAATATATGGACTAAATAAGTAGTCTTGACACAATGCATAGTGCAAGTTCCCAATTACTATTCTGCCAATGCACTAGATAATCCTTACTTGCATCACTCCTTCCCTTGTAGTCTAACGAAAACTGCAGATTGTTTAGCACTTTACCGAAGCATATAGTGGTTTTATGATGTGCATAACTGGAGATTGGGAAAAAATTCAAGTTACTCATGACCACCATCAGAAGGTGAATATAGGTCACCAGAGGTCAAAGTTGAGTGCACCAACAATCCCCTTAATAAACTAACATTAGTAGCTATAAGCAATGTTATTAACATATAACATTAATGAGGCATGTAAATATCCAGCTGTTAGAATGGAAAACCTGTGACGATGATTTGGAATAATTTAATGCTGCAATTGCTTCTGGAAATATTACTTTCATGTTAAATTACATGCAAATACAATTCTATTAAAAATCAGAAGTACCTAGCTGGTACACTCTGTATGTATTACTGAGGCAGGCACGCAAACCCATTTTTAAGTTATTTCACAATAAAGGGACTGACTAACTTACCTTACCTATCAATAATCCCTATAGAGATTCACTTGGAATATCAATGGTAGTGAATACTCTGACAATGAGTAATCAGCCTTAAAATGAGCTAACTGACTCATTACTGTGTGGCAAGCTCATATTCTCTACACAATAAGACTTCATGGAACATCTAGGCACCAACACCATCCGGAAAGCGCAAGAATGTCTATATGTGAAATTAGTCACTGTTAGAACACTAAGCTTCATTAAAAAAAAAAAAAAAAAGGGCCACAGATGATGCTTGAACTGTAAATTTCTACATTATATAAGCATTCAATTTACAGGGTTAAGAGTTGTTTCATTCTTCACCTAATGCAAATCACAAAAATCTGAGTTTCACATGGAACACTTCTGCATGAATTTTAGTGCACTAATGTACTAAAAAATACATCATTATTATTCGCTATCAGTGGCTCTAAAAGTATTTAAATATCTAACTTGCTTTGGCTGAAAGACCATGAAAGAAAAAGGTAAGGAAGGGCTATCTGAGCAGTACAGGCAAATCTGATGAGTCATGCTCACATGTGTAAAAGCATGGAGCCTCTGATGAAGAATGTGAATAATATAGCTGAATACCACCCTGGCTGTATATTTACAAGTGCATAAGGACTGATGTAAAAATCAATATAATGACATAAGCATCAATATAAAGTTCCCTCTTTTGTCCTTCTAGTGTAAATGGAAGTCATAATTAGCAATGAGTAAACTTGAATGGTTGAAAGTTAAGGTTTGTGTTTGAATAAGAATCTATAAGAACAGATGTTTATCTGAAACATCTCCAAACTAAGCAAACATTGAGTGTGTAAAATTGAGGTGAAAATCTCAAGAGAACAGGCTCTTTCCCAAGATTTTTATCACTTACATTTGTGGGCCCAGCTGCAAAAAACATATCTAAAAATGAGGTTGGTGGAAATTTGCCACCAAGATTTTCAAAAACAGCTGCTGATTCTGGATGCTTCAGTCTTTCAGTGCCCACGCTGAGCCATCTTGAACAGTCAAGCACTGAGGAACCCAAAATCAGAGGCAACTTTCGAAGATGTTGGCTTTTTTCTTTTCTGAACCAATTTTGTCACAGCAACCAATTTTTTGATTAATTATCTGACCAGGCAAGGAGCATGTTTTCTGCCTCTGTAGCTTTGTGTAGGATTTTATGATTTTAAAACAGGCTGAACTGAGCCTTAGATGAAAGTTACCTACTAACAGGAACTGCTTTTTTGAGGATGAGTGCATACATCTGCAATGTGTATGCCATCTCCTACTATACATAAAAATGCATTTACAATATTGAGAGCCTTACAAACCACTGTACAGAAACAATATATTTCATCCAAGTTGAACCAGTGCCATGTTTTCCTTTAGAAAGTAATAATAGGTTATTACATCCCCAATATGTAAGTTAAGAAACTTTTTTGGAAAAAAGAATCTTAAGACATGATCCAAAGCCCTTGGAAATCAACCAGTGTCTTTCTATTAACTTCAGTGGGCTTTGGATCATGGCCTTAATTTTGTCCTTAATCACATCAACAAATTTGAAAAATCCCTCAGAGAAATTCCTGCAGTTGTTTTAAAATGTCTAATCCAGGAGGATCACAATTTAATGAGTTTCTAAATTTACATTTTTAGAAATAAAAAAAAAAGTGACCTAATATCTATTTAACAACAGCTATCTGTTTCTGATATCTTTAGACTCTGATTTCTTATAGTGAAATAGTCCTGTCAGAGCCATTGTGTGGAGCTGAGTGAGATGACAGAAGGAATTAATTATTTTTGTTGCAACATGAAAATATTACTTTTTTGCATTTTCCATGCTAAGCGGGAGTTCCTCAGAATATCCATGTTGTGGCCTCACAAATCTTCAAAAAGATCAGTATGGGGACAGTTTAACTTGTGTTATTATCTGCGTTTGCTCAATGTACTAAGCCAGACCATAGGGAATATAAGTCATTACCCAAATAACAAGTACTAATTTAAATGCTAGTGAGAAATAGGACAAAAACTAACAAATATGTAAATAACATTAAAATAAATGGGAAAAACTTTTTAAAGTATCCTTTGGTGATTATTAATTTTAAGGTGGACTCACAATTTCACATCATCCAATGGCTTACAAAGCTGGATACAATTAGACATGTCTCATCGTAGCAGAGTCTATATACCTTTTACCTGATAGTTCTTTAAGTGGAAGTGATTTTCTCTTCACTTGATATTCCTTATAAAACTTTGTTCCCCCATTTGTATTTAAGAAAACTGCATCTTTCTGCATTGACCATTTTGTGACATATCACATTCACATCTTTTTATATCAGTCACTTTGGATTAACATTTATATGCATTTTCATAGAGACAAGCAATGTATTCCAAATATAGCATTCCATTTAGTTGATTTAGATATTCATTTCATTTTGGCAACAGACTGAGCTATTCTCTACATCAGGGGTTGGCAACCTTTCAGAAGTGGTGTGCCGAGTCTTCATTTATTCACTCTAATTTAAGGTTTTGCGTGCCGGTAATACATTTTAATGTTTTTTAGAAGGTCTCTCTCTACAAGTCTATATATTATATAACTAAACTAGTGTTGTATTGTAAAATAAACAAGGTTTTCAAAATGTTTAAGAAGCTTCATTTAAAATTAAATTAAAATGTTGATCTTAACGCCGCCAGCCCCTCAGCCCGCTGCTGGTTCTGGAGTTCTGTCACCTAGGTCGGCAGTGGGCTAGTGGGGCCTGCGATCGGGACCCAGCTCACCCTTTGTTTATGAGTCATCTGAGGACAGATAGACAGGATTCCCTCACCCAGATCAGGCCCCATCGACAACTTTCATCAGCTTGAGCAGTGAAAATAACCAAAAACCCAGAGTAGGACAGCCACTGCTCTTTTATAACTTTCCAGTCTCCTCTCTCATGTGACATCCTGTCAGCTCATAGGTGAGAACTGACCCCTGCCAAGCAACCTCATCGTTAGCAAACCTCTCCCCTGAGAAACCAATTTTCCAAGGTAGAAGTCAGCTTTTTGTCTAGGGTGCTTCTATTTGAATAGAGGATTATCAAGGTTTAACTACTGTTAGTCCTGTGCCACTACCTCTTGGAACTCCAGCCCAATATGGCAATAAAAGCACAACAGAGAATGCAAACAACCCCACATTCAAAATGAGGTCTGCGTCTGACACAGATCCATATAAACAGGTCCCAAATATTACACATAATCATAAGTTGTACATAGATTCCCCAGATCATCACAGGAGTCTTATAAAATCTTCTGCTTCCAGCGAGGCTGACCAGATAGCAAGTGTGAAAATCAGAACATTTTTTTGGGGGGGATGGAGAGACTGTTGCATATTTAAAACAAAGCCCTAATATTGGATGTTTGGTAATCCTTTTAACATAATATATAACTTTTAACATTCCTTGTGGTTGAAGAAACCTCAACAGCCCAACACTGGCATTTAATTTCAGAAAGGGGAACTATTCAAAATGAGGGGTTAGTTAAATAGAAATTAAAAGGTATAGTGACTAGAGTGAAATCCCTGCAAGTTTCATGGACACTTTTCAAAGACACCATAATAGAGGCCCAATTTAAAGTATACCCCAAATAAAAAAACAGTAAAAGAACTAAAAAAAGAGCACCATGGCTTATAATCATGTAAAGAAGCAGTGAGAGATAAAAAGCCATCTTTTAAAAAGTGGAAGTCAAATCCTAGTGAGGTAAATAGAAAGGAGCATAAAAACTGCCAAATTAAGTGTAAATGTAATAAGAAAAGCCAAAGGAGTTTGAAGAACAGCTAGCCAAAAACTCAAAAGGTAGTAACAAAATGTTTTTCAAGTACATCAGAAGCAAGACCTGCTACACAACAAGTGGGGCCTGGACGATGGAATACAAAAGGAGTCCTTAAAGACGATAAAGACATTGCGGAGAAACTAAATGAATCTTTGCTTCAATCTTCACGGCTGAAGATATTAGGGAGATTTTCAAACCTAACCGGCTTCTTGAGGTGACAAATCTGAGGAACTGTCACAGATTGAAAGTGTCACTAGAGGTAGTTAGGAATTAATCGATAAACTTAACAGTAACAACTCACCGGGACCACATGGGCATTCACCAAGAGTTCTGAAAGAACTCAAATGTGAAGATTCGGAAAACCATAACTATGTTTTGTAACCTGTCCTTTAAAATCAGCTTCTGTACATAACTGGCGATAGCTAACGTAACGCCAATATTAAAAGGGCTCTAGAGGTCATCCGGCAATACAGACGATAAGTCTAAAGTTAATATCGGGCAAATAGTTGAAACAATAGTAAAAAAAAATGTCAGACAACATAGAAGAACATAATATGTTGAGCAAACGTCAACATGGTTTCTGTAAAGGAAATCATGTCTTACTAATCTATTAGAGTCTTTTGAAGGAGTCAACAAACATATGGACAAGGGGACCCAGTGGACACAGTGTACTTAGATTTCCAGAAAGCCTTTGACAGGTCCCTCACCAAGGCTCTTATGTAAATTAAGTGCATGGGATAAGAGGGAAGATCCTTTCATGGACTGAGAACTGGTTAAAAGACAGGGAACAAAGGGGATGGAGAAGGGTACTATGGTGTTTCATAGAATCACAGAAACTCAGGTTGGAAGGGACTTCAGGAGGTCATCTAGTCCAAACCCTGATCAGAGCAGGACCATTCCAGCTAAATCATCCCAGCCAGAGCTTTGTCAAGCCTGACCTTTGAAACCTCTAGGAAGGAAATTCCACCACCTTCCAAGGTAACCCACTCCAGATGCTTCACCACTCTCTGAGTGAAAAGTTTTTCCTAATATCAACCTAAATCTCCCCCACTGCAACTTGAGACCATTACTCCTTGTTCTGTCATCTGGTACCACTTAGAACAGTCTAGATCCATCCTCTTTGGAACCCCTTTCAGTAGTTGAAAGCACCTTATCAATCCACCTCATTCTTCTCTTCTGCAGACTAAACAATCCCAGTTCCCTCGGCCTCTCCTCATAAGTCATGGTGTTCCAGCCCCTAATCATTTTTGTTGCCCGCTGGACTCTTTCCAGTTTTTCACATCCTTCTTGTAGTGTGAGCCCAAAACAGGACACAGTACTCAGATGAGAACTCACTAATGTCGAATAGGGGAATGACAGTTTCCTGATCTGCTGCATGCCCGTACTTATACAGCCCAAAATGCTGTTAACCTTGTTGGCAACAAGGGCACACTGTTGACTCAAATCCAGCTTCTCGTTCACCGTAACCCTAGGTCCTTTTCTTGCAGAACAGCTTCCTAACCATTTCGGTCCCTAGTCTGTGCAGTGCATGAGATTCTTCCGCCTAAGTGCTGGACTCCTGCACTTGTTCCTTGTTGAACCTCATCAGGTTTCTTTTGGCCAGTCCTCTAATTTGTCTAGATCCCTCTGTATCCATTCCCTACCCTCCGAGTATCTACCATCCTCTAAGTTTAGTGTCATCTGCAGACTTGCTGAGAGGCAGTCCACGCTCCTCCAGATCATAAATGAAGATATTGAACAAACCGGCCCAGGATCTGTTCCCAAGGGTCAGTCCTAGCACCATTCCTATTCAAACTTATTCATCAAATGCATCTGGAGAAAGGGGTAAACAGTGAGGTGGCAAAGTTTGCAGATGATACTAAACAGCTCAAGATAGTTAAGACCAAAGTAGACATAGAATAACTTCAGAACAATCTCACAAAACTAAGTGATTGGGCAACAAAATGGCAAATGAAATTTAATGTGGATAAATGTAAAGTAAAGTGCATTAGAAAAAATAACTCCAACTATACATAAAATATGATGGGGTCTAATTTAGCTACAACTAACCAGGAAAAATATCTTGGAGTCATCGTGGATAGTTTTCTGTAGACATCTACGCAGTGTGCAGTGGCAGTCAAAAAAGCAAACAGGATGTTGGGAATCATTAAAAAGGGGATAAAGAATAAGAAGGAGAATATCTTATTGCCCTTATATAAATCCATGGTATACCTATATCTTGAGTATTGCATACAGATGTGGTCTCCTCATCTCAAAAAAAGATATACTGGCATTAGAAAAGGTTCAGAGAAGGGCAAGTAAAATGATTAGCGTTCAGAATGGGTCCCATATGAGGAGAGATTAAAGAGTCTAGGACTTTTCAGCTTGGAAAAGAGACTAAGGGAAGATATGACAGAGGTATATAAAATCATGAGTGATGTGGAGAAAGTGATTAAGGAAAAGTTATTTACTCATTCCCATAATATGAGAACTAGGGGCCACCAACTGAAATTAATGGGCAGCAGGTTTAAAACAAATAAAAGGAAGTTCTTCTTCACACAGCACACAATCAACCTGTGGAACTCCTTGCCTGAGGAGGTTGTGAAGGTTAGGACTATAACAAGGTTTAAAAGAGAACTGGATAAATTCATGGTGGTTAAGTCCACAAGCCAGGATAGGTAAGAAATGGTATCCTAGCCTCTGTTTGTCAGACAGTGGTGATGGATGGCAGGACAGAGATCACTTGATCATTACCTGTTAGGTTCACTCCCTCTTGGGCACCTGGCATTGGCCACTGTTCATAGACAGGATACTGGGCTGGATGGACCTTTAGTCTGACCCAGCACGGCCACCCTTATATTTTTATGTTCACTCTACTTCCAGCTGAGATGAACAGTGGCACATGTCAGCATGCATTTTCATCTCAGTAAATGGACATTTACTGGAATTATGCCTTGGGTGTTAAATAAGAATATGCCCGTGAGGCTAGAATGCTACCCCCTGTATTAATTGAACAATGGAGAAGGTTCTTGGAGGTCCTAAGTGTTTTTTTTCTAGTGAGAGATAAGATTAGAGTTAATTTATTGCTTGATGTTCTCTGTTTATACTCAGAGCCTTCACTGGAAAGTATCTGCCCACACAGCTATATCCATGTATCTGTTTTTTGTTTTGAGGTACCATAATGAGGGGTGGGAGGGTTGCTTCTGGAAACAATGTCTGACTGATACTAACATCATTCCCAGATAATAATGTTAGGCATAATGAGAATTCGGAGAACCCAGGGTTATAGCAGGTCTGGGGTAATACCAGTAGATTCAGCTTCAATTTTTATCAGCCATGTTTCAGGTTGTTTAATAATGGGCAGGATATTGCGCATCATAAATGAAAGAGATAAAAGTTATAAGAACTTGTCTTCCACATGATTTGTTTATAATGCTGCACATTTGTAATTTAAAGGCACGAGCAATGCTTTCTGCACAGGCTTTATCAACCTAAGGATAGTAATATCCCAGACTTTTACCTAGAGTTTATTACATTTCGAGCAAGATGACAAATAACAAACACCAAGCTTTCATTTTTCCAGCCAAGAATTTAAATCCCTCCTGAAGACCTATTTCCATAGCACCTACAAGAAACTAGCTGACAAAATCATCTACTTTTTCCCTTCTTTATTCTGTGGTTCTGCAGGGACTAAACCTGGGAACAGCTGTGGGACAGGGAAGGAGGAAAGAGCAAGAGCTGACTTATGGAGGAAGAACAGGAATTTAGTATATTTAACTTTTAAAATACATACAAAATTAAAATCCATAACAAACAATGTTGCTAGTAAGATGTGCATTTATCATTTCCCTGACCACTTTGCTTGTCTGCTGTATACCTCTCCACTGCCATCCTTTTGTCTCTGTCTTTTAAACTGTGCATTGTTCAGGGCAGAGACTATGTCTTCCTTTGTGTTTGGCAAGTGCCTGGCACATTCCGAGCACCTCTACAATTTAGCTAATAATAATACATCAAATTATCCATAGGGAACTCCAACACCTATAAGGAAGAAGCAAAAGCAAAAGGCAAAAGGTCAGAAAGACTAACACAGGACGGCAGAGGAGCAATAGCCAGTGCAGCAGAAAATGACACAATGTGATATCTGAGTAATTTAGTTTTCACCATTCCTCAGCATGTTTGGCTATTGCTCTCAGGCTGTGACCTTCACTAAGTTGTGACTATAGCAGAAAAATAGCTCAGGCTAGGATTCCATAGCACATACATTAAGAGGATACACCTACAAGTCATCATACAATTTAATTTGCAACCAACATAAAATACCCACAACTAAAGTTATATCCTCACTCCATCTAGTGCTAGTCCGAAACCCAGAAGAATCCTGGCTTTTGTAATAGCATGCAGAGGGCTAAATTCTGCCCTCAGTCATACCTCAAGATAACAGGCCAAACCCATTTCTGGAGTAAGTCCATTGAAGTCAGTGGAGATACCATAAGGGTGAATTTGTCCCAATACGGTTGCATAGGTCATAGTGAGAACAGATTTTGGCCCATAATGGTATTTTTAAAAATAACAAAATTAATATATTTACTTTAACAACAATAAACATTTCTGCCTGCTATATACTGTCTGGGCAGAACTCTGATGGGTTTAAAAGGAAATCTCAATCCCAAATTCAGCATGGCAATCTGGTGGAATAGGCATAGAACAGGTGTAAATCACTCAGTAAAACAGGATAAGTGGTAATACTGGTTTATTATCTTTACTTTTACTATTCTTTACCTCCTGGCAGTAGCTTATTCTACTACACCTCTCTGGTACATTGTTTTTCATGCCCACTGAATCCCAAATCAGTGCACACTATCCCACTTTACCATTTACATCTGTTTTATAACCAACTTATGGCTAACATGAAATGTCAACCACCATTTGTTTGGCTGCTCAGTCTGACTCCCTGAATCCAGCTTCTGGGAAGCCACTCCAGGCTAAGTACTCACTAGGTCCCCAACTGGTCTTTATTTTAGAAGTTTGCAGTACTTGAAACTGCCCACTTCAGCCCTATTTAATAACGTTCTCAAGTGCTGTTATTTTTCTCCTCACAGCTGCCAGATGGAGCAGTGCAGATTACTCTCTGCCTCATCATTTGAGCATATAATTTTTTAAAAAGCATCTGTTATGTAGTGTACTTCTTCCCCTTTGATCCCAGCACATTTGCCCCATTTGATCCTAGCACACAATAACCAAGTGTAATGAATGCTGCCTTCCCTCTGAGCTTCAGACTCTATTACTGGGCCACTTCACTGTTTTCATTATGTGCTTATTTTTATTAAAAATCTTTCTCATAACAAATAACTAACAGGCCAGTGTAACAGGTCAGTCTGAAACCGAGCTGGCCTAGTGGTCACGCTGTTGCTCCATAGTTCTTTTTAATATCTCTGTTCTGGAAGGCCCTAGCCCTTCTTTGTGCATCCCTTCCTTTTCCCTCAGGGTTCTGTCATGACAGAGGGAGGCTGGGAGCAAGGTAGGGGACCTGAGGCCCTCCCACTCCACCAGGTCCCGAACCAGGCCCTAAAAGAGCATTTCAGTGCCAAGACCACTTGTTGGTCCACTCTTTTGGAGAACAGTGTAATAAATTGTGTTACTGAAACATATACCTAACAGAATATTATTAACCATTAGGAAAAGGATAGATAATAAATCAGAAAATATCATAATGCCACTACATACATCCATGGTATGCCCACACCTTGAATGCTGTGTGCAGTATTTGTCACCTCATCTTATAAAAGATATATTAGAAATGGAAAAGGTACAAAGAAGGGCAATAAAAATGATTAGGGATATGGAACAGCTTCCATATGGGGAGTGTAGTGGGCTGGCGTGGCTCCCCTCCTCCCCGGAGAAGGTCGAGCCCTGCCGGAGGCCAGAGTGGGCGGAGCTACGGAGCTCTGAACCCGCCCCTCAAAGAGTCAGGCGGCAACCCGGAACTATAAAAGCCGGCCCTCAGAGCTCAGTCAGGCCCCAGCAGCCGGAGAGAGCAGACGTCCCTCAGGGAGCCCGAGACTGGGAGACTCCGGTGACCCAGGGGAGCCACCCCGACTGGCCAGAGCTCCCCCATGCTCGCTACTGGGAGGAGCTACCAGAGCCTCCCCGCGCTCGCTATTTGGAGGAGCTGCCGTAGCCCCTCCGCGTTCACTAGCCGGAGGAGCTGCCTGAGCTTCCCCGCGCTCGCTATCGGGAGAAGCTGCCTGAGCTTCCCCGTGCTCACTATTTGGAGGAGCTGCCGGAGCTTCACCGTGCTCGCTATTTGGAGGAGCTGCTGGAGGCCCCCCGCACTCGCTACCCAGAGGAGCTGCCGGAGCTCCCCCCCGCACTCGCTACCCGGAGGAGCCGCCAGAGCTTCCTCATGCCTGCTACCCAGAGGAGCCACCAGAGCTTCCCTGCACCTGCTACCCGGGGGAGCCGACGGGACTTCCCCACGCCTGCTGCTACCCGGAGCTGCTGGCGCTACCCTGGTCTGACTATCCTGAGGAACTCCTGGACCTACCACCCAGCCCTGGTCGCGATGAGCCTATGCTCGTGGACCCTTCAGAGGCCGACGTTAGGACCCAGGTAGGTCCCGAGGGGGAGTACGGAAGCAGCCCGAGGGCAGCTGACCCCAGTCAGGCTGCGGAGTTGCCGGAGCCTATGTCAGTGTGTTGCAGCCAGGATCCCCACTGACTGACCAGCAGAGTGACAGCCGCTGTTAGGGCCCCGGGCTGGGACGCAGTGGAGTGGGAGGGCCTGCGTCCTTCCTGCCACGCCACTCCGGGGTGGCAGACTCCCCCTCTCGCTGGCCTGAGGAGGCCGATAACTGTCATTGTTGCTTAGTTCTGACTCAAGACCTGAGCTTACTGACCCAATGTTTGCTGCCCCGCCCTGCCTTAGGGCTGGGCCTTTTAAGACTGCTACTATTGCTCAGCCCTGATAGAAGGCCTGAGCTTACTGACTCAGAGTTTGCTGCCCACCCTGACCTGGGGCTGGGCCTTGAACCATTACTGTTGCTCAGCCCTGACGCAGGCCTGAGCTTACAGACTCTGTGTTTGCTGTCCACCCTAACGTAGGGTCTGGCGCCTCCCGGTTGTTACGGCTCTGCCCTGAGCCCCTCGCCCTCCGGGAGTACAAGTACCGCCAGAACCACCGGGCTAGTTTCCCGGACCAACCAGAGTAGAGTGGGCCGGCGTGGCTCCCCTCCTCCCCGCAGAGGGTCGAGCCCCAGCACCACACGTCTACAGGAAGAAATTAAAAAGACTGGGACTGTTCAGCTTGGAAAAGAGACAACTAAGAAGTGTATGATAGAAGTCTATAAAGTCATGAAAAGGTGGAGAGAAAGTGAATAAAGAAGTGTTATTTACTGCTTCACATAACAGAAGAACTAGGGGTCACTTGATGAAATTAATAGCAAGTAGATTTATAAAACACAAAAATAATTTCTTCTTTTTCACACAACACTCAGTCAACCTGTGGAATTCATTGCCATGGGATATTTTGAAGGCCAAAAGTATAACTGTGTTCAAAAAAAGAATTAAATATTTTCATGAGGATCAGTGGCTATTAGCCAAGATGGTCAGGGACACATCTGGTTGGGTGTCACTAAACTACCAACTACCAGAAGTTGGGACTGGATGACGGGATGGATCACTCAATAATTGCTGCATTCTGTTCATTCACTTTGAAGCACCTGGCACCAGCCACTGTCAGAAGACATGATACTGGGATAGATGGACCAATAATCTGACCCAATATGGCTGATCTTATATACTGAATGTTAGAAAAATTAACATAATTTATAGTGTTTATAGTATTATAAGGAAATATAATGGAATGTGTGCTTTTTTATGTCTTTCTGCTAAGTTCTGAAATGCTGCAGGAGCAGAAACAGCTTCAGAGATGTGTACTATATGAAACTGGTTTGTGTGTCTGAAGTATAAAATAGCAAGGTGAAGCAGAGTGTCAAGAGGGAGTTGGTAGCTCCAGGTGTATTTCCCTCCCTCCCAACAAGACAAGCTAACAAGTAAAAACCCAAGGTTATATAAACAGACCAATAAGAAGAATGAACAACTGCTGTAAGATAAGAAAAACTGGAGGGAGCCAGTGGGGTTGACAGCAGAGAAGAGATGGGTTGGAAATCAGACAGATAAAAGTAGTTTTATCAGGATAGGGAAAACGTATTAGTTTAGGATCGTTGTGATTTATGCAGGAGAAATTAGGGATTTATAGTAGATAAGCACACAGATGAGGTAACATAGTAAACTAAGTGTGTACGAAGTTACAGAACAAGGGATAAAAGATAGATGTTTGACAATAAGAGAGTGGAGAAGATATGGGGTGAACATATCAGAGGCCAGAGATTTGAAAAGAGTCACACTGTCCCCAAGGAAGGTAACTTGACCATTTACCTTTTTGTCTTATCTGGTTTTGCATGTATATTGTAATTTGTGAGTGATAATAACATTGTCTTTAAAACATACATCATAAGAGCTAAAAGAAACTGTTTAAGCCTAAATTGAAGTGAATTTCATTTTTCATTCAGCAATGCCAAACTATGCTCCCTGCTGGATCGCTTCCTACTGAGCAGGAGCACCTCTATTTGGGGTCAAGTATCAGAGGGGTAGCCGTGTTCGTCTGGATCTGTAAAAGCAGCAAAGAGTCCTGTGGCACCTTATAGACTAACAGACGTTTTCGAGCATGAGCTTTCATGAGTGAATACCCACTTCGTCACATGCATCCGATGAAGTGGGTATTCACCCACGAAAGCTCATGCTCCAATACGTCTGTTAGTCTATAAGGTGCCACAGGACTCTTTGCTGCATTTACAGATCCAGACTAACACGGCTACCCCTCTGATACTTGACAAGATCCTTTTAGTCCAGAAGCCCATCTCCAACAGTGCCCAATGGAAAGTGTTAAAACCCTGCAGTAGACAGATGTTGGATAATCTGCTTCCCTCAATAGATCAGCTCCTGATCTTTAATACTTAGAGACTGGCTTATTTATATAAAGGCATTAAAATATTCTCCCATTCTAACATCTTGCTAGCTTTTTTTACCACATTGAGCAGCGTTCTTCATTGAGTGTCTACAGTGATACCCAGGTAATACCAGAGTTGATGCAGTAAATTTAGAACCCTATAAGGTGTATGAGCAGTTCACATTTTTCCTCCCAATGTTCATCATTTTGTATTTATCAACCCTGAATTTCATTTGCCATAATATTGCACATTCATCTAGCTTGGTTAGGTCTCTCTGAAGCACCTCACAGTCCTCTCTGGTCCTGACTTTTCCTAAGTAACTTTTTGTCATCTGCAAAACTTGCTACCTTACTGCTCACTCCCCCTTCTAGATTATTAATAAATATATTAAATAGCATGAGACCTAGTACAGAATCTTGAGGCACCTGCTGTTAATGTTTTGTCACGATAAAAATTGACCATTTAATCCTACTATTTGCTTTCTGTTTCCTAGCCAGTTTTTGATCCAAGCCAATACTATGCCTCTGACATGATTAGTTTATTTAATAGCCTCCTCTTTTTTTGGAAGTCCAAATAAATTATGTCAACCAGTGATCTTTTATCCACCACTTTATTAACACATTTAGAGAACTCTAAGAGATTAGTGAGACATCATTTTCCTTTGCAGAAAACTTCCATTATCTTCCAGGAGTTCTGTTGTTTTATTTTTAATTATTGTTTCGAGCAATGGGCCAGGTGAAAACCAGTGGGCCAGGTGCTGATGTAAAGCATACTAGTTTATAATTCCCAAATCAACCCTAGAACCTTAAAGTATAGGAACAATATTTGCTACTCTACAGTCCTCGGAACATTTTAATGGGGGATTGGATATCTGTATTAGTAATTCAGCCTCTTCATATTTCTCCTAGATATACCACCTGTGCCTGGTGACTTATTTCCTTTGAAATTATCGATTCTTTCCTGTACTACTACCTCTGACACTTCTGTTTCCAAGAGTAACTCATCTTTATTATCAGAAAAGTGCAGGTCTTAGGTAGGTATCTCTCCAACATCCTCTGTGGTGAAGACTGATGCAAAGAAAATTTTTAGTTTCTCAGCGATGTACTTGCTTTCCTTAATTGTTCCATGGCCTCTGGAGATTCCAGTGGGCCCACAAGTTGAACTTCTAATTCCCTTCTTGCATACTGTCTGCTGTAATTTATGCTTTTGCTTCTCTAGGGTCAGATTTCCAAATTTTGAAGGATTTCTGCTTGGCTTGAGTAGCCTCTCAACTTTTGTCATTTAGCCATATTTGATTTACTCCTTGCCTTCATTGTTCCCTTTTTGTTCACCATTACACATGCTTTGTGAGAGTCTATTATTGTTCCCTCTATTACAGTATCCATGCCACTTCTACGGATATTACTTCCCTTACTTTTAATGTTAGGGCCTATTAGACTAGCCTCATTAAAATGAAATCTCCTTTTCTGAAGTTTAGTCACTTTTTGGTTTCCTAACTTTTGGTTCCCTTGGATGGTGAATCTAATTACATTTTGGTCACTATTATTCAGTGGCTCAGATACTATCACTTCCTGAATTAGCTTTGTGTTACTTATGATTGTCAAGAGTAGTTTCTCCTCTTATGTGCTCTAGAAATTGCTGTTCCAATAAGTGACCACTTAAAATGTTGAGAAATTGTTTCACTAAATTTTGTCCCATTCTGCCATTTGACTATTTTACTGGTGGGTAGTTGAAGTCCCCCATTATTGCCATTTTATTAGATTTTGCTGCCTCATTGATTTCTTTCAACATTGTGCACTCAATTTCTATTTCTTGAACTGGAGGCCAATAGTATAGCCCTACTAATATATTTACTTTCTTATTGCTTAGGACTTGTACCATATAATTTCAGCTGTGTGGTTGTCTCCACTCACAATAGTTATCTCATTAGATTCCATGGAATCTTTTACATACAACACTAGTCCCCACCTCTTTGGTGTAGTTTATCTTTCTCATATAGTTTGTAACCAGATAATACATTTTTTGTTGAATTTTGCCATTCTACCAAGTTTCTAATGCCTGTTATATCAAATTTATATCACCTATTTTTGCTTTGAAGAGATTGTGGCCAACTGCAGCATGGTGGGTGCAAGAGTAAAACATATGGGGCCTGATTCACTGTCCCAAGCCTTCCCATGTACCTCTCCAGTGATGCAAAGACTATGGAATTGGGATTAGCAACCCTGCTGGGGAATCCCTTGTATAGGGAAGTCTCCAGGGGATATAGATCCACCTCCTTCCCCATTCTTCCCCAAACCTTCACAGCAGAGAGCATATCAGGTTGGGAAATGGAAGGGGCTCCTTGCTCCCTCTGAATGAGTACATTCAGACACAATCTGGCCCTCAGATAGTAACTTGAATCTGTTGATCCAATTCACAACAATATAAAGTTAAGTACAAAAGTTAGGGAGCAGAATATTATGTGTAATTTTAACCATTGCTTGAGGGCCCAAACTCAAATCTGTCAGGCAAATAGTGGCAAAAGTTAATAAGTATGGACCTGGCTGTTGGAAACACTAGAGCAAATGAAGGAGGATGGGAATTGTCATTCAGCAAACCTGTGCAGTTAGAGATTACAGTTGTCTCCATTAGCCAGGAGACAGGGCAAGGAGAAGGGAAGAAAAGGGTGAAAGTTTGGCTCAATAACATGATTATTGATTACAAAGCTGTGAGACCAGTGACATCACTTGGCACTTGACATCACATTGGATGGGGCAAATTATTTAAATGCATGTGGTACATTATGTTAACAAATCAGTCAGATATTCATAGATTAGAATAAAAATAATAAAGTAACAACTCCCAGGCCTGCCCAGCAGTGTCACAACAAACACGCTAACATGCTAAATCTGAGTTTGTGACTCTCACACAGTCTTAAGAAGAAGGAGTGTCTTGTGTG
Organism: Chelonoidis abingdonii; assembly: GCF_003597395.2. Classification (NCBI taxonomy): domain Eukaryota; kingdom Metazoa; phylum Chordata; order Testudines; family Testudinidae; genus Chelonoidis; species Chelonoidis abingdonii. The sequence continues at coordinate 194,038,023 of NC_133771.1, read as the reverse complement.
ACTCTACAATGAGCTGTGAGTTGTTGTCTTCCCTTTCCATAGAGGGTCCCTGGTTCTAATGAAGCTCCCCTTGATAAGAAAGGGAGATATCACAGTCCAAACATGCTTCTCAGATCACCAAGAAGATTCTGTGCCATTTTAGAATCTAATCCTGAATCCATCGCAGTCAATGACAAAGCTCCCACTGAATTCATCAGACTCAGGATCAGACCCTTAGTGGATTAGAGGATTATTCCTAGGTATCCTATGATACTGCTGCACTCAGCAGCCCATAATGAATTACTACACCTATTTTCACAAATCTAACTTAATGAGAATATGGAAATTAATATCAATCACTTTCTTACAAGCATGTCTATTACACGACATGCAGCATTCTTTATTTCTCCTATTATCTAGCTACCATAAGTAATAAGCTTAATTGTTGACAATTCAAAAGTGCCACTCTTTTCCCACTACCACATATCCTCATAGAAAGGGGGAAGATATTGACATATTTCCTTGAATCACGTGGTGGATGTCACTCTTCTATGACAACAGAGAAGAGTATGCATATCCCCACTGAATTCATTATATAAGTCATGAAAAAAAAAGAAAAATGATTACTAACACTGGCAAGATATGAAACCCATAGGTCATTATGCTGCAATATTTAAACAATTTAATTTCTGTTGGTTAATACCATAACTCCACGTCAAATTCAAGTGAAATTTGACAAATTTACCATACTCGGGTAAGCTGATTATAAATAAATTAGTGCTGCTGATGAGTTTTTTTTCAAGCATACTTCTGCCAATAAAGCAAACAATATCAAGAACGTATATACTTCACAGCCTTATTCCTAAGGATATTTGCTTCTTCTTCACAAAGGTCCCTAAGATACGTTTTACATTTCCTCTTATTTATTGGTCTCTATTTATTTAATTCTTCATATAGGTTTTATTGTTACCTCTACACCCCCAATATTTAGCTTTGAGTTATATTTTTTTACCTTTGTTTTGTTGCTACAGAATGCCACTTTCTTTGCATGCTTTTTTCACTTATTTTAAAAGACACTTTTTTTCTTATTTGGCCAACAAAAATTGAAATTGTAGTTTACAAATTTGTTCCTATCCCATATCCTGTTGGTTTAAATTTTGTCAGTACACTTTGCCTGTATTCATATCCCCTTTATCCTTCTGGTCTATGAATTTTCAGACATGTGACAATTATTATCTGGAGGCAGACAGGGAAATGATATACTGTGTTCAGCACTGTGCCAAGTGAAATTTATAAACAAAAGGTAATGTATCTTACACCAGAGACACTACACGATGTTGAGTACAACACCAAAGTATGCTGAATACAAATAAACAGCACTTTCTACACAAGTACATACAAATACATAGCCTCCCAAATGAGACAGAATACCTAGGAATATATGGCTAAAGTCACATTTGTATAAATACACTTCTAAGTCACACCTACTGGTCTCAAGTCTGGCTCTCTGTGACCCCTGAGAAGATTCACTGAGGAAGCATATACCATGATGCTACCACTTACACTCTTCTTGGTTTTCTGCCAAGGAGCGTATGGCTGCAATATCCACTGGGGGGAGGAAGTCCATAGCATATGGAGCTAGGATATATTGAATCAGAGAATTCCTCCTGCTACCTTGACTGCATTGTTTTCGCCAGCCAGCCAGCTCTACTCACCTTTGTTGGCTGACCTGTAAAATACTGGCTGATCTGTTTTAACTAGGGCTGTCAATCGATTTAAAAAAATTGTGATTAATTGCACAATTTAAAAAATTAATTGCGTTAAACAATAATAACATTTGATTTAAATTTTTGGTGGTTTTTCTCATGTCATATATTGATTTCAATTACAATACAGATATCGAAGTATATAGTTGCTTATTTATATTTATTTTTATTACAATATTTGTACCGTAAAACCAAAGAATAGTGTTTTCAATTCACACTCATACAAGTACTGTAACGCATCTCTTTATCATGCAAGTTGAACTTAAATATAGAATTATGTACAAAAAACCTGCATTCAAAAATAAAACAATGTAAAACTTTAGAGCCTACAAGTCTACTCAGTCCTATTTCTTGTTCAGCCAATCATTCATCAACCCCATAGAATACTGGGGTTGGAAGGGACCTCAAAAGGTCATCTAGTCCAACTGCCTGCTCAAAGCAGGACCAATCCCCAGACAGATTTTCACCCCAGTTCTCTAAATGACTCCCTTAACAATTAAACTCAGAACCCTGAGTTTAGCAGGCCAATGCTCAAACCACTGAACTATTGCTCCCCCAATTTGCAGTAAATAAAGCTGCCCACTTCTTGTTTACAATGTCACCTGAAAATGAGAACAAGCGTTAACATGGCACTGTTATAGCCAGCATTACAAGATATTTATGAGCCAGATGCTCTGAAGATTCATAGTTCCTTCATGCTTCCGCCACCATTCCATGCTGATGACGGGTTCTGCTCAATAACAATCCAAGGCAGTGCTGACTGACGCATATTCATTTTCATCATCCAACTCAGATGCCACCAGGAGAAGGTTGATTTTCTCTTTTGGTGGTTCAGGTTCTGTAGTTTCTGCATTGCAGGGTTGCTCTTTTAAGACTTCTGAAAGCATGCTCCACACCTCATCCCTCTCAGATTTTGGAAGGCACTTCAGATTCTTAAACCTTGGGGTGAGTGCTATAGCTATCTTCAGAAATCTCACATTGGTACCTTCTTTGCGTTTTGTCAAATCTGCAGTGAAAGTTCTCTTAAAACGAACAACGTGCTAAGGCATCATCCAAGAGCGCTATAACATAAATTATATGGCAGAATGTGGGTAAAACAGACCAGGACATATACAATTCTCCCCCAAGGAGTTCAGTCACAAATTTAATTAACGGATTATTTTTTAACAAGAATCATCAGCATGGAAGCATGTCTTCTGCAATGGTGGCCAAAGCATGAAGGGGCATACAAATGTTTAGCATATCTGACACGTAAATATTTTGCAATTCCAGCTACAACAGTGAGACACAAATGCCTGTTCTTACTTTCTGGTGATATTATAAATAAGCAGAATTATCTCCCATAAAGGTAAGCAAACTTGTTTGTCTTGGCAATTGGCTGAACAAGAAGTAGGACTGAGCAGGCTTGTAGGCACTAAAGTTTTACATTGTTTTGTTTTTGAGTGCAGTTATGTAACAAAAAAAATCTATATTTGTAAGTTGCACTTTCACGATAAAGACACTGCACTACAGTACTGGTATGAGGTGAAAAAAATATTTAATAAATTTCAATTGGTATTCTATTGTTTAACAGTACGACTAAAACTGTGATTAATCGTGACTAATATTTTTGAGTTAATCGCGTGAGTTAACTGCAATTAATTGACAGCCATAGTTTTAAGCCCATATAGGTGTTTCCTGTCTTATGTGGAGTTTTCCTGTATCACTTTTGAGAACTCCAATCCTACATGTGTAGAGCAAGATCCTGAAAACAGATCTATACATGCAGATACCATTATTATATTAGAGTCCCACTGAAGTCTGTTCATAGATTGTGTAAAAACATATTTAGTTATGTTTGCAGTAAATACATTTCAGTATTTTGTCTTTAAAAGTTATAATTGAGGTAGTGACATGAGGGAACTACTAACTGCGATAACATTAGGATTGCCACTGACCCACTTCTTGTCGCTTCCAAGGACTTTGACATGACTTGCAGTAATTGGGGAAGAAAAGAATCAAATGGTTGGTGATGTAAAATAAAGGGTCATGTTTTCAGCTAAAGTAAATCAGCTCCACTGAAGCCAGTGGAAGCCAGCTTATATTAGCTGAGGATTTCACATATAATCTTTCAACATTTTTAACTGCTATACAATATTTGAGAATAACTAGGATCAGCATGGTATATTTTATGCTATCCATAGGCACTGACTCAGCACCCCCAGGCAAAGGAAAAAGCTGGCACCTGTGACCATCAAGTCCATAATTTCAGGGGACATGCAATGGTTGAACTTAGTTCATCACGTTTTTTCTTCTCTGTCTCTCTGACCTGTACACGGCAATGCTAAAGGAAATGCAGGTCTAGAGGTTCAAAATGATTTACTCAAAGTTATTTTCTGTATCATACGGGAAGTTAATCTAGATGATCATAATGGTCCCTTTTAGCCTTGGAGTCTATGAATTTTCTCCCTACATAACTGTAGCTTCTTCAGAATTATTTTTCATATTATTTTAACAACTTTGTTATAGAAAAAGAACTAGAGGGTGAACGCAGTAAGAAAAAAACAGTTATGCACAAGCAAAGGAGCCCTGTTTTTCTGGCTGTTGCTACAGTTAGCTTAATAAATAACTGTACTCAGACTCACTTATAATGGAAGAAGAAGAGATGAAGAAGTTACTGTCACAGGAAAACTGGGCTACGTGAAACATCAAACTGACATCCTCATCTTTATCCCCTTCCGTCTCCAAAATCTTAAATGTGTGCAATATTACTTGATTTCAGCAAGAATCTATTTAGATAAATGAAAAGACTCTCCAAAATGTGAGTGCTATCAATACTCTCTTCATCCCTACACACTCTCAGATATTTTACATGCACCCTAGCTCCTCCAACATGACATCTCCAATATTACTGTAGCTTAGTATCCAACTTTGGCATCCACTACTTGAACCTCCCAACAATTATTGATCTACTGTGATTGAAGATCTTTTGTGTGATGAATTTTGCTGAGTAATTGCCACAGAATGATACTTAACATTTGCAGTGGAATTCTTTCCACTCTTTCTGGAAAGAATATTCTTTTTCTAGTGCTCGAATACAGGGTGCAGCTCCAACTTGCTTTGTGTAACTCAAACCATAAGATCCTCCATTGTAATGAATTTCTATTTCAATTCACCTTCTTTGCATCTGCTGTTAATTTCTTGCATTTATGTCCATGCTAACATCACCCTCATTGTTTTTATCATGTTCTTGTAAAGGGATCTGTTTTAGATTTTCACAATGTACTTGCCAGAAGAAATAATGCTGTTTACTGCTCTTCAAAGGAAATGTTCTCTCCACACATGCTGAGCATTGCCTGCTCTTGTCACGGTGCATCTTGCTGATTTCCTTCCCTTACCTTGACTCCAACACAGTCTCCTCATTTTTAACCACTCATTCAACTGATAGTTGAGTATGATGCCCATCTACCCCTGCTCGCGCTTCTTTCATTATCCTCCTGCCTTTGGCAGGCTTATCTAATCTGGTTCCTCCTGAAGCTGCACATTTCATTTCTTAACTCTCAGCCTCCCTGAAAAACTCATGATTTTGTTGACTTCAGTGAAGCAAGCTTCTTATTTAATTTCAGGAAAAAAAATCAAACTATTTGTATGTATGTAAGTGGTAACTTCATGGTTACTCTGGGTACTCTGGGTACTCTGTTTATAAGAACTCAGTATTTTCCATCATTCCGGGTTAAAAACGTAGAATAAGATTACCTAATACTTTCTCTGAATTCTCTACATAGACTAAAATCTGCTCTCAGTGACATCAGTATAAATCGAAAGTGACTCCATTCTAACTAGTTGAGTTATTCTGACTGTGCATTGGCGTCAGTGAACAGGATTTGGCCTAGTGCACCTTCCAGTCTGTTTAATGCCAATCAGTTCCCTGGAGTTTTGCCTCTTCTATGAACTATCAGAGTTGTACAAAGCTAAAGAATATAAGATGCAGTTTGCAATCCTGTACTGCATCTAAGTTTCCTTTTCCCTCATGTTGTGTCCCACAAGCTTTTCAAAGGTACCTGTCTCTTTGTTCTGTGCCTAAAAAGTGTTGCAGCATAGCAGTCTTAACAATGCAACTACAATAAACACTGCTGGGACCGTGAAAAAACTTTAGATGCAGTGTTTTTGAAAGAAAACAATGTGGGGGTCTTCCCAGTTCCTAGTAGTCTTAGTTCAGGTATAAGTAACCATTCCAACTCTAAGGAAACCAGTTTACACAAGTGCAGAAGTCCAGAACCAAGATATAGGATATTTAGGTGAAACCCTCTCCTACTGAAATCAAATGGGAACTTTGCTGTGGTTTTAAAAACTTAATTCACTTGCTAGACCAAATTTCCCAGCATCTGTTTTTGTTATTTGGGGCTTAATCAGCCATACATTCTCTCTTTCTGAAAAAAGGGGTTGAACAATCACTCCAGTACCCTTCCCCCTACCCTGACAGGAACATCATTAAATGGAGTTGAACATCCAAATATTTGTCTGTCTGAGAAATTTCACTCCCACCGCTTCCTGCCACTCTTTCCATCTATCCAAACCATTTGATGCACATTCAAAGACTCATGATTTAAATTCATTCTGAATGCACAATCTACAGACATTACTAAAATTAAAATGAACTAAAAAAACACCAAGAGCACTTTCCCAATACAACACCACATAAGAAATCCCTCAACAGCAGACAACACAAGCAAAACTTTAGTGGCTCAAAAAGCTGCTGTATTTGCACTCAGTCTGCTACTGCTTCAGGTGATCCTGGCACTGGCCTTGTGCTCTAGGGCTCCTTACACCATAGCAAAAATAAAAACAAATCCAAAACAAAAACATCCACATTCAAGGTTTTCTCATGCCAAGAAAATATAATAAAAATATCCTGCCATACTCAGGAACTCTTCACCCATTCTCTGTTATTTCTCTATAATGATGGGAAAGTGGAAACATTTATTGAGGTGAAAAACAATGGCTTCCAGAAATTGAGATGTCTAGAAACAGTCAAATGAGTAATGTCACTTTCTGTATATCTCTGGTTCCTTTCTGAAATGATCCAATAACAAGTAAAGATACAGCTGCAGTAAACTTTCCAAAGTACAGTTAAAGCACAAGTATACTGCACAATGCATTTTAGATTCCCAGTGAACTGTTTGAACAATTTTTAAGACAGCTTTCCTCCCCAAATGAATTAACAGAATGCATCATTTCTACCATTAGCAAAAGAGTATGTCCAGAGTACTATAACTTCCTCCTAGATGTTTGCCATTTCTTTATCTTTTCAGCAAAGAAAAACAGGTGATGAAGCATAGTGTGCAAAGTATAAATGTAATAAAACAATAATGTACCCTCAGCTATACATAATAAACCAAACTCTGCTCATGAATGCATGCACACAAGTCTCACTGGCATAAATGGGAGTCCTGTACATACATTTGAGAGGAGAATTTTACCCGCCAGGACTAAGATGATAAACTAAGAAAGTGATGACAGGATTAACAATCTTTGTGGATGGAGGAAAGCAGTAGATGTGATATATCTCAATTTTAGTAAGGCCTTGTCTACACTACCAAGTTTTGTCACCAAAAACTGCTTTTTGTCAACCAGTGAGTACATACACACTGTGATGAGACTTTTGTTGGGAAAAATGCCGTTTGGTGACTAAATACATCCATCCTGACAAGAGACTTTACGTCTTTTTGCTCTACGTTTTTCTCGACAAAGTATCAGTGTAGACATCATGCTTGATTTCATCACTTTCATTGGCCTCCAGGAGGTATCCCACAATGCACATCCTGACCGCTCTGGTCAGCAGTTTGAACTCCACTGTTCTGCAGCTAAGTAAACAACCATCCGTCCCCCGCCCCCGTTAAAAGCCCCGGGAATTTTTGAAATTCCAGTTTCGTTGACTTGGCATGGAGAGGCCTCATTGCATCTTCCCAGGTGACCAAGATGGATTATCACACCAAATGCTCTCCCACTTGGACCACTGCGGAGCTCTTGGTTCTGATCGGTATATGGGGAGAGGAGGCTGCACAGTCCGAGCTGTGCTGGAGCCCTAGGAACTGGGATACCTACGGGCACATTTCTCAAGGCTTGTGAGAAAAGGGCTATGATCAGGACATGCTGCAGTGCACAGCGGAGATAAAGGAGCTGAGGCATCTAGATGTACCATAAGGTGAGAGAGGCAAACCGTTGTTCCGCTGCTTCATCTAAGACCTGCTGGTTCTATAAGGAGCTGGATGCTATCCTCGATTGTGACCCCACCTCCACCGCCAAGAGCCCCATGGATACTTCGAAGGGAACAAAGGTGGCAGAAAGAGGACCTAACCTGAAGGACAAAGTCATTGATGAAGAGCTGGAGTTAGATGAGGATGTGCAGCTCCTGGTGGGGTTGACCAGTGGGGCAGGCATTCAGGAACTGTTCTCCACTCCTGAAGTGTCTAGTCATTCTCAACAGTCACTCTCTGGGGAGCAAGAAGTAGGAGATGAGATGTCCAATAAGTGGCTGTGACTTGTGTAGTGCAGAGGTGCATTCAGTGTATAGAAATGTGGGAGGCTGACTGTGTTTCTGTGAGGTGGAAATTTCCCTGTGTAGCTAATCAGTACGGTGGAATAGGGTGTTGATGCGCAGTGAGACAGGGTGGATAAAAATCAATGATTTTTTTTTAATCAAAAAAATCCAATTTTTTATTTAAATCAGATTTTTTTGATAAAATGCTTTTTGAAGAAAAAACCTATCTAAAGATAGTTTTAATTATGATACATTATAGCTCAAAAAATAGGGATTCTAAATTCTAATTCTGTAGTATGAGATAATATATTCATGTTAAGTTTTGTAAATGAGTTCCAATAGTTCATCGATTAGGTACTCAATCTTATGAGGTTCAAGGGGTTTCTGCATAGTTTATTTAGGTTATTCTTTCTATCTACCCAATGGGACTCAGTGCTTGTAGGAATGACCCCGGGCCCACAGGCCTGGATACCTTATTATTGAGGCATCTGTTCTTGTCTGCAAGCTGCCACCGGTTTCTTATCACAGGAACTTTGGCTTCCTCCATTCCTCCCTGTACTTTTCACACAGACGGCCCCGTTTGCACCTGCGGTTTTGTAACTTCCCCCCCTTGCAGTTTCTCACAGGACTGCCGATGTCTTCAGGCTGGGGGCTGTTTTTGCAGTTTGCTATGCTGTCGAGCTCGTGATGAAGATTTTTGAATAAATCTGATTTTGTGCTGTGGCAATTTTTGCGCATTTGTTTATCTTAGAGAATAGGAAGGAGGAAGGGTTCGAACTCCACCTCCTTTCAGTTTTACCTGAAACCTGGGTGGTCGATCTCCTCATGTGCGCCCAACGTGTTATGCCGTAGACCGGAACAAAAAAAGCGTGCTTTTTACCTGAGTGGTCGATGTGTCACCTGGGTCCTCCGTTATTCTCTAAAGGAATACGAACATGCGCCAAGGTTGCACCAGCACAAATCAAGGATTTATTACAAAAATCTTCCATTCACAGGCGGAGCTCGAGCATGCATAGCAAACTGCAAAAAACAGCCCCAGCTGCAGAACACGGCAGTCCTGTGAGAAACTGCAAGGGGGGGAAGTACAAAACACCGCCAGATGCAACGGGGCCGTTCGGTCTGCTTGATGTGTGATGTGAAATTACAGGGGAGGATGGGAGGAAGACAAAGCCGAAGTTCCGTGTGATTAAGACCGGTTGTCTTGTAGAACTGTCGGCGCAGACAGTGTGCCCAGCTTGCAGACGAAAGAACAAGATGCCTCAATATAAGGTTAATCCAGGCCTGTGGGCCCGGGGTCATTCCCTACAAGCACTGAGTCCCATTGCGGTAAGATAGAAGATTAACCTTAAATAAACTATGCAGAAAGCCCCTTGAAACCTCATAAGATTGGTACCTAATCGCGAACTATTGGAACTCATTTACAAAACTTTAACATGAAATATATTTATCTCATACTACAGAATTTAGAATTTAGAATCCCTAATTTTTTGAAGCTATTAATGTATATAATTAAAATATCTTTAGATTAGAGTTTTTTCTTCAAAAAGCACCATTTTATAAAAAAATCTTGCATTTAAATCAAAAATTGGATTTTTGTTGATTAAAAAAAAATCATTGATTTTTATGAGCGCCACCTGTCTCAGCTGCCGCTCAACACCCTATTTCCACCGTACCTGCCATTGAAGCACTACACGTATGAGAAATTCAGTACCACCCTCACAGAGGCACACTATACAGTCGGGTGACCTGTCACCACAGTTGGTGCCTATACACTGGCGAACTGCCCCTCTCACTACACAAACGGTCACGCCCACTTATTGGACATCTGCCATAACTGGTCAGCCATACTTCTCATTGGTCGGTCCAAGTTAGTGATCCAGTCGTGTATCTGGAATTTGAGAATGACTAGGACACTTCAGGATGTGCGAGAACAGTTCCTGAATTGCCTGACCCCACTGGTCAACCCCACCAGGAGCTTCTCACCCGGGGGGCTACAGAATCGTTTTTAGATTTTAGCAATCGCCTGCAGGAAGCCATAAATCGTCAGGTTGACAACCCGGATGCTGCGCAGGAAATTTTGTTGAAAATGGCCATAGAGCAGGCTAATGATGATTGCAAAAAAGCATTGCAGGCAGCTTCTGCTACCACAAATCTTACACTCTCAGACATGCTGCGTGCCTGCCAGAATGTTGGATCTCAGACTCATAAGGCGGGTCTTTTGGCAGCTGCCTTAACCCGGGGAAACAGGACAGGAAAGAATTGTTTTAAGTGTGGGAAGCCAGGACATTTCCAGCGGGAGTGTCGGTCTGCTATTAAATCAGACAAAAGACCGTCCAAAAAGTGTCCGAAGTGCCAAAAGGGATATCATTGGGCCAATCAGTGTCGCAGCTCAGGGGATCTGAGACCCTCGGGAAACTGGAGGGGGGTCAACCCCAGACCCAGGGACAAAAAGGGGCGTTCCCTCTGCAATCCGATCCCACGGAGCAGCCAAGCCAGTAAATCAGCTACGAGCTGCTACGACAGGCAGCGCTGGGTTGGATTTGATTATGCAGCAGGATACAGAATTCACTCTCCCTGGTGAAGTGCATGTAGTTGAAACACAGGCTAAGGGACCTCTTCCGGCAGGAATGGTAGGTCTTGTACTCCCACGATCCCATGCGGGTCGAAAGGGATTTTTTGTAATCCAGGGGTAATTGATGCAGACTATCAGGGGATTATCAAAGTGCAAGTTTGGACTAATCTCCCTCAGACGCTGCCCAGAGATCAATCTGTTGCTCAGCTCATTTTAGTGCCTTATTCAGTTCCTGGAGCGGTACAGCAGGAAAGAGGGATGCCGGCTTTGGTTCTACCTTAATAGGACTGACCACCACGGTCACTGGCACCCGGCCTACGTTGGCATTAAATGTAAATGGTCGCGTTTTCCTTGGTCTTCTTGACACAGGAGCCGACGTGACTGTCATTCGCCAGCAGGAGTGGCCGTCTTCATGGCCCTCTGAGCCCACAAAAGAGTTGTGGGGCGTAGGAGGGAATCAGGCTGCAAGGCGAAGTCTCTCCTGGCTTTCAGTGTACTCCAAAGAGAAGGTAGTAGCGACTATATGTCCATTTATAATGCACCTGCCCATTAATATCTGGGCAGAGATTTGTTGGAGAAACTTGATGCCACCATTGAATTAAATTTGTAGTCATGGGAACCGCGTTGCCTCTTACGTGGTTATCAACGAATCCTGTATGGGTGGAGCAGTGGCCGCTACCTAGAGAGAAATTGGGACATTTGCATGCCCTTGTTGCAGAGCAGCTTGCAGCGGGGCATATAGAGTATTCCACTAGCCCCTGGAATACACCGGTTTTTGTAATACAGAAAAAGTCAGGAGGGTGGAGATTATTGCATGATTTAAGGGAAATTAATAAATGTATTCAGCCCATGGGCCCTCTTCAGTTTGGTCTCCCAAATCCAATTTGATTCCCAATTCTTATCAAATGTGTGTTATTGATCTTAAGGATTGTTTTTTTTACAATTCCCCTTGCTAAAGCAGACAGGGAAAAATTTGCATTTACTGTGCCGGTCTATAATCATGCCCAACCGACACAACGGTATCAATGGAAGGTTTTACCCCAGGGTATGCTAAATTCCCCAACGCTATGTCAACACTTTGTTGATCTAGCTTTGCGCGATTTTCGCGTAACACACCCGGAGTTAGAGATTTATCATTATATGGATGACATTTTGCTGGCTGGAGTTGTTGTTGATGACCTTGTTTTACAGGCATTAGAACAACACTTGCGTTTGTTTGGCCTTATAGTTGCCCCAGAGAAGGTTCAAAGGGAAGCACCGTTTTTATATCTAGGGCATAAAATGCTATCCACTTATGCCTCTCCGGTAGCCCCTGAAGTGGTGCTTCCCACACCCTTGACACTGGTGGAGTTGCAACGAATTATAGGGCACCTAAATTGGATTAGGCCTTTTTTTAAACTGCCCACAGATTTGTTACAACCCTTGTTTCAGCTATTGAAAGGGCCCAAACATCCAACTGATGTGATTCAAATTACTCCAGCTCTTACAGCTTGTGTTGACAAGTTGAATGTGATTCTAGCTGATGTATTTGTTGACCGGCCTCCGAGCTTTGGCCCTTTAAATTTAGTTATGTTACAGACTGCCCACACCCCTACAGGGGTGTTTATATGTTGACAAGGAGAAAACTTCTGTGTATATTATTGAATGGATGTATTTGCCTTCAACCCCCCCACGGAATATATATCCATATATGGATGCCTTGGCCGATTTGCTTCGTAAAGCTCGGCATCGAGCTTTGCAGTTAACTGGGTTTGATCTTTTTAAGGTGTGTCTTCCAATCACCCGGGATGAATTTTACCATTTACAGCAACACTCCCTTGTTTGGCAAATAGCCTTTTGTGATTATGTAGGAGACATTGCATATAATTCCCCCAAGGATCCTCGTTTAGTAATTGTGCAACAGGTTCGCTCACGCTCAAATCCAAGCTTTCCCCTGTACCCTTACAAGCCATTACAGTGTTTACTGATGGTTCCCCACACGTGGGGTTGTAGCCTACCAGCACCCTGATACTAATGCATGGCAGACTCGGTTTACCTTGCCTCAAAAGTCAGCCCAACGATCAGAGATTGCAGCAGTTATTTTGGCTTTTCGGCTTTTTTGTGATCAACCGTTTAATTTAATAGTTGATACTGTTTATGTTTATCAGTTATTGGATCACCTTCCACATTCTTTATTAACCCTCATTTGGATGCTGATTTATTGTCTTTGTTCCTCACCTTACAATACTTATTATCTCTCGACGACATCACTTGGTGTTTGTCTGTCATGTCAGGAGCCACACCGCTCTTCCAGACATGCTTACCCAAGGCAATGCTTATGCTGATTTAGCCCTTAAACAGCTACGGATGCATTCCTTGTTTTCTGATCCTATTGATAGTCATGCCTTTTTTCATCAATCTGCTAAGGTTTTGGCTAAACAATTTAATTTGCCGCTCCCTCAAGCTCAGCAAATTGTTCGGTCTTGCCCCACTGTGCCATGATTCCTGTTAGCCTTCCCTCACGCGGTTAATCCCAGGGGACAGAAGCTAACCAGTTGTGGCAGATGGATGTCACAATGGTTCTTTTTTAAGCCCTGTAATCATGTTCATTTAACTGTTGATACCTTTTCAGGATTTATTTGGGCTACAGCCCAGCGCGGTGAAACAGCAACCCAGGTTAGCAATCACGTTTTGCATTGTATTGCAGTCATGGGAGACCGAAGAAATTAAAAACTGATAATGCTCCCGCTTATGTTTCTCGACAATTCTCAGACTTTTGCTCTCAATGGCAAATTCAATTGTCTCATGGTATTCCCTATAATTCTACTGGCCAAGCTATTGTGGAACGGGCTAACCGCTCCTTCAAACACTTTTGGAAAAACAACTTAAAGCAGGGGGAAACCCTAGGACCGTAAGGGATGTACAGCAGAAATTATACATTTTGTTATTTACTTTTAAATTATTTAACCTTGAATTCGGATTCTTACTGCCCTGCGGATCGCCATTTTAAATTTTCAGTGCCCATGGAACGACCCTTGGTATATTATCGACAGCTGCCGGATCCTGAGTGGAAGGGCCCAGTGCCGCTTATAACATGGGGACGAGGGTATGCTTCTGTTTCCACTGATACAGGTCCAGTGTGGGTACCAGCACGGTGCGTGAAACCTGCGGTGAGGTATGGCGTGGCACCAAGGCCTGAAGAACCCGATCCCGAACTTCCAACTGACGTTGGGGAGAGACTCAGGGACCGCGCCTGACCAAGCGCCGGCAGCGACCTGAATCACCTGCATGCCATCCAGTGACTTGGGGAGACATCAAGGGCCTGGTATCTGCAGGACAGCGGCGGCTGATGCTAGCGCAGCAACCAGAAACCCCGGAATCCCTGTTCCTTGCGATCCTGGCTCAGATAACTGCTAACTCAATGTTACTTGTTTGCTTGATTTGTGTAATGACAGCTTCGGGAGTGGAGGGGAACCAGCAGCACCCCTCCCTTCGGGAGCGGATGTCCTTTAATATTTGGGAACAATTGGCCAAAACGGCAAACACGTCTCATTTCTGTTTGTCTGAAAGTGTTAATGCTGGGGAACTGTTAGGCTCATGCTTGATTCCAGTTTGCCATCGCCCAGAAGGGATTCGCAATAAACGGAATCGCTCCATAACATATCCTACCATGGCTAATTGGGGCCCAGCGCAACATTTTTTGCCCACAGATGCCTTATCCCTTCACACCCCTTATGTAGCCAATGGCTTAAATATCACTTGTGCACGAATGGTAAATTGCAGTGATAAGAGAGTGCCAAAGGGATGTATGAAACTTAAATATGATAATTTTAATTGTTCAAAGTATGTTAATGTATCCTTTAATTATGCACACATTATACTCCCGACAGGTTGGTTTTTTACGTGTGGTGTTAGAACTTTTAATTATATTCCTGCTAATCTTAGTGATGGCACGTGCTGCTGTCTTAGCAGATTGACTGTTGTGTTGCCTTCTAAACCTATTCAGCAACGGCGCATACGATCTATGGAACTGCCAGGAGACTGTGATCCCTCGGTGACATTGCTTAGTGAAGCAGAATATGTGTCTCTTGCGACATCACTAGTCGGAGTTCCAGCGCTGGCTGTATTAAATGCACGCCAACTTAATAAATTGGCCAGCTATGCAGTGAAGCATTAAATGCAACTCTTCACTATAGCCTTAAATTCAGAGCAGCATGAGTTAAGAGATGCGATTTTAGATAATGACTGCCATAGATTTTTGGCTATTAAAGCATCATCATGGTTGTGCATTAATTAAAATATGTATTGCTTTAATTTGACAGATAACAGCGCTCCATTGAGGGACGATTGAGGAAGCTGAAGAATCTCACTCACAACATAGACAGGAATGTGGATTTAGCGGTTCTGGGATTGCTCACTGGTGGCTACCTATTTGACTTGGCTGAGAAACACCTTTGGATATTGCATAATTGCGGTTGCAGGACTTGTGGCTGTTGCTGTTTTATTCAGTGCCTTCCTCCTGTTATCAATGCTGTAAAGCTACTTGGTCCTCTACGGCCAAAGCTATAAGCTGTCTGCTGACGACGTGCACGTCTTGAGAAACAGTTGAGAGGGTACCAAGACCCGCAGTTTATTAGAATGAAAAGAAGGGGGAATGTAGAATGACCCGGGCCACAGGCCTGGATACCTTATTATTGAGGCATCTTGTTCTTGTCTGCAAGCTGGGCACACCCGGTTTCTTATCACAGACTTGGCTTTCCTCATCCTCCCTGTACTTTCACACAGACGGCCCCGTTTGCATCTGCGGTGTTTGTAACTTCCCCCCCTTGCAGTTTTCCACAGGACTGCCTGTCTGCAGCTGGGGCTGTTTTTGCAGTTTGCTATGCTGTCGAGCTCGTGATGGAAGATTTGTAATAAATCTTGATTTGTGCTGTGCAATTGCGCATGTCTATTCTAGAGAAAAAAGGAGGAGGTGAACTCAAAACAGTTTTTTTCACCTCCTCATTACCCTGAAACTTGGTGTCGAGTCTTTCCTTCAAGTGCTCAGTCTCGAAAAGGGTTTTTTCTATGCGGCTCTTCAGAAGTTAATATGTGGCTTGTTGTATCGGCACCGACTCCGGAGCTGGACTTACAGGCGCCAACTTTCCACTGTGCTGGGGGTGCTCACTGTTCAACCCCTGCCTGCCACAGCCCTGCCCCACTCCACACCGGTTTCCAGCCCCCTCCCTGAGTCTGCAGTGCCCTCGCTCCTCTGTTTCCCCCCCCCGACTGCCTGCACACAACAAACAGCTGATTGGGAGGTGTGGGGAGGCGCTGATTGGCGGACTGCCAGTGAGCAGGAGTGGCGGCAGGGGACTGATGGGGAACTGCTGACGTATTACTATGGCTCTTGGCAATGTACACATTGGTAATTTTGGCTCCTTCTCAGGCTCAGGTTGGCTCCCCCCGGTCTAGAAGATACCATCAGAGATGCTTAGTTTTGCAGTTCTCAAACTGTGGATTTGTCTCGCAGAGATAACATGCTTGTTAACGCAAAAAATGTTTTTAAATAAATAATAATATACAGAGGTGAAAAATAACAGACCTCAATCCTATCGTCCCTCTGCAAATTTGTGTACACAGAGTCAATCCTTACCTCTCTCTAAAATGCAAAGTTTCGAAAGTTCAATGAATAGAAGATTATTTGGGCAGAAAGATCTGGAACAAGGAAGAAATCTGAGATAAATGTGAGATGGGAGACAGGAATGAAACAAAAGTGAAACTGTTTGAGCAGCATATTCCAGAAGTCTTGAGGCCTTTCTGAGTGTAGCCTCATTGATTTGAATCTACCATACCATTCCGTCATTAGAGGGAAAACCAGTAATGGCAGCAGGCTGTAAAAGAGACCTAGTTTAAGAATATTTTAATGAAGTTCCTCTACCTGTGGTAAAGACAGGCATACATGCAAAATGCAAACAATGCAACAAAGAAATGCAAGGGTGGTTGCCCAAATAAAACAACATCATGAGAAGTGTTCCTTCTCAGGAGGAAACGCACTGAAATTCCAAAAGGAACATGCCTGAACATGAGGTCTTCAAGTTGATAAATAACCAATCAGAATCACTTTTATGTAGAAATCCATGATTAAATCGAGTCTTCCTGACTAGTGATTTAAATCATGATTTAAATCAATTTGATTTAAATCAAATCCACCCTGTGGCAAGATTTCATGGGAATCCTCCAGAGAGCTTTCCAGGAAAGTTTCCTGGAGGCACTTGGTAATCCTCTGCTGAAGGTTCCATGGCAAAGCAGCTTTGTTCCTCCCCCCATTGTAGGAAATTTTTCTGCGCCATTCAGCAATCACTTGTGCAGGGACCAAAGCAGCACATGGGTGAGCAGCATAGTGAGCAGATCTCCATGCTTACCGTTAGCAGTGAGATGTCTGTTAGAATGAACCCCTGCCTGTGGAAAAGTGTGGGAGAATTTTAGATTTTTTTTCCATAGAATGCTGCACTTCGACCCTAAGAGAGTGTGTGTGCTCTTTTCCCCATGTGGAGTGTTGCGCCCTCCCCTCTCCCCCACCCCACCTCACCTACACTCATCATGGTTTGGCTGTTCACAGAGATGTGTGTCTAGCTAGAGTCAGTGAGAAAGTGATTGCAATGTTGCAAAAGGTGTACTTAACTGAAATGTTACAATGCCGTGTGTGAATTTAACAATCCCGGTTCTGTGCATTGTCCCCTGTGCTTCACCAGATGTGGCCTTGAGGAACTCCCCATGCACCCCTGTTGAACATCTCTGCCAGATAAGAAAGCGCCCAAGATGCAGCAAAGATGATATGTTCCAGGAGGTCCTGCAGTTCTCCAATGCGAAAAAAAAAAGTGGGGGGAACGTAAGAAGTGCTGGGAAGCTGAACAGCAGGACAGAAAAGAGAATCACGCATTAGTTAAGGACACAACTGAAAGGATGATAATGGAGGAGCAAATGCACATGTCGCAGTCCTTAATAGTGAGGCAGACTGAGCAGATCCATGCTCGCCCTCTCCTGCAGCACACTCAGAACACTTTTCCATGCCCCCCCAAACTCCGCCCACACTTTCCACTTTCTCGGATTTCTAGGTTTCCCCTTCACTCCACCCCCTTGGACAACTTTCACAATGATAGCTGGACCTAAACACAGTTGTGAAAGTCTTCCCTTCCCTGGTTCCTCCTTTCCTAGCAGGCATCTCTATGTTTCTGTGTGCTGTTTCTTGTTCAATAAAATCGAAGCTCTTTAATGGTGAATCACCTTTACTTTTTTTTTCTACAAATTGAGATTGCAGGCACTACCAATACATGCGCAGGCATTGTTATCATTGTCTTACAGGAATATAAGGCCCAAAATGATACCATTGCGTCCTAGGAAAACTGACAGAGATATACATTACTGGTGCTCATTGTCAAAGTGCTGCCTCAAAGCCTCCCTGATTCAAACTGTCCCCCTCTGGGTTCCTCTGACAGCCCTGGTATCTGGCTGTTCAAAATCAGCAGCCAAGTGGTCTGCCTCAGTACTCGACCCCGAGCAAACCTTTCACTCTTAGCTTCACAGAGATAATGCGACATACAGCACGCAGCTATGACCATGGGAATATTATCTTCATTAAGGTCTAGCCTGCCATAAAGGTATCACCAGCACACCATTAATCTGCCAAAGGAACATTCCACTGTCATCCGGCACCTACTCAGCCTATTATTGAACTGCTCCTTACTGCTGTCCAGGCTTCCTGTGTAAGGTTTCATGAGCCATGGCTGTAAGGGGTACGCTGGGTCTCCCAGGATCACTATGGGCATTTCAGCATCCCCCACAGTAATCTTCTGGTTTGGAAAGAAAGTCCCCACTTGTAGTTTTCTGTACAGGCTGGTGTTCCTGAAGATGTGAGCATCATGCACCTTCCTGGAGCACCCCATGTTGATGTCAGTGAAACGCCCTCAGCGATCCACAAGGGTCTGCAACACCATAGGAAAGTACCCCTTCCTATTGATGTACTCTGTTGCAAGGTGATCTGGTGCCAAAATTGGAATATGTGTGCCATCTATCACCCTTCCACATTTAGAGAACCCCATTTCTGCAACGCTGTCCACTATTTCATGCACATTTCCAAGAGTCACGGTCCTTCATAGCAGCATGTGAATAATTGCCCTGCATACTTGCATTAACACAGCCTCAATGGTCGACTTCCTCACTCCAAACTGATTCCCGATGACTGGTAGCAGTCTGGAGACGCCAGCTTCCACACAGTGATTTCCACATGCTTCTCTACCAATAGGGCAGAGCTCTCATTCTGGTGTCCTTGCACCTCAGATCTGGGGCAAGCTTCACATACAGTGCCAGGAAGGTGGCTTTCCACATCCAAAAGTTCTATAGCCACTGCTCTTCACCGCACTCCTGCATGATGATACTATCCCACCATTCAATGCTTGTTTCGCGAGCTGAAAAGTGATGGTCTACCCTATGCAGCTGCTCTGTGAATGCCAAAAGCAATTTAAAGTTGCTCCTATCCATGTCACGCAGAATGTTGGGTGCCTACAAGTCTTCTTCTGTTAGGAACTTGACAATTAATTGCACTGCCATGTGCAATGCCTTCATGACAGTTAAGAAAGCATAGGAGAGCAGTGCAGGATCCATCTCTTCTCACAAAGATGTTGAGGTGCATAGCAAAGAAGGACTGTTGCAAAAATGCTGCAAAAGAAAGCTGGAAGCCCCTGCACTGCTAGGACATAAAGCAATGCAATATGGGACATTTAGCAAGGTCCCAAGATGTGCTGTGATGTGATCCACTCTGCCTTCCATAGCAACATAAGGTGTTGAGCTGGCCTGTGGAATAGTTACCCACAGTGCAATGCTCATACTGTTGATGATAGTGCCCCTACTGTGGATGCGATCTGCTGACAGAGGGAGCAAGTGTGAACATGAGTCCAATTTTTATTATGTTGACTTTTGGGTGTCGCCATCACTTTCGTCAACAAAAATTTGTAATGTAGACATAGACTAAATCTTTTGATACTGTCTCACATGACCTTCTCATAAGCAAATTATGCAAATACAGCCTAGACAAAACTACTATACAGTGGGTGCACAACTGGTTGGAAAACCATACACAGAGAGTACTTATCAATGGTTCACAGTCAGGCTGGAAGGGTATATGAGTGGGTTCCTATACAGAGATCTGTCCTGGGTCCAGTTCTGTTCAATATAGTCATAAATGATTTGGAAAATGGCATAGAGAGTACACTTATAAAGTCTTTGAACAATACCAGCTGGGACAATTTGCAAGAACTTAGGAGGACAGAATTAGAATTCAAAATTATCTTAACAAAGTGGAATAATTGTATGAAATAAACAGGATGAAATTCAATAAGGACAAATGCAAAGTACATAATTCAGGAAGGAAAAATAGGAAATGACTGCCTAGCACGGAGTACTTCAGAAAAGGATCTGGGGTTATAGTGGATCACAAACTAAATATGAGTCAACTATGTAACACTGTTGCAACAAACCAAACACCATTCTGGAATGTAAAGCAAGACACAAGGAATAATTCTTCCACTCTACTTAGCACTGATCAGGCCTCAGTGGGAATACTGTGTCCAGTTTTGGGCACCACGTTTCAGGAAAGTGGACACATCGGAGAAAGTCCAGAGGAAAGCAACAAAAATGATTAAAGGTCTAGAAAACATGATCTACAAGGAAAGATGTAAAAAAAATGAGTTTGTTTACTCTGGAGGAGAGAAGACTGAGGGGGCACATGATAACAAACTTCAAGTAAGTAAAAGGTTGTTATAAAGAGGAGAGTGATAAATTGTTCTCCTTATCCACTGAGGTCAGGACAAGAAGTAATGGACTTAAATTGCAGCAAGAGAGATTGAGGTTAGACATCAGGAAAAACAACCTAACTGTAAAGGTAGTTAAGCACTGGAACAAGTACCTAAAGAAGTTGTGGAATCTCCATCATTGGGGGGCGGGGTTAAGAACAAGTTAGATAAATACCTGTCAGAGATGGTCTAGATAATGCTTAGACCTGCCCTAGAACAAGGGACTGAACTAGATGACCTACTGATGTCCCTTCAACTCTTGCATTTCTATGATGCAATAGTCTCCTCTCATTCTGCCCTTTTTCATAAACATCTCCCACCAATTCAGAAGTTTCAATTTTAAGAATTATTTACATTACAAAAAGTATATATTTACATATTTTCCTGATAATATATTATGTACTTTTCCATACATAGGGGGACTGAGTCATTTATCTGACGTCCTGAACGGGAAAACCGAGAAGTGTGCTGCTTGCCAGGAGCTAGGATTCATGATGTGACGGACAGACTGCCAAGACTTATCAAGCCCTTGGATCGCTACCCCTTCCTGCTTCTCCACGTGGGCAACAGTGATACTGCCAAGAATGACTTTGAGCAGATCACTACAGACTACATGGCTCTGGGAAGAAGGATAAAGCAGTTTGAGGCTCAAGTGGTGTTTTCGTCCATCCTCCCTGTGGAAGGAAAAGGCCCGGGTAGAGACCGTCGAATCGTGGAAGTCAACGAATGGCTACAGGGGTGGTGTCAGAGAGAAGGCTTTGGATTCTTTGACCATGGGACGGTGTTCCAAGAAGGAGGATTGCTAGGCAGAGTCACTTTCGACCTAACAAAGAGAGAGAAGAGCATCTTCGCAAGCAGGCTGGCTAATCTAGTGAGGAGGGCTTTAAACTAGCTCCACCAGGGGAAGGAGACCAAAGTCCTGAGGTAAGTGAGGAAGTGGGATATCGGGAGGAAGCACAAGAAGGAGAGCACAAGAAGGGAGGACTCCTGCCTCATACTGAGAAAGCAGGACAATCAGCGAGTTATCTTAAGTGCCTACACACAAATACAAGAAGCCGGGGAAACAAGCAGGGAGAACTGAAAGTCCTGGCACAGTCGAGGAATTATGATGTGATTGGAATAACAGAGACTTGGTGGGATAACTCACATGACTGGAGTACTGTCATGCATGGATGTAAACTGTTCAGGAAGGACAGAAAAGGTGGGGGAGTTTCACTGTATGGAAGAGAGCAGTATGACTGCTCAGAGTTCTGGTATGAAACTGCGGAAAACCTGAGAGTCTCTGGATTAAGTTTAGAAGTGTGAGCAACAAGGGTGATGTCGTGGTAGGAGTCTGCTATAGACCACCAGAGCAGGGGGATGAGGTGGACGAGGCTTTCTTCCGGCAACTAACAGAAGTTACTAGATCACAGGCCCTGGTTCTCATTAAGAGACTTCAATCACCCTGATATCTGCTGGGAGAGGAATGCAGCGGTGCACAGACCATCCAGAAGTTTTGGAAAGTGTAGGGACAATTTCCTGGTGCAAGTGCTGGAGGAACCAGCTAGGGCCAGAGCTCTTCTTGACCTGCTGCTCACAAACAGGGAAGAATAGAAGGGGAACCAAAAGTGGATGGGAACTGGGAGGCAGTGATCATGAAATGTCGAGTTCAGGATCCTGACACAAGGAAGAAAGGGAGAGCAGCAGAATACAGACCCTGGACTTCAGAAAAGCAGACTTTGACTCCTCAGAGAACTGATGGCAGGATCCCTGGGAGAATAACATGAGGGGGAATGGATCCAGGAGAGCTGGCTGTATTTTAAAGAATCTTTATGAGGTTGCAGGAACAAACCATCCTGTGTGTGAAAAAAATAGTAAATATGGCAGGTGACCAGCTTCACTTAACAGTGAATCCTTGCTGATCTTAAACACAAAAAAAGAAGCTTACAGGAAATGGAAGATTTGACAAATGAACAGGGAAAGTACAAAAATATTGCTCAGCCATCCAGGAGTGAACGAGCTGCATCAGGTAAGGGTACGCG